>NW_024070211.1:95938720-96258720 GCF_014754425.2 Oryx dammah | reverse complement strand
TTGACTTTTTCAATTGTATAAATAACTGACCAGAGTTCCTCAAAAGATCTGAAAATAGAAGAAAGATTAAGGGCCACAGACAAATCTGTTCATAGCAATGTTATAACATTATAGGAACTGCTTTCAGTCACTGCATTTTAAAAAATATTTATCTTTAGAAATATTTTGTTACTTTTGAAAATATTCCCAAAGGCAGGGGGAGGGATTCTCTGTATAAGATATGTCACTCCAGGTCATATGTGAAATGCAAACTTATGATTTGTTCTTTTTGGAAGAAGCCATGATTTTTTAATAGTGTTCAAGCACATAGTGCAAAGCACACACCTTTCAGGACATAAATGACTACTTTGACATATGAAACCCAATAAAAATTATATACATTATTTAAAGAATTCGGCACTCTTCCCCTTTTGTTATACTAGCAAATCACAGAATGTACTTTAATATCAAGCTATTTTTGAGTTATAAAATAGATGATATATTTTGTACATGAATTAAATTCTTCATGGGACCAGAGGAATTAACTTGTGATGTTATGAAATTTTGATTAGCCTGCTATAAAATCAGAATTGTTTACCACAAGTGTCTAGATTCTGACTCTTACAGTCTTTCCAAACAAATAATGAAATGAACTGGGGCTGGAGCTGGGGCAGGGGATGGGGGTGTGGGGGGTGGGCAGAGTAATTTATGAAAACATGGTACACCATAATTTTGCCATTTTTCTGCAATAAGGATGGCAAATGATTCATGGGGTAAAATGAAATATTTCTCACTGTCATTTCAATGGATCTAAGATTTACAGCTTCTTAACTTGGATAGGAGAAACTCTGTATGAATAAAAATGAATTGTAAATCAATTAATGATGGGATGAAAAACAAAAAAAAATTGATTTTAAGCAAAGGAGAGAAAAATCTAACAAGCAATGAATTAAAAGGGAGAAGCAGCAGCTATTTACTCTAAGACCTTTGAAAAAAGGAGGGAAAGGAGAGAAAACTGGATGCTTTAAAGAGGGCATTAAGGTCAGGTTAAAGGAAAGTGATCTGTTGATCGAGCTCATTACATTGACATCGCTTAGACAAACAGAGCAAGGTAGCTTTTAAAGCAAAATCATATATGCCTAAGTTGGATTTTTTAAAGACACCTCACATACAATAAAAGTTAGAGCCAGTTTTATAGTATGAGGTTGGATAAAGAAATCCTATGAGCATGAAAAAGCAGCCTCCAATTCAAGATTCTCCTTTTACCTGTTTTTTCAATCGGCACCAGGGCCAAAAGAAAAAGACAAAACAACTTCTACAGCTCCCAAATCCTTGAAACACCACACTGTAGGAATTCCAGCAAGCAGCCAATGAACGAGTGAACCCTGGCTCCACAGGGGTTCCTGGAGGATGAGCGCAGAAGTCCTGAGGAAGACACAACACAGGAGGCTTGAAAGGCTCAGAAGTGGGTGGAACCAGCTGCATAGCGTGCCACGTTCTCCCATCCAAGTGAGACTCAATCCTCCCGTCTCTCCACTGAAACATGAACTATTATCTGTGACCACAGGGTACACACCTAAATCTACCTGGATTCAAGCAACCCCTGGGTGACTACATGGAATGACAGGGAACGGATGGGGGGGTTTGTTAAGCAATGCAATTTGATGCTGCGGGTGGAGGATGAAGATAGCCTCGATCATTTTGCAAACGTGGTACTTTGTTTAGGTCAAAGAAACCTTACTGTTCTGGATCAAGTATCTAACAACGTGCAAAGGCATATTTCCTGATTTTTGCCAAGGGTCCACAGGACCTGCAGAACTACCTTTGGTGTCATTGTGGCTGGCGTATCTCTTTTCCTCTGTGCGTCTGTTTCACACAGGGTAGTTAATCAGAGGCCTAAAATACAAGGTACAGGCACAGAAGGCTCATTGACTCCAGCTCTTGATACAGAACTTCTCTAGTTGCAAAGGTGCCATAACAATTGAAAATTTCTGTTGTCTGCTTCCTTCCTAAGTCAAATGTCATCAGGTGAAATCTGCCACGAGTGATAATGCGGTATTGACCAAGATTGCCAAGTATTGATGTGAGTATCTATTTCTCTTCCTTGGATTACCCAAAATTTTACACATTTTGAAAACCAGGAGCAATGTATTTTGACAAATTTTATGTTGAAATTTTAAACTGCTATGAAGTGTGATGAGCTAAATCAATAAACAGCATTTTGAGCTGTTAGATATTTTTTCCAGGCCTTGAACAAACAGTTCATTGTTCCAAGTCTGTCTGGGCACTAGTGTTCTGTGTTATTCTATATGATTTCAAAGAAACTCAGAAACTCACATAGGCCTTTAAGTACGCAAAACTAAGAGGCAGCGCTTCTAAACCACAAATGGAGACAATGCTCCATATACATGTGTAAATTAAAACCTATAAAATAACATAGGCATTATAAAATTTGTGTTAAAACTGGTAACAGCTTTACTGATTTACTGACAATGAAAATATATAGCATTTTTTCTGTCAGAGCATTTATCAACACTTGGCAACCCTACACTAACTTGACATGTAAGATGATCAAAATGGATTATGTAATCTTTCCCATTCATTTCTATTGATTTTGGTTATGATAAAATTCATCAGTGTGCCTGGGAATGCTCAGGCTAAAAGGCTCTGGTTGACAAAAGGAAAAAAAAAAAAGAAAGGAAAAAAGAATTCAACAGAGTTGTAATTGGATGCATGTAATTTTAGAATAGGATTGCACAAATACAGAAGTCGTGCCCTAAAGGCTCCAGCAACAAATTAATACAAATAAATCTGGCAGTCTCATAAAATTACATCAGTCTATGCAGGATTCACTTTTGAGATAAAATTACAAAATTGCAAGTGAAAAGTATTAATGTGTGAATGCAATTAAAAATATAGTTTGTGAAAATATTTCCAAACTTTTTTTTTAACTACAAGTCATCAAAGTTATTTCTCTGACTGCAAGGTACATCAACATGCCAGTAAATGGACCATTTTAATCAGCTTTATTGATTCATGCTTTCAGTTCTTATTCAGTTAAAAACAAGGCACATTAAATACATCCTCTTATTGCTCTATAAATGCATGCAGCTCATTCTGTATATCAAAAGTAATAAATAATGGCGATAAAACACCAAGACAGTTATAAAAATGACAACCCAGCCTCAAACATAGTATTTAACAGTCCAATCTAGAACAATAACCCAACACAATACATAAAAAATGCCATATATGAAAACATGCAGTGTGTATATCGACTCCAGAACTGGGGTGATACTTGATATTCTTTCAAAGCACAGTAGGGCTTTTTTACTCCCTATAAAAGGCTGACATAATGCAAAACAGTGCAAGTTATTAGTGTCACTGACTTCAATATTATTACATTCATATGCCAAAAATCTTTACAAATACATAAAAAAGGGAAATAAGATCAATGATCATTCTTACAGTATCTTCAGTAAAAGAATGAAATTTTGTTGTTGTACAAAAGAGCAAACTACATACTTTGAAAAAAGACAATACAAAGATAGAAACTAAAGAAGAATAGGGAGCATGCATTTAGTAGTGGAAATCCTAAAGTTAAATTGATTGAAAGCAAGAATATTGCAAACAGCATGACGGCCATGAGGCAGACAACCTTAGCTTAACAAACAATCTGGCATTATCGCTATTGTTATGACTGTGCGAAGGGCTACTGAAGGGAACATTCAGCTCTCCACCACAGATGGGGGTACCTTCACCTGAACCCCATTAAAGGCTCTTTAAACAAATTGCTTGACGACAAAAGACAGTCTCCTACACACCCCACACCCAGCCCAGCAGAATCAGCTAATACTATATTATACAGAAAAGAAACAAAATTCTTTTGGCGCTTGGAATAGATTTTGAATCACACTTACACCCAACCCCCCATTTCTTCTCTCCTTTTCTGAAATCAGGTAAAGAAGCTGCACAGGTTTAATTAAGAACTTTATACAAAATGCGGGGGTGCTTTATTCACAGTAAAGACTTGGAACCAGCTCATTTCCAAGACGAGACTTTGGGATTGGTGAAGGAGCGTATGTTTTAGAATTAGCAGATTTTAAGCAAAGGCAGATATACTCAAAGGAAGAAAAGTATGCTTTTCTTTGTCCTTAAAGGAACTTCACTCAAAGCAAAACGTGCACAAACAAGGCCTCTTTTCAAACACAGTTCTGCCCAGGCCACTCAGGTCATAAGCCCGGTCCCTACTGTAATGGATTCAGGGGGGATACAAGCCATCGTTATCTTGATTTAACTAGAAATGAAGAGAAAGAGAGAGAGCACAAATGTATAATACTGTGGTACATCATCTCTGATGTTTTAAAGGACAGCTCTTCTATTAAGGGTCGCTGGGCTCTAAACAGTGAAATTACTGTCTTGATAGAAAAACAAAATTACAAAACCACGAGTCTATTATTTTAAAAAAAGAAAAAGGAAAAGAAACCAGTGCAAAAAAAAAAAAAAAATCACACCTTAAAAGAAAAAGTTCACAGTGATACTTGGGAGCCTCACTTGCTCTGTTTCAGGTTTTCCTTAAGGAAGAGGCAAGTCTAAACTTCATTTTAAAAGCAAAATGAGTTACCGTGCTACCTTATCTGTTTCCGAGGTGAGGGTGGGGGCTTAGGCGAGTTAACCTCCAGTGTGTACATTATGACAGACAGGCTCATGCCCAACTCGAATGAGACATAAAGATACTCTACAATGTTGACATATATAGAAATAACAGCACAGAAGTGTCTTATGTGCCAGTTTGAAAAATTAAGTCTGCACAATGAAAACCTGACATTAAAAAAGGGTCACGTTTCCTATTTTATACACAACGTGATCTTAAACATCAAAGGAAGCAGGTAGTCAACTTCACAAGAGGAAGCACAAAGAAGACATATTCAGACGACTGGCTAAAATGCCACCAAAGTATTACAAAAGGATGCCAAAATGGCCCTTTAAATTCAGGATATTATGTATTTACTAAATTCTGGGCAGATTGATCTTTTTGTTTTGTCTTTCTGTGACTGTGTATGTGTGTGATGGTGGACATGTGTGAGTGTGTGTCAAGTATGGTTTTCTTTTTTTCTTTTTCTTTTTGGTTGAGAACTTTTCCATTTAGTACATTAGGAGGAAGGCTTTAAGCAATTAAAATGACCATGAACATTGTAATTGTGTGCCTTTTTACAAATAATTATAATTAAATTCAACTAATACGCTATTTCTATTCTCTTTTACTATCTGTTTATAAACATTCCCTCCAAATGATACAATAACCTAAGCAAAATAGGCCATGTTCGATGGTATCACATGCTCCAACATCTAGGATTTGAGAATTGAAAACTGTGCTATATATGTGGATATATGAACACAGGTTTTTTAATCCTTCAATTTATTATAACTGTAAAGATCTGAGAAATCTAGTCCCATCCCACTGTATCCAACTTGCCACTTAAATGCTGGTTTTAAAATAAGAAAAGCAGGGATCTTCCTGGCAACTGTAATAGTCAAAGAAAAACTAGCAGTGACTGGGGGGAAAAAATGAACTGCTGAGATGAAACTATCCCTGTATCTCCCAGCAAATGTCAATGCTATCCTTATATCTCATACCTGTGATTCTGGAAGCTTTAAGAGATTCTCTTTGAGACTTGCTCTTATAACCAGATCTAAACTTTTTTTCCGTCTCCAGTTTTACCAGTCACGCTCTAGATATAAAGTCTGGATAAAGAAGGCAGACAAGCTGGAGGAAGAAGGGGGCTGAGAGGTCTCCAGAAATGCTATTGTTTTAATAGGTCCCACTCCATTTCTTTTAAGAACAAATACTATACAAGCTTAATGTCCAGAGCTTTGTGCATCTCACAAAATGTTTCCAGCTTCTCGTTTCAATTTTTGCCAAAATATTCTGTCTCTCAAATTGACTTAGAATAAATGAATATACAAAAAGGGAGTATGTCCAGTCTAATAGATCACAAAATGAAAGCAAAACATTAAATCAATGTGCACTGAAAATGAGAAAAGATGATAAAATACACTTTTAAGAAGCTAGACTGAATGGCAAATACCAATAAAGGGTCTACATCGACATCCTAAAGCTTGGAATGTTTCCCAGTGTGAAAGCAGGGCAGCTCTCCGTGCCTACTGTTTTGGAGTGGTGTCAGTCCTCTCTGGTTTGTTACATGACCATTTGCTCTTCCTATGTTTGTCGGCTGTGGATTCACTGCTCAGACTCACAATCCTCCACAACTTCGGTCCACAGGGATGGGAACTCTTCTGTCGAGGTTTTCTTCGGCAGTTTTCATGAGTATAGCAAGCCGGCTTCCAGACACCCTTCCTTTTTGAATAGCACTCATCAGCTTAAAGAGAAAATAGGTAACAGATTCAAAAGGCCGACCAGCTTACTCCTGGTCTTCACAGCATTTTAATAGTAACCCTGCAGCAGGTGAGGATAATCAAGTGCCCCCATCAAAAACCATAGCAGGTACTAGAGTTCACAGAAGAAACTACAATTTTCAAACATCTCAAAAAGGGGGAAGGGGCAGGTTTTTTGCCAGGGCTGCAAAAACTAACACCTACCTAGCAAATTAGTCTGCCTTTAAAATGCAGATTGAATACATCACATTTTGCCCCTTAATGAGCTCAGCACATATACATTTTTTTGAGCAATTCAAATATTGAATCTTTAATTCCATTTTAAAATCTTAAAAAGGAATCTCAGGGATTGAACAAAGACAAACCATGACATATTTAACTACTCTTTTTTAGTGTTATTGTACTTGACAACTTCAAGTCCCCCAAATCCAAATTCCTTAAAGACTTTTTAAAATCATTTACATTTAAGTCCTTGAAAATGGACCCAAGATCTACCTTAAGAAGTAAAAGCACTCCACAGCCCAGATTTTAGCTAATTCATTTTTATCCAGTGGATAAAATCAGAATTAGTCTTGAAATTACATGCAGTCGGCGGGCAAAGGCCTTTAATCTGGAAGGCACTGTGCAATTATGAGCGTGGGGATATTTTTTTTCCTTTTCAAGTTGATGTGGTTTTAACTATTTGCTTTTCTTGATCTCACTTCTTCAATATTTTTTATCTATTTTTTAAAGAACTGATTTAGTCATTCATCAGGAGTATATATATATATATATATATATATATATATATATATATATACGTAAATCCTCAAAATATTTTCAGGGTTATAGTTTCTAGCCTAAAGAGATACATTTCTTAAAAATGACTCTGAATAAGGGTCAGAGGCATCTGCCAAGGGGCTGGATCAGAATTTCATGACCTTATTAAAAGCTGTTTCACAAGCTATTGTTTATTAGAGACGGACTCCTACATACAGAAGTGTCATTAGAGTCCAAACCTAAAAATAAAAGTCATGCAATGATGCAGAATCTACCGAGATCTTCCATGAGGATTATTTTAAAAGATCTATATTCAAAACTGTCTAATGGGATACACATGGGCTCTTAATCTTCAGAAAGGGAAACTATCTTAATAAAAATGAAACAGAAGCCTGAAAAGATACTCTCCATCTATGAATGGTATAACAAAGAACACTGACATCTAAAGACAGCAATGTCCTGTTTACTGTTTTGTCTGGTCCCATGAATACCTTCAAAGTTTATCAGCACTAACAGAACTGAGAGAGCTGGAGTTTTGTTTTTTTTCTCTTTTATCCGTAAAGGTTGTATGATGTATCAACTTTTAACAAATCAAAATTTTCTTCAAACATTACATATATCTGAAAACCATATTACAAGAAAAAATAACATTTGGGTGTGAATATATTTCATAAGAAATATAATCAGCATTTTTAAGTTGAAAATTATACTATGTATGCACTTAGTAAAGCATGAATAGTCTCTTTCACTTAGAATTGGACAAGACATAATTATTAAAAAGACTATAAGAAAACTTGCAGGTGGTTTAAATTATTTTCCATGTGTTTAGCTCTACTGCACTCAAGAAAATTACTTAACACCCAAAATCCATATCCATAACATTAGACTCTTATTGTTTCTAAGACCTCAGGTCTTTGAACCCTAAATGCTGTTGTTTATTTACAACCTATATGAAATGAAGCATTAGCTATTTATTTGAAGAAAAGTTTTCTAAAATCCTGAGACAGACAAAAAAATTTCTCAAGGAAAACAACCAGATAAAAATGTATGAAATGGTTTCTAATTTCCAAGCATACATTTTAAACTCAATTTCAAATGTCCACCTAGTTAAACAGTAAGCTAAAGAAGTAACATTCTTTTTTGTAATGCTGGACACAACCCGTGAAAATTTTCTGCATTTAGATTCAACAATGCTCTTATCTGCTGCTCATCTCCAGAGAGACAATTACCATTTCCTTTGCCTTGATCTTGTTTGTTTAACTTGACACAGTGAAGAAAGGGCTGACATTGACCAAAATCCCCAGCATTAATTTATTTCATGTTCAGCATTCATCATTGCCATGGTGCAAGCAAGACCTGGCATTCATTTGAAATACCTGCCCAAGAAGCACTACAGAAAAAAACCTGGCCTGTCTGGAAACCAATACATTCTTATAAGAGCAGAGCTCTATGGACAGTTACAAATAATGTAAGAAGTTGTTGAGTTTCCTTCTTTTAAGGAACTTTTAAGGATGCACGTGTAGCATCCATTTTGAAGTAACAAAATTTACTTTCTTTCTGGTTATTATTAAACAACTGAACCTTGAATAAGTGGAAAATTAGAAATAAAGATGCTTGGATTACATGGTCTTGACCCTAGAATATAGCTTTCCTTTCTCTTGCTTTTCAGGTTTGTTATAATGTAGGAATATAACCATTGCATTTTGAGTTCTCAAGTGAACATGATTCTCAAATGAACACAACTTTGATTTCTTTAAACTTCCTCTATTAAAAATAAACTTTGTACTTTAGAAGTAAAGAAGTGTTCAGCAGTGGTCTCCCACAGCATACTTCTTTATAAAGCACATTTCTGATTTATCCCTTTAAGCCATAATCAACCTAGATTTAATCTAAATTGCCCAATACAACATAATGTATCTTATAAAAAGCAAAAGAACACACACCATGCAAAGTCACATCCTTTAAGACATACCAACCTTCGCTGCTTTCAAGCTTTCTTCTTTTTCAGAATGAGGTGACAACTGTACTGACTTGGAAATCCATTCCTGAGTATCTATTGAGGACCAATAGATAAAAAGCAAATACACATGTTTCCTTTCACTACAACTCACCTGCAAAAATTCATTGAGTTCAACCTGTCCATTTTTATTCAAATCTACTTCATTCAGAATTTCATGTAGCGTATTTTCATCCATTTGGACGTTGATACTCTAAGTAAAAGGAAAGCACAAAATAATGAAGTTTCACTAGAAATTATGTATTTCCTTTTATTAACATTACTAGCCTTTCAAAAATTCAGAGAGAAATATTATTTATAGATAGCACTAAATAAAAAAAATTATCCAGGATAATCTTTACATTCCTCTGCTATCAAAGATACTGAACCATAAAAAATACCTCTAATACACGTTGAACATCAACAATGGTAATAAAGCCTTTCTGGTCTGCATCAAATTTATGAAATCTCTTCTTGTACCTGGAACACAATGTTAAATAATGCAAAAATATACTTAGGTAAGTGAAGACAAAAAGAGAGAGAGAGATATAGGAACTTATAAGAAGTACCTGTCAATGTCTGAAGGCAGTAGGCTAATTTCAGACCGATCTGTTAACTGTTCTGATCGAGATTTATAGCCCATTTCATAATATAGAAACTTCCTGGCTGTTTCAAGTTCTTCCTAAAACACAGACACACACAAAGTTCAAAGATTTATGGAAAGAATTATTGATTTTTTTCTCCTTTTTTTCCACTTGGTTTTCTAAAGAGAAAGTTCATCCTCATTTTTCTGGCCAGGACAATTTTTTATTTCCTCAAGTTTTACTGAAGTATAATTTTATTCAATAAAATTCTGATGTATACACTACCACGAACAAGATAGAGAGCATTTCTATCCCCTAAAAAGCTTCCTCATTCCTATTGCAATTGATTCCTTCCCTTGACCTGTACCCCTAGGCAACCACTGATCTGATTTTGTCACCAGAGTTTTGTCTTTTCTAGAATTTCGTATTAAAGGGTTCATATAGTATGTAGTCTTCTGTGTTTGACTACTTCCACACAGCATAACAATTCTGAGAGTCATTCATGTTGTTGCATGCTTTAATATTGTTTGTCTTTATTGCTGAATATTCCTCCACAGTATTGACTAGCAAAATCTTTGTGGTTTGGTGGCCAAAGAGCAATTAAAAGTAAATAACTATTGTTATGTGGCATGCTGCATCAAGACAGACATCATGGGTTAACCAATTCTAACATTTTGTCACTTGGATGCTGCTAGTTGGATGGAAATGACAGAGCTTTGAGAAAAAGAAAAAAACAACAAACATGCTAGTCTATTGAATAGTTACTTTTCTTGTTTTCAGTGATCCCAGCCTCAACTGATACTACCTATTGCTGTGAACACTGCAATTCTACCAATTTGTTTGGGATTGGTGAAACTTTCTGAGAATAATTTTTTTTAACTCAAAAGATTTTTTTCCTGTCTCACAGCACAACAAGTATTGAGTTGGCAAAAAAGTTCGTTTTGGTTTTTCCTAAGCTGTTTCGGTAAACCCAAACAAGCTTTTTGACCAACCCAATAGAGCTTTCCTTCTTAACAATTTTCTTACTCTCCTGTGTAACACATGATTTTAAATCCCTTCACCATGCTGGATAATTTCTCCCAAACCACAGCTAGTCTGTCATGTAATAAAACGGTCACAATACAACACAATACTCCAACAGAGATCTGGCAAGTACCTGGAAAGAAGTTAACAATCAGCATCATTAGTCTAGACATATGATTTCTTTAGGAAGCTTAAGATTGTAATTGCACTTGGGGGCAGCCATGATCCACTGTTATCTGCTATGCATTTACAGTTAACAAAAAATATATTTCTTTTTTGCATATGCTACTGTTGCTGCTGCTGCTGCTGCTAAGTTGCTTCAGTCATGTCCGACTCTGAGCAACCGCATAGACGGCAGCCCACCAGCCTCCCCCATCCTGGGATTCTCCAGGCAAGAACACTGGAGTGGGTTGCCATTTCCTTCTCCAATGCATGAAAGTGAAAAGTGAAAGTGAAGTCACTCAGTTGTGTCTGACTCTTAGCGACCCCATGGACTGCAGCCTACCAGGCTCCTCCGTCCATGGGATTTTCTAGGCAAGAGTACTGGAGTAGGGTGCCATTGCCTTCTCCGATGCTACTGTTAAGTCTTGTCAAATATATCATGAATGGATGGCGTTGTTTTTCTACCTAATACAAGGTCTGCCATTTGTCTCTATTAAATTATATCTAATGTAATTGCAATTTTACCCATTGCTTCAATCTATCACCAAGCATTTACTCTTCCTCCAGTTTCTTATGAGTACACCAAAGATGATCATTTGACTAGTTACAAATCCACCATTTTAAAAAGACATCACAGGGGGCTTCATAAAATGCTTTATGGAATCCAAATATATTATGCCTATAACATATCCTCAATCTAACAATCATGTGCTTTTCCTGAAAGGATATCTCTGAAGTGATTTTTTCTAAGTGATTAATTATTACCTTCCAGAAATCACTACTGCTGCTGCTGCTAAGTCATTTCAGTCGTGTCCGACTCTGTGCGACCCCATAGACAGCAGCCCACCAGGCTCCCCCGCCCCTGGGATTCTCCAGGCAGGAATACTGGAGTGGGTTGCCATTTCCTTCTCCAATGCATGAAAGTGAAAAGTCAAAGTGAAGTCGCTCAGTTGTGTCTGACTCTTAGCAACCTCGCTGACTGCAGCCTACCAGGCTCCTCCATCCATGGGATTTTCCAGGCAAGAGTACTGGAGTGGGGTGCCATTGCCTTCTCCCCAGAGATCACTACTTCTTGCTAAATACTGATAAAACAAACTTAAATGCCATAACCTACAAAACAACCCAAGACCAATGCCAAGACCACAGGCTTATAGGTTATAAACTTTATTTCTCCACTTTCATTAGTTACTCAGGACCCAAGCAGCCAACTTAAGAATGTGGTACTACATTTGCCCAGCTTCTGTCTTCTGATTCTATTCCTATTTGCCATAATATTTTAAACCTCGACAGTAGTTAAATAAACCCCATCTGCAAATTCTCTGAGTACCCTGAGGTATATAAAATTTCTGAGTTGGCATAAAAACGCATTTAGAGCAGTCTCCTATTTAAATGTCTATTTCCTCTTATCAATATTTATTTTGCTTTTCTCACAATGAAGATCATTCTCCTTGACAAACAGGAGAAAAAGGAAAAAACAAATTGGAATTGAACCATGAGTTGAAAGGTTCCCTCCCTTCTCTGGCAATCAAAAATCTGGTGCTAGCTACCTTTGAGCAAGGATCTAGGTTAGACTTTTTTTGTACTCTTTTCTAGTTTTAAAAGTTATTTTTAATGTTTTTAGGACTTTTGCCAGTTGCTGACACTATTCATATGCGTTCTTATTGTCCTGGGTACTCTTCCGCTGCTGAGTACCTATCTTCCCGCTGTTTGATATTTGGGGCTTATTAGTTTGCCCTGTCCATGGTCACTCCATTTCTTCACTTGCTTCCTCTTTATTCTTGTTGGAATCAATTTTGAAATAATTTCCCTTTGGGAGAGCCCCTCAATCTACTTAAGTGGTCTTCTTTTTAAAGTCTCTCAATGAAATGTATGTTTTGTCTGCAGGTTATAAAGTCTACATTACCAAGTATTACTGCAGCATTTCCCAAAATACATCCTAAAGCAATACTAGTTTCCCTTTCCATCAGCCCTTCCAACATGTGAGAGTTGGATCTGTCCCCAGATAAGCTGCCTTTGGGAAACTGAGAATGCACATAAGCACTTTAAAGGCACCAAATTATCTGCACTAGAGAAAATGGTTTCATTTGCTTAGATCAGAATTTCCCAAACTCTCTTGACCATATAGTCATCTTTTCACTGTTATTAATTTAGACACTGATTATTTATTTATAATTATGTATTATTTTTACATAGAGCTTCCCAGGTGGCTCAAGTGGCAAAGAATCTGCCTGCCAAAGCAGGAGCCACAGGAGATGAGAGTTTGATCCTTGGGTCTGGAAGATGCCCTGGAGGAGGAAACGGCAACCCATTCCAGTGTTCTTGCCTGAAGAATCCCATAGACAGAGGGGCCTGGCAGGCTACAGTCCAAGGGGTCGCAGAGTCAGACACGACTAAGCATGCACACACACATATTAACATATATATTTAATTGTGTAAAACACAGTTTGGCAGTGTTGCATTCCTAAATATCTTCACCAACTCCTCTATCAATCCCCAGCTCCCCTAGATAATGCCTTCCTCCTTAATCAGTTCTAAGTTGGCTGCCTTTGGTCTTAAATAACAGTTCTCCAAATCATCCTATAAATTTTGGAAAACACACACACATTTCTGAGGTATATATATATATATATATGTTGTAACACTTGATTAAATTTGAAGATCCTTGAAACTATGAGCTATTTATTACTCCCCTAAAATATTTAGTATAATGCTCAGGATACAAGTCACTCAGTAAGTATTGACTGGTAAAAACAACCACAATTCATCTACAGAGAGTTATTTATCACCCTGCTCCTCTTTCACTTTTGCAGGTTACATAATCCCAGTGCTTTTAACCTTTTCTTAGCAGTCCAGTAACCTTTAATTCTTTCTCCCCTCTCCTTTGTTCTCTCTAGACTATCTGCTGTTCTCATGAATACTCCTATGTCTCAGATACTGAGCAATAACTTCAGGTTTCTTATTTCTGTTATTTTGTTTGTTTAGGGGACTGGGAGAATATTTCTGAGTACATAAATCTGCTCATAAAACCTAAACCCATGTAAATCTAGTTTCCTCGGGAGGGCTGAACGCAGCCAGTTCACAGAGTTTTCTTCCTTCTTCCTACCTCCTACAGCCTGCATTCCTGGCACAAAGCACCTTCCTGCATGTTCAAATCACTCCACCATAATTTTTACAGGAACACATTATCCCCAATCCTTCTACATGGTAGAAATGATTGGCAGTAGCACAGGAGTAAGTTTCACTCTAGTGTTGCCTCACTATATAACTTTAAAACTGGCCAAACCCAAACTCAAAACCAGAAGAGCTATATAAACCAGTCCCGCCAAGGCAGAGGCAACAGGGCTGGGTGGGAAAAGGGTGTCCGGGATCTGGACACCTGGCTTCAATCCCAGTTCCACAATCTACTAGTTGTATGAACTCTCACTCAGGAAGACTTCCTCCCTGAGTCTGTTTTCTCATCTATAAAATGAGGGTAAAGGTTATGCCTGACAGCACTGTGACCAGGATTAAGAAGTTCTTTTCAGTGATTTCTACCATCAGTACACTACACATGTGGCATGAAAATGGTGGAGAATATTTTAAATGTAGGGCTATGGCTTCACCCCTGAAGACTGATTCTAACAGTCTAAGTGTTAGTTGCTCAGTCGTGTCCCACTCTTTGCAACCCCATGGACTGTGGCCCACCAGGCTCCTCTGCCCGTGGAATTCTCCAGGCAAGAATACTGGAGTGGGTTGCCTTTCCTTCTCCAGGGGATCTTTCCAACCTAGGGATAAAACCTGGGTCTCTTGCATCGCCTACATTGGCAGGAGGATTCTTTACCACCAGGGCCACCTGCCTGGACTGAATTGTATCCTCCCAAATTCATATGCTGACAGCCTAACCTCCAATATGACAGGATTTGGAGATGGGACTTTGGGGAGGTAACTACTTTTAGATAAACCTTGTTGGGATTAGCACACTCAACAGAACAGACCAGACAGTGCCCCCTACCTGCATCTCCTCCAGAAAGTAGCTATCTGAAAGCCAGGAGGAAGGCTCTCACCAGAACCCAACCATCTCACCCTGGCACCCCAATCTCAGATTTCCAGCCTCCAGAACTGTGAGAAACACATTTATGTTGTGTAAGCCATTCAGTCTGTGGTATCCTGTCAGAGCAGCCTGAATAGACTAAGACAGGTGGTGTTTAGGAAAGAGGGAGGAATCAACTATAGGAAGGCCACCAACTGGCTGACTAAAAGGATGATGAGAGCCAAGAGCATGGAGCAACGTGGAGGTGACTGGAAAGTGTGACCAGAGCCACTAACAGCCAAGTGGCCGTGAAGGAGCCTAAATGGAATGGGTTCAAGAAAGACTAGGGGAAAGGTCTAAACCAATGAACACCGGGAATAGTTTCTGAATAAATACAAGAAAATGTCTCTGCCTGAAACTCTGGTTTAATTAAAAATCGTGACGATCTGTTTATTACAAGAGGCCCTGGGCTGTGTATGTGGACATCTGAGCATCGATGGCTTTCTTTTTTTAAATTTGGATATAAAGTTTCAAATGACACAAATCAATAAGCATTTGTGGTCAGGCCATAAAACCACGATTTCCTACCAAAGGCATACTGGCAGGAGTGTGAATTTCACCGAGGAGTACGTTCTAAGAATGTTTTCAGTGAAGACCAGAAAAGGTTCTACCCACAATCATTATTATCTTACTTTTTCAGGAATTATGACCACAAATTTTAGAACATTTTTCTATAAGAGATTTTCCAAAAACAACCAAGAAGCATATTTGGTTACAAGGATATTTGTTACCAGAATTTGTTATGATGACATATTTGTTACAAGAATATCTTTCCAGTTTCCTAAGGCCTAGTAGTATTAAATACACACAGAAATTGGCAGGAATTATAAAGTCACCATCAAAAACTATGCTAGCCTCTGAACCTATTTGCTGGGCAGGAAAAGAGACACAGATGTAGAGAACAGATATGTGGACATGAGAGGGCAGAGGGTTAAGGGGGAGGGTAAACTGGAAGATTAGCTTTGACATATATACACTACCATGTGTAAAATGGATAGCCAGTGGGAAGCTGCTGTGCAGCACAGGGAGCTCGGCTCAGGGCTCTGGGATGGGGTGGGGGCTGGGAAGCAGGTCCAAGAGGGAAGGGATGTGTATACATAGAGCTGGTTCACTTTGTTGTACAGCAGCAACTAACACAACGTTGTAAAGCCACTGCCCCCAATCAAAAAAAGAGAAAATAACCATTAGCCTCGACTAACAGATTAAGACATTCCATGTCTATAAAGGCAAATGTAGTTTTAGAGACTTCTATATAATACCTCTTTTTTAGAATCGTCCCAATTCAGTTCTCGGCCCATCAGTTCAACAATCCTGGGTAGGGCCTCCTCTGCCGCCTGCACATTTAGGAAGGCTAGGCGAGTACGACGTGAAATCATATCCACAGCGGTACAAGCATACTCCTTAATCCCGTATTTCACCTAGGTTTGAATTAAAGTAAAATGATTAATTTAGGCATTTTTCAAAAGGAGGGGAATAAAGCTTCACTTAAAATCCATGCTTAGGTACAGTGACATTTTTCTTCACGTACTCTGGTTCCCTCTAGCAGGCATGAAGCAAATAGTGACATCACACCAGTTCCCCATTTTTCTGCCTGCCAAAGGAGATTTGGAAACCGGAACAATTTGGATGAGAGTTAATGTCTTCTCCTTGAATAGAAACTGGCCCAAACATGTAAACTGCATCACTTCTCAGTTACCATCCATAGTAATCACTTCTTTTGTTTATGACAAGGATGTTAATACACATAGCTGAATAGGCAAAGAACAAGTTTAAAGTTAAAATTAAAAAGTTACAGTCTCATCTCTGAAGGCTGTCCACAGTTTTATGTCTCAGAGTAATCAGATGACAAAAGTCTTGCATTCAATCAACAACAAAATGCTTACTGGACACCCATGTTTAAGATATAGTGAATTATAAATGTCAAATCAAGACATATCATCAGGGACTTTCCTGGCGGTCCACCGGTTAAGACTCTGCCTTCCAACGCAGAGGGTGTGGGTTTGATCCCTGGTCAGGGAGTTAAGATACCAAATGCCTCGTGGCCAAAAAACCAAAACATAAAACAGAAGCAACACTGTGACAAATTCAATAAAGACTTGAAAAATGGTGCATGTCAAAAAAAAAAAAGTCATCAGGCAGAACATAAGTGGTACAAACTTGAGGAGCTACAAGCTCTCAAAAGGGGCAAACAACTGAGTCAGTAAGACTTGGGATAGCTCTGTGGAGGAGAAAGGAATCCATATTTTCTATCATTATTGTTATCACTATCAATATAACTCCAGAGATGAAATTAAAATTAGGTAAATGAAAGGAACTGTGCTGGGCAGACATTTTACTCCAGGTTATAGGTGATATTTCCCGCATTGGAGGCAGATGCTTTAACCTCTGAGCCACAGGGAAATATTTAATAAAAGAAGGGCAAAATTTATACTCTGCAAACAACATTGTTGAAAGAAATTAAAGATCTAAATAATGGGAAAACATCCCACTTTCATGGATCAAAAAACTTACTTTGCCAAGATGATAATACTCTCCAGATTAATCTACAGATATAGCACATGCAACCCTTATGCCCACTGTTTATAATAGCCAGGGCATGGAAGCAACCTAGATGTCCATCAGCAGATGAATGGATAAGAAAGCTGTGGTACATATACACAATGGAGTATTACTCAGCCATCAAAAAGAATACATTTGAATCAGTTCTAATGAGGGGGATGAAACTGGAGCCGATTATACAGAGTGAAGTAAACCAGAAACAAAAACACCCATAAAATTTAGAAAGAAAGTAACAATAACCCTGTATGCGAGACAGCAAAAGAGACACGGACGTATAGAACAGTCTTTTGGACTCTGTGGGAGAGGGTGTGGGCGGGATTATGAGAGGATGGCATTGAAACATGTAAAATATATGTGAAACGAATCGCCAGTCCACATTTGATGCATGATACAGGATGCTCGGAGCTGGTGCACTGGGATGATCCAGAGGGATGGTATGGGGAGGGAGGTGGGAGGGGGGTTCAGGATGGGGAACACGTGTGTACTCATGGTGGATTCAAGTCAATGTATGGCAAAACCAATACAATATTGTAAAGTAAAATTAATTAATTAATTAATTAAAAAAAAACTTAGCTAAGTATAATTTCTAAAGAGGACGAAGAGTGGACAGATGAAAAGTACCCCAGGGCAGATGGGAAACTTCCACAGGGCCATTCACATACCTCTGCTTCAATGTACGGAAATTCCGACACAAGACGCACTCCAACAATGGGCCACCGTTTTCCTGTCACACTTGCCATCTTGGCCACCTCAAAAGCCTTATCACCATAGGTGGCGGCAAGATGCTGGGCCACCTAAAGAAATGAAACTGCATCAGGCACGTCCTTTGAAGTATCAGTAGCTTCTGGATACAAAGCAAAAAAATGTACCTGCTTATCTCGTCAGGTTTTCTTTTTTTTTTTTAACAGCCTGTAACTAATAATCCTAGGAGAGCATTTGATTTTGATTTCGTGGGAGGAAACCACACGGGCTCTGAATGCTTAGGCCAGCACAAAGTCTACTATACATGTATCACTGTGCCAGTGACTGATGAAGCTTCAGCTTCATTGTGCTCCTGATATTACTTCTGAAGAACAGCCTTCCTTATGCTCAAGAGAGAAAGAATTCGGGAGGTCCTGTCTGCTAGGAACAAGCCAAACAAACCCTAGATTCTAAAACAGAAACCAAAACATGCATTGCTTTTTAGCAACCAAAGCAAAATATTTTTCCCCATTAGTTCACTCCCACAGTACACTGTCAGAAACAAACTGAGCTATAGGAACCTCGAAGTCACGGAGGCCCCGTGGTTGCTAATCCTGTTACTGGCAACGGTGAGATTAAGTCAAGAGTAAGATGATGTGGCAATGCACACCCACCTCACTTTCAAGTCCATAGTCCTGGACGAGCCTGATGTAGAGTGTGGGGCTCCAGTCTTTGCCCCCCTGAAGGAAAAGCCCAACTGTTCTGCTTGGTCCTGCTTTCAAATTGTGTGCCTTGACTGCGGCATTTATGGTATCTTCTGCCATAGATCGATAGGTTGTCCACTTTCCACCTACAAATACATTGATAAGTCATTTGTCAGGTTACTACCCATTCTTCTTACAGTTAACCATTTCTCAACTTATTAATAAGAAAATTTACCTGTTGTTTATAACAAATGTGGTGAAGCCATGGGTAAGATGTTACTCAGAATCATTAACGACAACAACAAAAACCTTTCTGTTCATTAGCATTAAAAGAGATCTTGATATGAGAATTTAACTCAAGTTGCTATCTAAAGCACATCCAACAACAAGGTAGCATCCTGTACCCGCTATCGTGATAAGGCCACTCTCGCTGATGTCCACGACATGGTTTCGGGAGATGGACTTCGTGTCTGCAGACTTAGGATCTGTCACAAGGGGGCGAATACCGCTCCACGCAGCCAGGACATCCCCTCTTCTCACTGGGAAGGATCAATGCCAAGAGTTAAAAGGATGACACAAAGACATCTCAACAAAACCATGAAATAATTAATAAGCAGAAAATAGTTCAGTAAAAGGAACACATAATATGTACTTTAAAAGGGAGGAGAAGCCCTTAAATATAAGAGCTAAATGAGTGGTAAGTTACAACTGGGATGGCGACATCCCCGGCAGTTCAGTGGTTAGGCCCTTGGTTAGGTCCAGGGGTTAGGTTTGTGATTCTGTTGCAAGGGGCACAGGTTTGATCCCTGGTAGGGGAACTAAGATCCTGCATGCTGTGCAGAGCAGCCAGAAAAATGGTAAAGGAGGTGAAAAAAAAAAAAGAAAAAAACTGGAAAAATCACTGATATGGGTTCTCAAAAATGAAACAAAATAATGTTAGCAGCCCTCAGCTGGGACAATCTGCAGTAGTTACAAAGAACAACAACAGTAAATGAGAAATAAAAACAAACCAAGCAAACCAAAAGATTTATGAGTTGTGATATCTCCTCCAAGAATATATCTTGCTATCTCTTCCCAGAAAAGATAAAAATACTTATTAGGAGAAGAGGGCAATCTGGATTTCAGATCCCATTCACATCTGAATTGTGTGTTCTTATATAGTGGACCTTTTATATATTTAGACAAAGCAGACTTTGAAAAATATTTAAATATACATCTAGCGAATACTTATGTAAAGAATCACAAAGATTTTGAAATGGCTAAATATTAGACCAGTCCAAAAAAAGAGCACATAGCCAAGTACAGGGAAAAGACCCTAAAAAGTTATACTGGGCGACAGACAATCTCTCCATCTTGATCTCAAATGAAAGACAGATGTCTGGTAGAGATAACTTCATCTAAGGCTGAGGTAATCTGACATATTTTGGTATAGCTCGTTAAGGGCCACACTCTTAATATGACTACAATCTGAAAGAAAGAGGTACCCATACATCTCTACAGGGGTGTTTAATTAAACCCATATTCCAACACTGAATCTAAACAAAGGGAGAATAAAACGTATAAGCTAGTGAGGAAAACCTAAGGCTTCCAGTCTTGCTACCTGGTGACCATGAGGGCATCTTGATGCTGGGATACCATCCCTGGATTTGCCCCCTTAAGGGGGCATCTTCTTAACAGGTTTAATCCTGATGGTTTCCATGGAATGGGGGTTAATTCTCACTCCACACAATTCCACAAAAGTCTTGTAAAACCTCAACACAAATCATGCAATATTTTAATCTTTACAAAATCTTAACTAGGAAATTACCACTATTTTCCATTAGGGTTCAAACTGCCCTCTGAGTCAAAAATAAAACTTAGCCAACCACTTAGAACGTCATTGTGGTCACTGAAAAGTCTCAAAGTGTGTCTCTGAAATTCCTCAGGCAGCCACACTGATCAGGAATTTGGTTTCAATTCTCACAGCCTTCTGACTGATCTTAAAATTATTTGGTGGAAAACTAAACTTTCTAAAGTAAATTTAAAGCACATGCAAATAATCCTTGTGACAAATGCTTTACCTTTTCTGGTATAACAGGCAGAAAAACACATCTACGAATCTGTACTATCTGAAAAAAAAGACCAACCTAAAACATTTGAGTTTTTCATTCAGGGAGGAAAACTAAATGAAGCACAATATATACTGATATGATTTTTAATCCTTATTTTTGAAATTGATACTCTAAAAAAGGAAAAGAAAACATTATCAGGAAGAGTTCATAACAGGTCAAGAACCTTAATTTATTTTGCTTGATATCTTAGCATTCAGTTTTTTAGTCTGAGAATTATATCAGGTGAATACTGAGATAAAATTTACTTTAAAAGATACATTTAGGATAATCAAATTTTAGATCACATTTAAAGTAAGAATCAGGTTTTATGGCCTACAGCATTGTTATATTATTACGTTAGAGCGTGGTTGGATCAGGGGATCCACTGTCTACCAGTTTTCTCCCAACCTTGAGATTTAATGACTTGTATGGATTATTCAAAATGCCGTTTTGCAGGGGGCAGGGGGAGTTGATGAAGAATAAAGCGCTTTTTACCTCTCTGCCATCTAAATTAAGTAGTGACCAGTCAGGGCTGTGGGTATAATCTAGGCCCACAGGGAACAGCGTAGCTAAACATATGAAACATGAATTCTAACCTCTTGTAGGAAAGACAGCAGCAAACTGAACTAACATGTTTTTCTCTTTATTATTTATTCACCCACAATAGAAACCTTGCCCACTGTTAAACTCTAATTAAAGTTCTCTTTGGTAACAGATTCACGAGCAGTGGATAGATAGCATAGAGGACCTTCCAATACTGCTAGGAACTTCTGCAGCCATATTGTAACAAAATGGGAAACAACTGCAGGGCAACGCCAACCTGGAGGGTGGTGGAGTGAAAAGCAATAAGGGTCCTGCACTGAAGATTTTGCTCAATCACTAAATTAATCACCTCTTGAGACTTCTTATATCTGGAGATCTTCTTTTACAAGATAATGTATTCTTTATTTTATAACAATAAAAAATACAAATTCAATGACTCTGATAAATTGAGTATTTGCTTCTAAATTGTCTGTGTAAGTACCTCTAGCTTCCGTAGAGTTGTTGCATAGACTTTTCTGCAGTGATAGAACTGTTTTGTACCTACACTGACTAATTCACTAGCCACTAGCTGCATGAGCTTATGAAGCACTTAAAATGTGGTCCATGCAACTGAGAAACTGAAATTCAAACTTTATCTCATTTTAACTAATTTAAATTTAAATAAGCACATGATATTCACATGTATAGGCTATAATTTTGCATAAGGCAGTTCTAGAACAAAACTGTCAAGTAGTACATCTATCTCAGACTTGTCCTGGCAAATTGTCAAACTGGGTAACTCCCCCATGGCCACCTTGCCCATGTCTCCAATGGAGCAACCGTTCAGTGAAATCTGACAGTGAGAATATAATCTGCTGTAATAGAATGTGACTCTCCAAAATATTTTACTGTCACAGCATGTTCCATAATTATCATTTCAAAGTATCCTTCTCTCCTACTAATCTCATCAATTCAAAGAAATGAAAATATTTTTACTAAACTAAGTACTTCTACCCTCAAGCTCTTACCCAGAAATTGACCCCATCATTCCAGCTATAGCCAAGAACATCATCTTGGCGGTAGCCAAGAACTCACCATGGTACAATATGTGAGGAAAAACCTCAACTCTAGCTTGTATGCTTCAGAACTCAAAGATTCTATACACCTTGATTTTCCTGGTCCTCATACTGTCAAGATAGCTAAGTGAGATGGCATTAGCGTTGCATCTTTCTCACCATGTTGAAAGCCTTTGGCAGCATCAATTCTAGTATTTCTCAGTATCTCAAATACTGTATCAAGTAGAAGTCATGAATACTGATCAATATATATGAAACGGCATATTAGAACATTCTCTGAAGTTTTTATATCAAACAAGAGCTGACATTACAAAATGAAAAGCAACAACATTTTGGCCTCTGAGCCAATATGCTACACTTTAGGTTTCTAATGATTACATATTTAAATAACTGGATATCCCCTTTTAGAATAACTGAAAACTTTAATAAATAAAGTAAATAAAAAGCACCAGGGCTTCCCTGGTGACTCAGATGGTAAAGAATCCACCCGCAATGCAGGAGACCAAAGTTCTATCCCTGGGTCACAAAGACCCCCTGGAGGAGGGCATGGCAGCCCACTCCATGATTCTTGCCTGGAGAACTCCATGGACAGAGGAGCCTGGCGACCTACAGTCCACGGTATCGCAAAGAGTTGGATATGACTGAGTGATTAACACTTGCACTTAATAAAGCAAGATGAGAGGAAACAACACTACTGTTAAAACTGAAAAAAAATTCTTGGTAAACACCACTTATGAGAGTAGCTCACCCAGATGTTACCTAGTTGATTTTTAAGTGCCAATTGTGAGTACTTCTGGAGTGTATAAAGGTTCTTGTCAATATTTTCAGGATAGTGAGGAAATAACATAGTCCTTCTAACCACCATGGTTAAAAATTCTTTTTATTATATTATTTTTATTGTAAATAACTCATTCAAGTTTTAAATTATATAACGACTAAAATATAAATACTAAAGTTGAATAGACATTTTCACAGCTGGTTGAAAAGACTAAGTACTGTGCAATTGTTTCCAATTATAATTAGTATTTTTATTCGTAAAAACTTGGCAAGAGAAGCATTGGTTTTAAAAGTTAATAGAAAAGGCAGCCCACAGGAAGTGATAATTAAGAGCTAAATGTGAGGTTTTGCTTCACATCAGTTATTTAGCCATACGTTTTGGGGTGCTTTTTCTCATGTTTGCCACTTTCAAAAAAATCAATAAAAAGCATGTGAAAATATCTAAATGAACACAAGGGAAACAGCATCAGAAATCAATACTTCTCTACCAGCATGTTTAACCTGCGGAAATGAAGTGTTAATCACAGAAATAAGATACCATATTACATTTATAAACTAATGAAACTAGAAAAAGCAAAGCGCGTGACACTATAATTAAACAGCTGGAAAACATCCAAGCCTGTGTAAGTTGATAACCCTGGTACAATCTCTGGCAGTGAAAAGGCAGGTCTGCAGTGAGTTGATACGGCCAGCTCCGTTGTTAATTGAATAACAGGCAATCTATAAACACTACTAATTGCATATGTGAAAACCTGTGTACAACCAGAGAAGCTGCTTAGAGAAGCACTCCAGAAAAACTCCATGGATAAAGCACTCTGCAGATCTTCTGCTCCCCTCCACCCCTTTAAGTCACAGCTTGGTTCGCCACTGCATCCTCCTGATTAACCTCTACACAGCAGACTTAATGATACATTTTTCAAAAGATCATTTTTCCTCCTAATCCAATACACACCGCACAACTATCAATTACCCATTTCAGAAAAGAACAAACAAGTAATCTAGAAAATTCAGCCTGTGAATGGTGAGCTTTCTAAATTGTAAAAGAAGACATGGTCTCCTTCCCAACAGACAAAATGCTTTTCAGAATTGTTCCGACGCATTTTGCAGAAGTGTGGCAGCTGCTGTGAACAGCATGGAGTGTTAAGATTTGACACTTTTTTTTTTTTCTTAAGGATATAGCCATTTGGGGAGGCTCAGAAACTGTTGTCAGAATTTTACTTATCCATCTAATAAATCGTTTTTAAATGATTATTTCAATCCTGGTGAATACTAACCATTTCAAAAACATGGCTCTGGGATCTACACAAAGTTTCTAATTTTTTAAATCTGTAGAAAAGACTGCTTGGCCCAAGGGACTGCTTATGAGAAATGAAACCTCTACTTTAACAGTCACATCCAAATAAGGTCAGTCACTTGAAAGCAAAGGTCACCGTTACTCTGAAGGTGTCTACCAGCTTCCATGAAATGAACTGAGAGAAGTAATCCATTCTCTAGTGGATATAATATCACATCATACAACAAACCCAGGACTACCAACTGGAATATGCACAATATTTAGAAGCATAAATATTAGGGCTAGACTGACATACACAATATCAGGCTCCAACATGAATGACCTATGGGAAAGAAACTTAAAGTCATTGGGCCTCAGTTTCTTCACCTATAAAATGGAAATTACAAAATAAAACTAATAAGGTTGTTATGAGGAATCAGACAATATAAGCAATAGGCTTAGCAGAGTGTCTTGCATAAAAAGCTCTCCATGATGGCAGAGTTTTTAAAAATAAAGCATACATTACCTGCTGAGGAAAAATAAGATTAAAGTATGTGCAGTAACAGCATGTAGTCAAAAAGACTGAATGGGGCCTGAAGCTGAGTTTCACTTTCACATTTCATCAGTATAGAAGAGAATATCAGGTTTCACCAAAATTCCTTAGAAAAAATACAAATGAGAATGCCTTTACTTTGGAAATAGACATACTTTAGCTAACTAGGACTCTACCAAGACTGAGGGTACTTCTTCATATACTCGGAGGACTTCAGTTCAATAAATAAGAATGAAAAGAAACCATGAAGAATCATTGTGGCTGAACTGCTTTTAAAAGGATTAGCTGATAAGGAGGAAAGGTGTGATAGATGGTGAGCACGGGGAAATAAATGAAGTACAAGCAAGGGCTGTCACTTCTGCTTTTATCCTCGATGTTTGCTACCTAGAGAATTCTTAATCTCAAGATTCCTGAGACCACCAGTGGAAAGGCAATTTACAGTGTCCACATATCAATTTCAATCCATTTTTACAAAAAAACTCAAAGTTGACAAAAATTCTTGGTTAGTTTCACCAATTAACCTGACTACCAAAAGGTATGTTAACTGAAAAGCCCTCTACAGACCAAGGAGGTCCTAGCTGGTATTACCAAGTCCTCTATTTATTAATAAGCAGAATAAAAGTGAGGGGTATAGGCTTGGTGTCTGTTCTAGCCCAAGGCTCATTTCACTAGTGGAAATCCCTACCCATGATATGGGCACAGCAGCTTCTTGGAACCTATACCTGTTTCCAGCACATCCAGTCTCTGGGCACATATAAGCAGTTAGATTTCTCATTCGTGCCTCTGAACTTTAAGAATTTGGAACCTGTCAACTATAGCTCTCTGCTCTTGAATTAATTTTGTTTCTTGCTCTAGCAATCTAAACTTCCTTCTCTTGGAATCCAATATAAACCCACTTTAAAAAAATATATCCAGGTAAATGTGAAATGAAGCAGGATTCAGTAACAGTAATCAGTTCATTAAAGTACAGTCATACCCAGATAAAGCTCCTTCTATCTCACAAAATGAGGGGGAAAAGTATCAAGCTGAAATTGCAATGGATATTAAACTGGGCATAACTATTTCTTAAACAACTGTGTGTGAGTGTGTGTGTGTGAAAGAGTATAAATTTAGCCACACAGATTTCAATTACATGTACTTAATATATTTATGCTATTATTACAGATATCCAAAGAGACTCTACTCAAAATGAAATTACAACCATTATTTGAAATTAGAAGAAACTAAAACTATATAATATGGATCAATCAATCAAACTAGGAGAATCCGCTAAACCACTTTGTAAAGCAGTTTGTTTTGTTTGACTGTAAATGTGTGATCACATAATGAAAAGAATTTTTAGGGAAAAAGGATTCATAGATGCTAGTG
Source organism: Oryx dammah (assembly GCF_014754425.2). Lineage (NCBI taxonomy): Eukaryota > Metazoa > Chordata > Mammalia > Artiodactyla > Bovidae > Oryx > Oryx dammah. The sequence continues at coordinate 96,232,149 of NW_024070211.1, read as the reverse complement.
AGTCACATTAAGACAAAAACTGTGTCCTTGCATGGCCTCCATTGAAGCCAACATTATAGGAGATTCCTGATATAAACAGATGACTATTTTTCAAAAATCTTAAATTTTGTACTTTCATATAAAAAGATTTTCAACTTGCTGCTGCTGCTGCTGCTGCTAAGTCGCTTCAGTCGTGTCCGACTCTGTGCAACCTCACAGAGGGCAGCCCGCCAGGCTCCCCAATCCCTGGGATTCTCCAGGCAAGAACACTGGAGTGGGTTGCCATTTCCTTCTCCAATGCATGAAAGTGAAAAGTAAAAGTGAAGTCGCTCAGTCGTGTCCGACTCTTTGTGACCCCATGGACTGCAGCCTACCAGGCTCCTCTGTCCATGGGATTTTCCAGGCAAGAGTACTGGAGTGGGTTGCCATTCAAATTGCTACTAGCATCAAAAACCTTGAAAGTACCTAATTCGTTTTGATTTTAAATAATTATAAGTAGCATACCAGATATATATAACAAGCTTTGAAACTGAATAAAGAATCCTTACCCATAAGGAGCTCCAAGTGAGAATATATCTTACATTATTACCTATTATACACTGTTGTGATATATTAGGTCAGTGATCTAAGGGACTACAAAGACAGGCAGCTTCTGAAGTATAAATAATATTTTGCCAAAATGAGAACTTGGGGGAAAGACTATCCAAGAGCAAGACTTCGACCTACATCAACAAGGCATGCAGATTTAAAAGTGCATGACCTGATTTGGAAATAATAAGTCTTGCAATATAATTAAGTGATTGAATGCACAGAGGTGGAATAGCTGAATGCAAACCTGCCAAGACAAGTCATGAAAAGCCTTAGATTCCGTGTGAGATAGTTTAATAACTTTGCTAAAGTTAACAATGAGACATAAAAGGGATGTTTTTGTGCAGGGACGTGATGATCAGAATTGTGTTTTATAGAGTTCTGATAGAAGGACCAGACCAGGTAAGGACATAGACTTGATGCACAAAAGCTAGTTAGGGGGTCAGTGCAACTGTTTAAGTGAAATATGACACAGGTTTGAACCAGGGCAATGGAAGCGAGAGGGGATTTACATGATACTTCAGAGTAAGCAGAGATGGGAAGTGGACTGGATGTAGAAAGAGAAGGATCAGCAAAAATAAGCATGCCATTCCAGCCTGGGTGATTAGATGGATGGTGAGGTTATTAAGTGAGATAGGAAATAATGTTGAAAAACTTTTGGAACTACTGTGGATTTAAAAAAATACATTATACCATATATATCCACTGGAGAAAATACCATGACATCCAAGTTAAAAGAAGGCATGTTCAGGTTAGCAATGGAAAGAAGTGAACTTTATCTTTTTCAATTAAAACAGCATACTTATTAGCTAAATCCATAGTTAATATTCCAGTTTCCACATAGTAACAGCTCACTAAATTTCTTAGAATACATTCCTCTATCCTCTCATTTCTCAAACTAATTCTTTCCTATGGGTATCCTAGATTTGTTAATCACACTTTCTCAAGCTCTAGAAACTGGTGATGCAAACATTTCATACTCTCCTAGGAAAGCATGGGTGTTTAGAGCTCTGCCGGAATGGCACTCCAGTCTTGTTATTAGAAATGACCAGAAGGGGATGGTATGCGTTTCATGTGGATATAGAAAGTGGAGGCGGAAAAAAAGGGAACTTCTTCCTATTGTGTTATGCCTGGGCCTTAATAAGGCTTCTAGACGTGGTCAGTGCCTAAGAGTCAGAGCCAGCCAGCTGTGAAGCTGAGTCAGTGGGGGCGCATAGCAGTTACCCAGTGAAAGCTGGGATAGTTTGGGAGATATAAAAGAGGGAGAGTAAACTTAAAGGAATGCATGTTACCTTCAACATCACAACTCAAGTAGTTACGCACTTCATTCAAAATGAAGTTGATGTCTTCTTCGGAAGGAATGGGATGGTGTGTAACATCAGTTGGAGTGTCGGTAGTGCCAGCTATAGTCATCTTTTGCCAGGGCAAGAAGAAAATAACTCTCCCATCACTGGTCGCTGGGTCAAGAAGTCCCATGCTCTCTGGGCTGGAGTGAAAAGAAAGGGTCACGTATTTCTGAAGTCAGTCAGAGTTAGATCTTAATCTGCATTCTAAAACATTTTATTCACTAATTCTCATATAAGCGAACTAGGAACACACGAACTATGACTTTGACTGCCGCTAACCTAATCTAAAAATTCCTAAAAGAAAAAAAATGGTAATACAAGAGGAATCAAGTAAGTGTTATTATAATAACATTCCACAGCAAAACCAGCAATGCAAGGTGAGTGAAGTAGGTGGACTTCAATTCCGATTGTTTGGGTTTTCAGATCTCTTGCACCATTCACATCAGATAATGTCAGCAGGATAAATGCCTATAATTTCTTTCATGATAGTCACTTAAGAATAGTTCTTCAACCTTTTTTCAAGCCCATGGAAAGTATTTTCCTGGAACATTTGACATTTGGTACATCTTTCAGTATAAGGTCTGAGAAGTCTGTGAGAAAAGTGAAGGGTCTAACTTTCTAGAAACTAAAATACAATCAAAAAGTTCTTTATTCTTTTGTGCCTAAATAAGCTTATACCACTTCACCAAATATGAGATTTCTTACTTTATTTCAATTTTACTGAAATCTCAAGAAATGCATCCATGAGAAAAGGGCTCAGTTTTCTATTACTACCTGGATAACAGTGTACTGGGATAAGATCAAAAAGGAGAGAAATATTTTAGCAATGAAAATCTTTAAATAGGCAGAAGATGCCAGTGTATTACACTACTAAATTAAGCTTTAAGGACGCCTCTTCTGCCAGACCAAAATCTTCAAAAATATTAAGAATTTCTCTAATATCTACTTCATATTCTAAAACCAAATTGTAAAACACACTTGCAAGAAGAGGCAACTGAAAATAAACACTGACAAAACCTGCTCAGTTGTGTTATTGAACTGTTGTTTTAATGGATTCATTAACCATTCTAAAATTTTGGAGACGTTGTTAAAATGGCAGGAGGAATCCCAAAGTGTCATTTTCAAATAATTGAACACTACAAACCTTCAGATAGCTGAATTTGACTGAATTCTCATAAGGAACCAATGTTAAAGGTATTTTCTGTAAATATATTTTCAGCTTCTATTAATAATATTTCTTAAGTAGGAAATATAATTCTATTTGGTTTCAATAAATTCCAAAAATCCTGTTATGCTCACACATTTTAAAAGACATACAGTCAACTATTCATAGTTATCTTTCTCTTAAAATTAAAAAAACAAGAAACTCAAGATTCAAATGTGTAAGGATGAGAGTCTGAATATGTTTTTGTTTTTTAATTTATTTATTTATTTATTTTTAATTTTTACTTTACAATTCTGTATTGGTTTTGGCATAGATTGACATGAATCCACCACAGGTGTACATGCGCTCCCAAACATGAACCCCCCTCCCACCCCCCTCCCCACAACATCTCTCTGGGTCATCCCCACGCGTCAGCCCCAAGCGTGTCATATCCTGCATCGGACATAGACTGGCATTTCGATTCTTACATGATATTATACATGTTTCAATGCCATTCTCCCAAATCATCACACCCTCTCCCTCTCCCTCTGAGTCCAAAAGTCCACTATACACATCTGTGTCTTTTTTGCTGTCCTGCATACAGGGTCATCATTGCCATCTTCCTAAATTCCATATATATGTGTTAGTATACTGTATTGGTGTTTTTCTTTCTGGCTCACTTCACTCTGTATAATCGGCTCCAGTTTCATCCATCTCATCAGAACTGATTCAAATGTACTCTTCTTAATGGCTGAGTAATACTCCATTGTGTATATGTACCACAGCTTTCTTATCCATTCATCTACTGATGGACATCTAGGTTGTTTCCATGTCCTGGCTATTATAAACAGTGCTGCAATGAACATTGGGGTACATGTGTCTCTTTCAATTCTGGTTTCCTCTGTGTGTATGCCCAACAGTGGGATTGCTGGGTCATAAGGCATTTCTATTTGCAATTTTTTAAGGAATCTCCACACTGTTCTCCATAGTGGCTGTACTAGTTTGCATTCCCACCAACAGTGTAGGAGGGTTCCCTTCTCTCCACACCCTCTCCAGCATTTATTGCTTGCAGATTTTTGGATCGCAGACATTCTGACTGGTGTGAAGTGGTACCTCATTGTGGTTTTGATTTGCATTTCTCTAATAATGAGTGATGTTGAGCATCTTTTCATGTGTTTGTTAGCCATCCGTATGTCTTCTTTGGAGAAATGTCTATTTAGTTCTTTGGCCCATTTTTTGATTGGGTCGTTTATTTTTCTGGAATTGAGCTGCAGGAGTTGCTTGTATATTTTTGAGGTTAGTTGTTTGTCAGTTGCTTCATTTGCTATTATTTTCTCCCATTCGGAAGGCTGTGTTTTCAGTTTGCTTATGTTTTCCTTTGTTGTGCAGAAGCTTTTAATTTTAATTAGATCCCATTTGTTTATTTTTGCTTTTATTTCCAGAATTCTGGGAGGTGGATCATAGAGGATCCTGCTGTGGTTTATGTCGGAGAGTGTTTTGCCTATGTTCTCCTCTAAGAGTTTTATAGTTTCTGGTCTTACATTTAGATCTTTAATCCATTTTGAGTTTATCTTTGTGTGCGGTGTTAGAAAGTGATCTAGTTTCATTCTTTTACAAGTGGTTGACCAGTTTTCCCAGCACCACTTGTTAAAGAGATTGTCTTTACTCCATTGTATATTCTTGCCTCCTTTGTCAAAGATAAGGTGTCCATATGTATGTGGATTTATCTCTGGGCTTTCTATTTTGTTCCATTAATCTATATGTCTGTCTTTGTGCCAATACCATACTGTCTTGATGACTGTGGCTTTGTAGTAGAGCCTGAAGTCAGGCAAATTGATTCCTCCAGTTCCATTCTTCTTTCTCAAGATTGCTTTGGCTATTCGTGGTTTTTTGTATTTCCATACAAATCTTGAAATTATTTGTTCTAGTTCTGTGAAAAATATCGCTGGAAGCTTGATAGGGATTGCATTGAATTTGTAAATTGCTTTGGGTAGTATACTCATTTTCACTATATTGATTCTTCCGATCCATGAGCATGGTATATTTCTCCATCTATTAGTGTCCTCTTTGATTTCTTTCATCAGTGTTTTATAGTTTTCTGTATATAGGTCTTTAGTTTCTTTAGGTAGATATATTCCTAAGTATTTTATTCTTTTTGTTGCAATGGTGAATGGAATTGTTTCCTTAATTTCTTCTTCTACTTTCTCATTATTAGTGTATAGGAATGCAAGGGATTTCTGTGTGTTGATTTTATATCCTGCAACTTTACTATATTCATTAATTAGCTCTAGTAATTTTCTGGTAGAGTCTTTAGTGTTTTCTATGTAGAGGATCATGTCATCTGCAAACAGTGAGAGTTTTACTTCTTCTTTTCCAATTTGGATTCCTTTTATTTCTTTTTCTGCTCTGATTGCTGTGGCTAAAACTTCCAGAACTATGTTGAATAGTAGTGGTGAAAGTGGGCACCCTTGTCTTGTTCCTGACTTAAGGGGAAATGCTTTCAATTTTTCACCATTGAGGATAATGTTTGCTGTGGGTTTGTCATACATAGCTTTTATTATATTGAGGTATGTTCCTTCTATTCCTGCTTTCTAGAGAGTTTTTATCATAAATGGATGTTGAATTTTGTCAAAGGCCTTCTCTGCATCTATTGAGATAATCATATGGTTTTTATTTTTCAATTTGTTAATGTGGTGAATTACATTGATTGATTTGCGGATGTTGAAGAATCCTTGCATCCCTGGGATAAAGCCCACTTGGTCATGGTGTACGATCTTTTTAATGTGTTGTTGGATTCTGATTGCTAGAATTTTGTTGAGGATTTTTGCATCTATGTTCATCAGTGATGAATACGTTTAAAAGCAAACCAAAAATGACTTTTTTATGAAAAAGAAATCCATAGTCAGTTTAGTTAATGCATCTTCTTCACTGAAACTACAAGCAGTAATAATATTTCTTTGCAAAGACTCGTCAGCTCCATGAAATGTCTGCCATGTCCATACAGCCTTTGTAGAAAGAAATCACTATCTGTAGTCTACGTGAGACACAGGAGAGAGTAGGCTTCAATTCTTCTATTTAAGCACATGCAAAAATCACCCCAAAGTGCGTCAGTCACTTAAACCTTCAGTGAGGATCTCATCTTCACTCAGGGTTACTTAATGTAATTTTACTTTCAAAACTACACTGAAAGCTATAACCATCAACTATTTTCAGTCTCTGTATGTAAAACTTGCTAAAGATCTTAAAAAGAAACTAGTTAAAATATGGTTTGTATGCACCTAATTTGATCCTGGGTTGATATGCCCTTAGATTAAACATGTCACTTTGTGATAGAAATTAGCTCGAGTTCAAACTTTCAATTTGGTAAATAGTCCTAGATTGAAACAAAAGGATAAATTCCATATTCTAAAATTTAAGGAACAAATTACAAGTTGGTATAATATATATATGACCATTTTATGGGCCAGATACTATGTGATGTATCTAAGCAACTCAATAAACTTGATCAACTTCAGCATAAAATTATAATATTCAGCAACTGAGACCTGAAATGCTGTTGGAAAAGCACAACTACTGAATCTTTTAAAACCTTTCCGTGCAATAAAAAGCAGTTTAAAGGGTGAACGTGATAGTTACCAACACACACACAACTGGAACCTGTAGAGAATCAACTGCTTAAGTGAAGACATATGTGTCAAACATAAAATTAACAAGCACAGAGGGAAGACAAAGCTATTAATGAATGGTATAAAAATTTAAGAAGCCACTTGGAAATACTTCTCATCAGTTCTAAATTACCTAATTCATAACTCACCCTTAGGGAAAAGTTTGTTTTCTTATGAAGAATTAACTCTGCAAGGTCACACAAAAGTTTGAAAATGGCTGTTAACTATAGGGATGGTATATACAATGCAGTGAGGCATAGGTCTTTTCTCAATGTGTATAATTCACTTGACATCAGCAGAAGAAGCTTGCTGCTGATTTATGTGTGTGTCTAGGATTAGATGTAATGAAAATTTTTCTCATGCAGACCATTGCCATCCTGAAGTACCCTTATTTAAACTGAAATCAATTTATTGCTAACTACTCAGCAATCAGTGTTGGAGCCAGCAGTATGCACACATATTATGGAGAAAAAAAAAATGACCTCTCATCATTAGTAAAAAGCATCTGTAGGCTAAAAGGAGGAGACAACTATTTTCATGTACTTCAGTCATTTGATGTATTGTAGTTACTTTTATAAGATCATCTACCCACAACTTTGATGAAAATTCCAGATTTTTTTTAATGGAGGATAATTGCTTTATTGTGTTGTGTTGGTCTCTACCATACAACAATGTGAATTAGTCATAAGTATACATATGTTCCCTCCTGCTTGAACCTCCTTCCCACCCCTCTAGGTTGTCATCGAGCACCAGGTTGAGCTCCCTGGGTTATACAGCAACTTCTCAGTTCTTAATGTAAAGAGTGCCTTCAAAAGTAAATGATTTCTGTGTGTTGAGTTTTCTGAAAATAAAACAATCCAGAGAGAGAAAGAAAGCTGCTATGATGGCATAAGATAATTCCACATGTGGAATGTTAGTTAGGGTCACAATAAGCTTAATAAATGCCATAAAGAAACACTTGAAAATTGCCCAACAGGGTAGACTGCATACCTGGTCCTCATTCCCCATTTAGCTGCCTACATTAAATAAATCAGTGGCTCCTAAAGTCATTGTATTGTCAAACTGATCAGGTTCTAGTTGAAATGCTAGGCCTTAAGTTATTATCAGCTGGCTTATAAGGGCAGCACCATGAGGTCTTACTCATCTCTGAGGACCTAGTAGAACCCTTGAGTTACAGCTGTTGAGTGAAGACTGACTGAGAAATCCAGAGAGCTATTTCAGTCTGAGATCTCTTGACCTCACCCACCCAAGAGAACAATTTGATATGGAGAGAAAAACCGTCCCTTGGATGCCAGCGATACAGCTGCTCAAAGTCAAAAAAGGGGGACCAAACACTTAACCCAGACTGTAATCCCAAACCAAGGGACTCATCTGCAAACAGGGACTGAACAGGAACTGGGCTGCCAGACCACTCCTCTATGGTTCCCCACAGGATGTTTAGTGGTTGTGGTTCAAGGTGCTAAAAACGGAGATATTAATTTCTCCCCAAGTAGAACAAGATCACTTACTACATCTTAAACAGACCCAGCTGTGACTAACACTTGTACAACTTACAGGCATGGGTCTGAAACTAATGCCTAATTTTTAGGATTAAGAAAGACTTTCTGTTTTGAAAGTATTACATGCAGGTGATATAGATTTATATTTCTTAAAAACCACCTATCTGCTCTGTTGTTAGCATATTATAAAGCATAGTATAGAACATATGTATAGCATGAGTTCCTTCATGAAAAAAAGTTTAAAAGGATATACATTTGTGCAAACATAGACATTTCTTTTATGGAAGAAATCAGAAGGAAGCATTATCGAAAACAAGCTGGGGACATGAGGAAAAGAGGGAGACTTTCACTTTTCATTCTATGTCTTTCTATTTTTCTATAGCGATTACTTTTGTTTATTTTTGTCTACAGGAGTTATCTGGGCAGTAAAAAGATAAATCATATTTTGTTTTATATTTTAATATCTGTATATTTAAAATTCCCTTATAGGTATTAGATTAAAATTTTAATTAGAAAAAGGAACAATATCAATTTGGGCAAGTTAACACAAAAAGTTAGTAGAACTCATCAAAAATTTACTGGTCATTATTATGTACCAGACAATGTACCAGGAGCTGTGGATGTAGCAGTCAAGAAAATAGAGAAAAAAATAAACAAAGGAATACTGTCAAAATGTATACAAATTAGGAACTACCGTGAGATAAGGAACCAGAAGCTGAAAATGAGCAGCTTCCCAAAGCTGCACAGTTAACAAGGGGTAAAGTGATGAACAAACCAGGAAGTTCTTTACCAAGGTATCACCTTATCTTAGTCTTCATACTGTCTTTGTCTGTATACTTCAGAGTAGAATGTCGTCACATTTTAATGACAAGCAAACTAAGGGTTACAGAATGAAATGGCTTGTTCCAAACAGTGTCATTATGAAGTGGCAGAAATAACATAGGGAATAACACAGAATACTACTGTGTCCTCTGGTATCATGGGACAATAGTAAAGAACACATGAAACACCATGCTCAAGTAAGATCTAAGCAAATGTAAGGGTTGTGGTGATGCTTCAGGTACTACATCTGTACTCTAACAGATGTTAAAAAAACATGCTCCCCAAAACTTACAAACTAGCTGACCTTGCAAATTTTTATCCAACACAAAATAAATGCCTATAATTGTGCCTGAAACTATTTTTGAAAACCTCTATATACAAGAAACATTTGCAACGTGTACATATATTTACTTCTCTCCTTTTCATTTGAACTAAACTTCTGCTTAACAGTTTTTAAAACTCTATGAAGCACCACTGCATAAGGTTTTATTATTGAGATGGGGAGCACCATGGTCTCTACAGTTCTAAGTGAAAACACTAATGACTGTCTACTAATTATATGTCGACATTTAGAAAACGACAAAGAAACCTTGGAAGCTGGTGGATACGAAATTTTGTTAATATTCTTCTTGGTAGAAGTGTGATATCTTTCTCATTAGAAGTGTGCTTGGTACAATATCTTGGACTCCTCTTCAAGAAGACTTAGTGGAAAACTAACTAATAAGGCAGCAGCATCTATTACATAGTGGGATGGCACCCTAGAAGAATGCAGATATTAAATGAAATATCATGGATCTGTATATCTGTTTTATCAAATATTAAAAATATGGCTTTTATGGAAAATTATTAGAATATAGAAGCGCTAACTCCCATTCTAAGCATGTTACCTAGAAATTATAACCTTTTACTCATAATCACACCACCTAGAGGCAATCACCATTGGTATTTAAAATACTTCTTTTCATCTTTTTCTAGATACTTATATAAGGCTTGATCATGTTACACATATAATCTTGTATCCTCCACTCTAAATTAACACTGTATCTCTAGGGTTTTCTTAGGACACTAAAATTATTCAGAATTTTTAATGGCCATATAATACTCCCTTGTGCAGCTACACCCTAATTTACTTCTCCATCCTCCTAAGGTTAGAAACTGATGTGGTTTTTAATATTTCTCAACTACGAATGATGTCTTAATGAACACCTTGAGCATAAATCATGGTTTCACAGAATTATGTACTAGTTTACCTATTAGATGACCATATATGGAATAAAAATGTTCCACATTCATCATGGACACATGAACTTTTCCCCAGATATTTTGAAATGTACATTAGGGGTATCATTATCAGTTTCTTGGGATCATACATGTTTGTTTCAAATTTATTAAAAATAAAAAATACTAAAAATTCAAATGCACATAAAAATTGCAGTTTCATGTGCATCACCCCACTTAAAGGATTTTCAATTAATAGCTGTTCTTATTTCATCTCTATCCCTGCCCATTTCTCTACCTCTGATTATCTTTGCCAAAATGATAAATCAGAAATTATAAATTATTTTTCAAAATATATTTCAAAACTTATAAACATAATTTGGTCCTCATTTTCAGATTCTTCAGAAGCCAGTCTGGGTATTTTATAAAATGGGACTTTTTAGTGTTTTCATGGACATTTAGTGTTTTACAGGACATTTTTGCAAAATTAATTTTAGGGTTTTCATGAAAATTAAAATTCAAAAATACTAAGACTTAGACTCTGATGATGAGTACACTGAAAAAAAAAGTACGAAAACAGATTCCAAATCACTAACTCATAGAAAGGAGTATTGCCATAAAAACTAAGAAATTCTCAAGCCTGGTTTGCGATTTGTGTTTTGGAAGAGGTTTTTTTTCAGTCATTTCTCCTCATTTTGAACACTGAGCTAGACCATCTATTATTTAGAAAGGTATGCTATAAGAATACGTGTAGACAATTTGTTGCGGCCCTTCTTCTCTGGTGACGATGCATGGGTGGGAACACGGGTACCTGTAGTAACCAGGCATCACGATGTGGACGCCAGCACTCGGCTGGCAGATAGCTGTGGTGTCCTTATCATCCATTTTGCGCACAGTGTCTGTGAAAGGTCCCGTGGCATTGATAACACACTTGGCTCTCACATCAAATTCCTCCCCTGTGAAAGAAAGCAGTGTCAGTCACACACCCCATTTGTTTCTCTGCTCACTGATGCTTTAGATTATTAATTCATCTATTAACTTATGGTGGAGTATACATTATCACTTGAGTGATACAGGCAACCAGAGTCATTGAGAAGCCACACAACAGGCCTGCATGTGAGTACATTTAACCAAAAACAAGTCCAAACTACAGGAAAAAAAGCACGCTGCTTTTTCATTTCAGCTCTCATTCTAGTTTGCAAAATGCCTGGCATTAAAGTGCCAAATAAGAAGAAAGTGAGTAAATGAGCTGCTTTCTCCTTAAAACTCAAAAGTGTGAGCAGTGGTTTTGAAGGAAATGACATAATTTTGAAACTTCACCCACGTGGCCACAAAACTGGACAGGCAAGCAAATCTCACCAAAGTTAAAGTGATTGACTTGAATGGCACGTAAACACACTGCCTCTGTCACCTAATGGATACTTTTTGAAACTTGCCACATTTATTGACTTTTCTTAATAATATGTTTTTGTAAAGAAAACATAAAGCATTCATAGCTGTGGGACTTTTGCAGACATTATTATCATGATCATCATTAATGTTTAACACAAAGAGGAAAAAAAAATGGCCAGGTTCCACAAAGGAAAATTTTCATGTGAAACCAGATGTCGCTGACAATAAGGAATATAGGTAATAGGACTCTGGAATCTGGCTTCAATAAAAGAGAAGTGACAGAGAAATTATCATTCAGTCATTGTACAGACAAGGCAAGACGCTAAGAAATCTGCCCTGCCGGAGCCTTCGCATACCTGTGAGCACATCCTTACACCGTGCGCCGCTCACACGCTCTTTCCCTGTCTGGGGGTCTGTCTTCTTGAGCAAACTCATGACCTCCATGTAATTGGCCGTGGCAGCCCCATACCTGGCAGCAGTGAGAGCAATGGCAAGGTTCATCCGTGCGTCGTTGTGTTGTCCTGCAGCGGGAGAAAGCACCAGAGGAGGGACAGGAGTCACCTCAAGCCACAGACGGGTGGGACGGAAGTGTGTCACAACAGATCTGTCACATCGGACCTGTCACGTGGAATATACTTGATGGCTGGCCAGCTCTACAGGGCATGATTTGGAAATGCACGGTCATTCTCTGGCAGGCATTTACCTGCCACTTCCACAACTGCACTTTGTGTACCACAAAAGGATGCAAAGTCTCCCTTTCCTACAGAGCTCACATCAATCATCTGCAAGTTAAGAAATAAGTAATTATTCTCTCCGTTTGGGAACATATGCATATGTCAGGCTTTTCCTAATACAGACAACCCGTACACATGAAAGCGAAGTAATTCAAAACTTCAGAATATTTGACACCCCAACTGGTGTTGATTAACAATTTTTATGAATACGTGCTCTATCTAATATTCAAAATCAAGAGCTTAATCTTCCATAGAGAATCTCTCAGTATTCTATAAAAGGAGTTTTCTGGGTTTGAATTTCGATCAGAGCTCCTTAAAATGTTAACTTTTTGTTTTTCACCGTACATAAAAGGTAAGAAATTAAGCAGGGCAAAATTTAATTACAGAACAATTCCTACCTGTATTGTTAAAGATTTATTGCTGAAAAATCTTAGTTAAAGAAAACTGAGGGGGAGGCGAAGTGGGGAAAGATGATTAATCACTTTAAAATACTGGCATCACTAGAGACTTTTTCTATTTATTATTGCCAGTGGAGTTAACGCTGACCAGGAAGAATTACTCTACATCGCAGGGGCCAGGTTCTCTGTGCCCTGAATAATTAATTACACAGGACTAGATGTATTGAAGCAGAGTTCAAATTCCCACACATTGGGATCAGTTCTATCAAGATAATACTGATAAAGGGATGAATTTATAATGGATATTGTTGTTGATTTATGTTGCCGGCATACCAAGCATTTAGTATAAATGGTTTATGTAAAGTTTCTTCCTTGTGATTCAGTCTGTGCCGGGTCAGAAGCACCACTGGTAATCGGCTGCAGCTAAAAGGGCACAGTTATAAAGAGAGAATCAATGACGGGACCCTGCTGCCCCTCCCCACAGACATCTTATTCTAGAACTGCTAAACTAATGCAATCAGCCAAGACCCTTCCCTCAAAATTAAAGTCTCTATCAAGTTAAGAACATACATTAAACCTCGACACGCAAAATAAGGAGTTATTTTATCCAAAGATGAATAGAAGGAAAGTAGAAGAAAGGAAACAACAGCAGTGGCAGCTGAACTTTAAGTCGAAAGAGAAGAGGGGCAGCATTTCTATCAATTTCACCTAGCATGACCCTAATGGTGCAATTAAAATAGTAGGTATATTTAAAATTAAGTTTAAGAAACTGACTTTTATTAATGTGGCCATTTAAAATTGGAAAATATGATCCATAAAGTCAAAAGCATGCAAACAGATTATACATCTAAAGTTTTAAAAGTACCCATCCCACCGAATCTTTCTAGTACGTAACAATGAAACATTTAAGGGGTAGTACAAGAAACCCAAGTCATGTTCTTAAGGTAGGAAAACTCTCACCAATGCAAGTGTGCCTCAACTTAGACACAGGGTGAGAAAGCCACATGTAAATCAACTATTTTAAATCCTATATGACATCATTATTCCTAGGAACCAGGCAGAAATTCATTTATTAAATGATAGGTCCCTTTGTAAAGTGACATATTGTTGTTACTGTTTAGTCGCTAAGTAGTTATCCTACTCTTTGCAACCCCATGGACTGTAGCCCAGCAGTCTCCTCTGTCCATGGGATTCTCTAGGCAAGAATATTGGAGTGGGTTGCCATTTCCTTTTCCAGAGGATGTTTCCGACACCAGGGACTAAACCCACATCTTCTGCATTGAAGCGGAATCTTTACCACTGAGCCTCCAGAGAAGCCCCTGTAAAGTGATATACTGTATATCTATTTAACGATCATCCAGCAATGAAACTAACTTTTGAAAATACACAATTTTTCTTTTAATATATTTTCCAATTATAGAATCTCATTGGAACAATATTTGTATAGTTCATCAGGCTCTATTGTTTCTATATTAAGATATACCTCCTAAACTAAGATACACCTCCTGTTAGCTTCCAAGTGCCAATACTTTTGAAGGTAAATAAGATGAACCTCAGTTAAAAAGGTGAGGTGGAAACAAGTCTCTTTGCTCTTTATTTTGCATGCTTACCCTGATACCCAGCAGCATGCCTTGACTCGAATCAGAAATGTCACTTATTTATGAAGGCTCTCCCTGCAATCTTCTACTCCCTTTATTCTTGAAAAAAATTATTTACAACTTCTTGAACATCCATGTCATTTCATATCTCCTTGCCTTTGTTCACATGAATTCTTTTGGCTGGAAAACCATTCTGGAAGCTCTAGACAACTCCTATTTCTCTCCCATGAGCTGATTCAAATATCTCCCTGTAAAGACTTTAATTATCTGTATTGAACCCCTCCAAGGCCAAGTTGTTCATCCCATTTTCTGAATCCATATTGTACCTTGTACATACCATTTCTACAGTCTTTATGAAACTAGTCATCCATGTATCCATCAACTTGAGACAATGATAAGCCTTAGTTATGAGTCAGGCACTGTGACAAACGCAGGGAACCTAATGGGGAGAAAGATACGGGGACGCTTCTGTTCTCCTGGAAGTAACATTCCACTGTAATTACTGTGTGATCTCCATGTCTCCTCGGCCTTGTCACGGGAAGGCAGGAAGTCTTACTTTTCATCTTTTTCTCTTTCTTATTAGTACCAAGCACAGAACAGGTATTCAGGAAGTGTTAAATTTAGCCAAATTCCATTCAATGTGTTAAATACACAGGTTTATTTATAGTCTTAGATTTTTACAGTCTTCCAGATTTATATAAATCTTATAGCCTTTATAGATTTATAGTATTATCTCTAACTATAAAACAGAATGCTTTGTCTAAAGTTAAAAAAAAAGCAGTTTATCAGTAAGTTGGTGGCAATAAACTTAAGGGAAGCAGAGAAACCCCAGAAGTATGCAAAATCTAAACTTAAACCCAAACTAGCCCTCATATTTAAGTTGAATAAGTGAGACAGAATGAGAAATAGATATGAATGAGTCCCTCTAGACTTAACCCACAAGTTGCCCTGTGCTTCACTGGGAAATGCAAACACAGTTATTATAAAAACTGAGGAATTAAGTAACCTGACTTTCTTCTGGGCCCAAGAGTTCACACCTCTACCCAAGAGTCCCCATCTTTGCAGTCATTAAGCTTAATTCAAGTACCTGCTTTGATTCAAGGCTGACCTCCCACTCCTCGACCCATATTAAATTCACCCTTTACCCTGAGATACCCAGAGGCTCACAGTGTATGCTTCCTGTGATAAGTGGTATATGTTCATTATTCTTAACTAAATTCCCCCAACTCCTTTTCCTGACATTCTGAAAGGTATCTATAAGCCTCCTGTAATTTTACTGCTAAAGAAAAAAGTTTTTGATAACACTGCATGTTACTGGAATGCAAAACAATAATATCAACTCCCCCAGCCAACTGATCTGCATATTAAGTTTGGATTCTCAAATCCTTTTCCTCAGAGCCATGCAACACGAGACTATTCACTGATCACTGAATCGCTTTATGTTGGCACTTATGCAAGGACCCAGACTGGGACTGTGAAAATCTGTTTCCTACTCTGTTCTCCTTTTGCACTTGAAATCTTACATATGTGCACGTACTGAACTTACAACTCAGACACGAGGAAGCACATAAGAGGTGGGACTATAACTGCTTTTCCTTGTTTAGGAAAACAAAATGTAAACTCTACCCGCCAAAGAGAATGAAGGTCAGTAGTAACAGAGAAGGATTTTGCCTTAGTTCACAATGGCCTTGCACAATGGCCTTGCACAATGGCCTTGCATGAGAGATATTTTAAAGTGAAAAACACTTTTAAGATATAATTCTCTAGTATAAGATAGGCCTCAAATATAAATATTTTGGAGACAGAGCAATATCGTTCTCCTTAGAGGGTTTCAAAGTTTGGCAACTAAGTTAACATGCAAAATAGCTGGTAAAAAAAGGAGGCGGAGGGGAGAGAGAGAGAGAAACAAGCATTGAATGTGCAAAGAGTATGAAGAATGTATAAATATGAGAAAACTCCAACAGATTACCTGGCATTTCCTGATCCTTCAGATCTAAAATTCCATGATGCCCTGAAATTCTACATACAATCTTCTTGTACAGCCTACTGTTAAATGGTCATTTACATAGTCACTGACCTATCCATGGAGCCAGAAATCCATACAGAAAGTCTAATTGTTAGAAAAAAAAACTCTGGTTACTTAAAATAATTAAATATTTATTAAAATAATGTGATCATAACTTTAGCAATTAAAAAAAAAATGTGCTGAGAGTCTTTCTTTCCACCTCCCTGTGCCCTGACCTGGGTGTTAGGCATTCATGTGACTTAGTCTAGCAGAGGGAAAAAGGATGCAGGAGGAAAAAGAACACCTCCCTGAAACATTAATCCCATCTCTAACAAAATCCACAGGGCATATGCTTCATTGTCTCAAACTGACAGTGATACAATGACCTCTCTCAGGAAGCTTTTTAACAGTCCAGCAAAGGTAATTAAAGGCTAAGGTAACAAACTCAAACTGATTTAATAGAATCATTATATTTAAAATATCCCTTTCTCATGGGAAGAGTGAAGTAGAGGCAGAGCAAAATAGGTGTGTGTGTATATCTGTGTGAAAAGTGATCACTAAATTCTCGTTTAAGTACGTAGGATGAGTAAGCTTGCAAAGAAAAAGTCAAATGAGAACATACTTTTCAGGTAAATTATAACAACAGTGCAATCTCCCCCCAAAGTAAATTATTTATAAAAATGGTTATTTGTGTGAGAAGTGGAGGGGGTCAGAGAGACACATGAAGCAGTTTAGGAAGAATATACCTTACAAGACACAGCAGAGAGCCTTCCCCGGTGGCTGAGAGGATAAGAATTATCTGCCAATGCAGGGGATGCGGGTTCGATCGCTGACCTGGGAAGATCCCACATGCTAGGGAGGCAACTAAGTCCATTTGTCCCAACTGTTGAGCCTGTGCCCTAGAACCTGGGAAGCACAACTACTGAACCCACACCCTGCAACTAGAGAGTAGCCCCTGCTCTCTGTGACCAGAGAAAACGCCAGGCAGCAATGAAGACCCAGCACAGCCAAAAATAAATAAAGAAACAAAATTATTTTAAAAAAACAAAAGATACGGCAGAGAAGGCTCTGGATTGGGATAATGGGCTAGCAAGCTTTGAGTGAATCACTAACCTGGTTGGGGGAATGCAGGTGATACACTGCATTCCTCTGGGTTTCAGCATCCTATAAACAAAGAGAAGCTAGGTGGGTACCTCTGAAATTACCACAATGCATGCATTGCATTGGCCAAAAAGTTTGTTCAAGTTTTTCTGTGACATGCTATGGAAAAACCTGAATGAACTTTTGAGCCTACCAGGTAATAGCTACTCTTCAATAGCTACCTATCTTAAGATTTCACTTCAATTTTATCCTCATTTGTGATTTCTCTGACTTTGCTTTGAAAAAGCATAGGATTAAAAAAGACCAAAAGATAAGTGTTTTATAAAGACACCAGAAAAATGAAGTGAAAAATCATATTCATCTATCGGATCTAGAATTATAAGGAAATCTTGATTTGATTAGCTTTTATGAGCCACATACTATACTGCAAAAGTTCTCCCAATTCTTCACCCCTCCTGTATCCATGCCCGTTGGCAAAAAGTCTTCACAGCGTTGATTCCCATTCTGACTCTGGACCCAGACACGTGAAACTGTTTTGGTCAAGGGCATGTTAGCAGATGTGATTTTGGAGTGTTTTACCTAGGTGGCTCTTGTCTGGGGTTGGGTGAGCGATTCTTCTGGTCTCTTCTCCTATCAGCTGGTGTAGGATGGCTTTGCTGGGATGACTCACCACAGGCCTTCATCATTCTCCTGGTACCAAGCAGGTTAGCCTGGGCACATCATTCCTGGCTGTATCTTTTTTTTTTTTTTAAATATCATTTTATTTATTTATTTATTCTTGGCTGTGCTGAGTCTTCATTGCTGCATGGGCTTCTTCTCTAGGTGCAGAGAGCAGGGACTACTCTCTAATTGCAGTGTGTGGGTCCAGCAGCTGTGGTTCCCGGGCTATAGAGTGCATGCGTAATAATTCCTAATTGTTTTCATGCTAACTCAGATTTTATAATTTTATGTGGAATTGTGAACACACATAACTTACACAGGCAATATAGCCAATTTTCTAATAAAATTAGTCCCAGCTTAAAAGCAGGTCAATCTTTGAGACCGCATTCTAAGATGGCTATTAAGAATACAATTTATTTTCCTATATTAATAGAAATACTATAAACAGATTAGTGATTAGTTTGTGGCACAACTTGGACTACAAGAAGATGAAACCAGTCAATCCTAAAGGAAATCAGTCCTGAATACTCATTGGAAGGACTGATGCTGAAGCTGAAACTGCAAAACTCTGGCCACCTGATGCAAACAACTGACTCATTGGAAAAGACCCTGATGCTGGGAAAGATTGAAGGCATGAGGAGAAGGGGACAACAGAGGATGAGATGGTTGGATGGCATCCTGACTCAATGCACATGAGTCTGAGCAAGCTCCAGGAGTTGGTGATGGACAGGGAAGCCTGGCGTGCTGCAGTCCATGGGGTCGCAAAGAGTTGAACATGACTGAGCAACTGAACTGAACTGAACTATGCTCATTTGCTCAGTAGTGTCTGATTCTTTGCGGCCCCATGGACTGTAGCCTGCCAAGCTCCTCTGTCCATGGAATTTTGTAGGCAGGTATACTGGAGTGGGTAGCCATTCTTCCTGACCTAGGGATTGAACCTGCATATCCTGTCTCTTGCATTAGCAGGTGGATTCTTTACCATTGAGTCAGCTGGGAAGCCCAAATAAAGTGGTCATCCTTGAATAAAACTCTGCTCTTTCACACCTCTGACTTTTCACTCATGGTATTTCTATTCCATGGAACATCTTGCCTTATTTTGTAAACTATTCAAACATCTGCCTGATGATAGGCATTAGGGATCCACTGAGTAGGGAAAATAATCTAACACTGGTCTCTGATCTATAGAACCACGGTCTAAGAGGGAGGACAGGTAAAAGCAAGTGAAACAAATTACTAAGACAATTACAAACTGCAATAATGGTCACAGAAGGGAACACAGTGGGCAGGGAGAGCAACTCCCTGGGGAGTTAGGGAAAGTGGGCAGTTAGGGAAAATGGTCAAGATAAGCAAGAAGTCTGAAAACGCAGAGACCACCACCTGTAAACTTTAATCTCTATTATGCTAAAGCTGAAACTCCAGTACTTTGGCCACCTCATGCAAAGAGTTGACTCATTGGAAAAGACTCTGATGCTGGGAGGGATTGGGGGCAGGAGGAGAAGGGGACGACTGAGGATGAGATGGCTGGATGGCATCACCAACTCGATAAACGTGAGTTTGAGTGAACTCTGGGAGTTGGTGATGGACAGGGAGGCCTGGCGTGCTGCAATTCATGGGGTCACAAAGAGTTGGACACAACTGAGCGACTGAACTGAACTGAACTTCATATAAGCTTCATATAAGCTTCGGATATAATTGCACATTCAGTTCAGTTCAGTCGCTCAGTTGTGTCCAACTCTTTGCGACCCCATGAATTGCAGCACGCCAGGCCTCCCTATCCATCACCAACTCCAAGAAATGTGACTGTGGTATTAGGACTACCACATTTAATTAATCTCTGCAAAGTGATTTTTTTCATTATACTTTATTCATATTTCATATATACTTATCAGGAATTAGGTTTAAAAATCTTCCTAGGCTGATATACATTTTTGCAGGAAATATCTTCTAGTATAGACTGGTGAAATTCAAAACAAAAGCATTATATTCAAAGTTTATGAATTGAAATAATTTGCTGTCACTTATCCATACTAGAGTTCTCAGCAAATGACACCTGTTAGCCGTAAGCATGTAATCATTGTTATTATTAAATACAAAGGTACAATTAAATACAGGCACAGAATGTGACCTACATCATAATTCTACCCAGCCTTTCTCATTGCAATATCCTTTTCATTATCGTGGGCCTTTTGTTCCTTCATCTTTCTTTTGTCTCACCCTAGGTTCTCAAATAAGCTATTTACAATCTGAATAATTAGCAATCAGCATGGATCTGTGGTCTCTGGCCCCATGTAAACGAAACACTGTGAAGTGCCTTCACATGACATATTTAAGTACATAAAGTTTCTATACCCTCAGGGCTTTCCTTTATTGAAAAAGTTTTACATAAATTTAATGAAGAGTAAGTTTTGTACTTTTCAGATACTTAGGAATCTAGCTGGATTTGAATGAAAATAAACCACTTTTAAACTGCAAACAACAGAAAGCTCCAGGGATTCATCTGCTCTCATCTGTACAAAAATGTCTATACATCCATTTATGCTGCAGAAGCCCCTCACCTCCCATGCCTATCCAGACCAATCAATTCTCTCTCTAGCACAAGTCAAAAATAAGTTTTTATACTTGTAAGGAAGAAAAAGGGAAAATGTGACCAAAAAATGGTTGAAATGCAGTTGAAAAGTCAGGAAGCATGACACTCTGGAGACTCTGACAGACCACATAATCATGTGGCCTAAAGCCACAGGTCATCCTCCTTGGTTGTTTGTGACATGCACCAAAGTCACTGATAAGCACCTCCAAGGATAAGGGTCTTTCTTTACTGAGAGTAGCAGTGTGGCATGCACGGCATCTTAACCCAAAGTAACTGACTTGAGGATGCTTGAGATTTATTTCTTTAACAAATATTTATTAAACACCTTATTATGCACCAGGCAGTGAGCTAAGTATCACTGTGAGGAGCAGATTGAAATGGATTGGCCCAAGACTGCCCCAAGACTCTGAGAACAAGAGCAAGTTTACAGTCTAACTTGGAAAGGTTGCAAGTTCCATAAATTCTCTTCATTTCTTAGCATTTTCCCTTTCTCTTTCCTTTCTTTGCAGTTTTCCTACAGTATCACCCAGCATAGTGCTCCAGACACACCTCCTTTCCTCTCTTTATGTTACAGGAAGATTCACAAAGCTTCCTTCATAGGAGTGGGCTTAAGTTCAAGCCTCATCTCTACCAACCGTGAGACCTCATGCTAGTTGCTTCATCCAAGGTTCAAGTCACTATCTGGGGCGGATAACAGTGGGATTGACAGAGGGTGAGGAGTGAGGCAGAATGCATGTTATGACATCATGTGCTCAGTCCTGTCTGACTCTTGGCGACCCCATAGGCTATAGCCTGCCAGGCTCATCTGTTGATGAAATTTTCCAGGGAAGAACATGGGAGTAGGTTGCCATTTCCTACTCTACCTGACATCACAGTTCTCAGTAAATATTAACTATTATTATTAAAAGGTTAAAAAATGTACTGAAAAGTCAAGATCATTTTGTACCTTAATTGAAATGTATTGCTACTGCTCAAAATTCTTAAAAAATAAAAACAAACAAAAAGCTCAGTACATTTTCTAATTCTAAATAGTTTCTGCTCATCAACCCGGCAAACTTTTCCTGAAATGTGTCAACTAATCTCTAACCTCTGCACTTCCTGAACAATGCTTTTTGTTTCTCTTTTTTTTTTCTCTCTCTCCACATTTTACCACTAATGAGCAAATATTCTTTTCTGGGTGCCACAAAGGACAGGAATTTAGGAGAATGGTTTCCAATCCAAAAGAAAAACTGCATTGACAGGATAACAGAGTGTTTCAAAGTATTAGAATCACCAAGTCTTCATCCAGAGGACTTCACTTTCCTTTAAAAATGGGGATCCTCTGCCAGTTTTTGCAAAGGAAGTCAACTCTTGCTATAAAATGAGAAAAGTCAAAAGGCCCAAGTTCTAATGCCTCAGAGAGTCACTAACTCGATGTGTTTGTGTAACAGATATTGGGTTTTGCTTGCTTTTGCTTTCCTACATCCACCCATCACCCATTACAAAGGCCTTGTAAGAGGCAGAGTCTATACCTCCACCCAGGGACACAGACTTCTAATGCCGCTCCACCAATCAGGTGCTCTCCACACAGATTTCAATCTAGAGCTAGTGACCCAGAGAACTGGACACGGAGCATCCAATCTGATGGTGGAGGCAAAATAACAGCAGCAACATCCTCTTCCAGGGGAAAAAGACAGAGATGTGAACAGTGATGGCAGACGCACTGCACGAGGGGTAGTCATCAGCATGAACATCTTCAGTGCACCAGTTCTAGGATAGGGTTTTTGCCTGTAGCTTTGATTGCTGCAATTATTTATGTCTTCAGAAGCTTTCCCAGGATTTCTGTCTCTTGTTCAAGGTCCTCTCAAAAAGTTCTTTTCTCCTTAAGTCAGCCCAATTTCTTTTTCTTTTGATGGTTTAGTTGTTAAGTTGTGTTCCAACTCTTGCGACCCCACAGACTGTAGCCTGCCAGACTCCTCTGTCTGTGGGATTTCCCAGGCAATAACACTGGAGTGGGTTGCCATTTCCTCCTCCTCCAGGGGAATCTTCCTAATTCAGGAATCAAACCCAGGTCTCCTGCATTGCAGGCAGATTCTTTACCGATTGAGTCTTTTGCTTGTAACTAAAAGCCTGGGCCTAGTACCAAGCCCTGTGCCTCAGTTTCCTCACTGCTCGAACCACAGAGTGGCACTTCAGGATCTCTCTGGTTCCTTCCAGCTCTACCAATTTTATAAGCTGCCATCACAAAATGTCAAATAAGCCAACTGAGAACCAAATTCTGTAAGGAAGGAAAGGAAAGGCTTCAAGAGGGAACAATCGACCTCTCATAAAAGGATTGGCCAAAGTGAGTAAGCAAATCCTTTCGTTTACCCAGAACCACCTCCCAGGCTCTGTTTCCTCATTCATGTGTGAGCACATGCACACAACTTTTCACAAACCCGCTGAAATAGCTCCACCTGCCCCAGGGGTGATTCCGAGTGTGAGCTACATAATAAATACATGAACCGTGTCCTAAGGACCAGCTGGGGAATTCTAACTGGAAGCAGTCTTTTGAGAAGCTTTATCTGTTGCAAGTGAGTAGTGTATCTTATCGGATTTCTCCCTCTAATCACAGGAAGATTCCACACCTTATCAAGTTGTTATCAAATCAGTCTGACCAGGGCACAACGTCCTGATTGAAAAGAATGTGCACTCTCATGTGAGCATGAAAAGCAGGCTAACTCTCAGCCCAGGCAGAACACTGGGCCTGGAGATCCAGAACGCCCAAGTCCAGTACACACCACTTCACAGACCCACGTGATCGCTGGGCACATCTCAGAGTTAACACCAACTTCTTTGCCACTTTCCCTGAAATGATCGGGTTAGAGCATGGTTTAGTTGCTAAGTCATGTCTGATTCTTGTGACCCCATGTAGCCCTCCAGGCTCCTCTGTCCCTGGGATTTCCCAGCCAAGAGTACTGGAAAGTGAAGTCGCTCAGTCGTGTCCAACTCTTTGTGACCCCATGGACTGTTGCCTACCAGGTTCCTCTGTCCATGGGATTTTCCAGGCAATAGTACTGGAGTGGATTGCCATTTCCTTATCCAGGGGATCTTCCCGACCCAGGGATTGAACCCAGGTCTCCTGCGTTGCAGACAGACGCTTTACTGTCTGAGCCACTGGGGGAGTCCAAGAGTACTGGAGTGGGTTGCTATTCCCTTCTCCAGGGTATCTTCCCAACCCAGGGATTGAACCCTGGTCTCCTGCAGTGCAGGCATAGTCCTAGTGCCAATTGATATAGCAGAGCCTTATCACTCTGAGAGAAGTGAAAAAATAGATATTGTGAATCTTTACAGCCAAGATCATGTGCTCAGGCAGAAGACTAAGGTATAAATACTGTGAGAAACAGCTTGACAGGGCTCTTCTTTTAATGTCATTACCTACTCCCTAACAGCTAGTAGAATATCTGACATCTCTCAGATTAAAAAAAAAAAAAAAAAACAGGAAGTTTATATACAATGTATTAATAGTCATCAATGAAATTATGTCAATTTTGCAACTGCATACATCAAATACTATGCCAGATGCTCAGCCATATTTTTAAAGCAAACAGATTTGCTCTTCTGGAAAGATGAACACAAAGGATAAAAAAAAAAGACTAGACACAAACAGAAAAAGATCTACTTTGAGAAAGTAACTTGAGTTGTAACTGATTGATGGTTCAGGATGATTGTTCAGAAGACTAAAAAATTAAATTAGATAACTGCATTCTATTATCTAATTTGAAAATGTTCACTTTAAGTAAAAGACAAGAATCCACTTCCTGACACATGCATAGAAAAGTTTTGTTTCATTGTTCTAACCTTCAGCTTCGAGCTGGCTAACCTACATCTCATACAAAATTTGAATTTGGACATTGGATTAGATGATATTTTAAAAAACTGTCTTTAAATTAGTTGGATATATCAATAATAATGGGAAGGCAGCTTTAAATTGTTTTTAAAGCAAAGAATAATTGTTGTCTGTTAAATATGCTTTAAATCTTCTAGGTATGGCCATACCCATATAGGCCATTCATTCTCTATTGTCCTTTATGTAAGAGTTTATCAGAAATGAGGCTAAAGCCTATTTATTGAGTCTTGTTTAAGCTCTTAAATATTTATTGAGTGCAGGTATGAATCAAACTGTGTAGAATATTGGAAATATCTTTTTGTACTTGATTAAATCTATAGTCAGTTTGTTCTTTCCCCCAGAGAGGGCATTCTAAATAACCAAACAATGTTTAGAACAACCAAATGTTCTAAACAATGTTTTATTGGTGTGGCAAGTTTGATAACATGTGGCAAGGCAGAGTACCATTAAAACAAGTTTTTTCAAAAAGGTTTCAATGAATGTCAAAAAATTTTCCCTTGCTTTCTGAAATTCTGGAGCATGGTAACATGAAGCAAGACTCACATGTAAAAAAAAAAAAAAAAAAAAAAAACTAACTAAAAGCAAATAACCACACCCTCACATCTCTAATAATTTCCTATAATATAAAAAAAAATAAAGTTAGAGATTATACAATACCACACTGAATTGAAAATATATTTATTAGTTTTACTCTTAACGTTTAGATACAGGGCTGGGACATACCATAACTGTCACTAATATTTTCACTTTCATTTTAAAATGGAAATTAAAAACAATACCCTGCTCCAGTGAGAAGAGTTTCTTGCCCATATTCCTAGCAGTTCTCAAAGTCTTCCCGGAAATGCTAGACAGTGGTTACTGTCAAAGAAAGGTCATACTAGTTTCCATCTGAGATGGTCAAGTTACCCTCACCCAACTATAATCACTTATAACCTTGTAGATAAACTTGCAGGCTCAGCCCTAAGCAGTCCCTGAGTTAATCCTGATGGTACTTGCCAATATATGAGGAGTTCCAGTCCTCCAGAGATAGAATCTGCCCTCAAACTGGTATTTGCCTACCAGGAATCCCTAGACAAGGGGATTATGGTATTTTCCGGGCTACAGTCTCTTACGCCACATACACCAAACACAAGAGTCCCGGCCCAGTATCTGACTTGGACCTTACATTCCTGCTGCACTCATCTCAGCTTGCTTCCCTGGAGTTCTGACATTGTGCCTAGCCCTTCTTTCAAGAACTCACTTTTCTCCCTCTATTTCGAGGAGATGCCTAGTGTCCTCCATAGAAACCCATTCTCCCAAAGAACCCCCAGAATGCACTTGACTTTATGGAGCATCACTTTCCTGAGAAAACTGCTTCCCTGCTCAGACTCACCATCAGTCTCCTGCACACTGATGAGGACCGGGATTTCTGGGGTTGCCAAACCAGCTGAGACAGGTGGTTAGGACTATGAGCACGCCCCTCAGAAGACTGCTCATGGACAGGCTAGACCTTGAGCCTACCTGTTCCTGGTTCACTTCTCTGCTCCTACCAACCTGGCCCTGCCCTCGAGTTACTGAGGGGTGTTCATTATTTGAGGGTAAAAAACAGTTTAGCAGATCTAGCCAAGGTTTAGTGCTGCCACATAAAGCTATCTCTAAGAGGAGATTCTTCTTACTGCCCATAGAGAATAAGGAAAAGTCACTCATCCACCCTTTATCAATACCATAGTTCAGGATGCAAATTCAAAGTCAGTCTTACTTTACGGGCTTTAGGTTCACCTGGTCACAAATAAAAACTTTAAATGTCAAAAATATTCAATTCTAGTTACAAACCTAAGGCTAAGAATCAAAGACCCAAACAGACTCTTTACCTTAAGGAGAGGTCAAATTATAATATAGTACTCCATTAAAATACAACTTAACATGCAGCATATTAGGCTTAAACTTAACATACGTCTCAAAACTTCTGAGGAGCACTGCACAGAGACGCTTTTGTAAAACAACCTTTACAGCACTTTGACGTGACCGTATGTTCATTAAAAGGAAGTATTACTACGTACATACATAAGGTACATAATGAATTCAGTATGTGTCTAGAGTTGGCTAATACCATTAAAGCACACGCCAAAAGCACAGACTATAACTCAAAATGCGATTTGTCAAAGTAAGATCTTAATATGATACAGGTTAGAAATAAATAAGTAAACCACTGACGTTCTGACATGGAATTAGTGAGGCAAGCTAAGCCCAAACTGAGCCCAGGTTGCAGTTGACATCCCTTTTGTTCTATCTATAGCTTTGGCTATTCCTCTCTCTGTTCCACCTGGGGAAGTACAAAATTAGCATGCATGCACCAGGCATCCTTCCCTCCCCCAAGGGTTTACATCTCTTACACTGATTTAAAGACTGATATTCTTTCCAAAATGTTGACATAAGCCAGTTGGACAATTACAGATTTTTTAAAGCCCACGTTACTTGAGTTTTTAAAACTCGAGATTTTTCTTAAAACAGAATTTGTAAAACCCGTGACACTGCTTTATTAACTCACTTCCAAACTGAGGACAATTGAACAAAAGACCAGAAAGAGTTGGCACACAGTAAGTGAAAAGGTCGAGCCACAGACAGCTATCAAAAATGTAAGAAAGCCTAGTTGGTGAATACTGGAGGTATCCGGGAACTGTGAGCAAAGAGATGGATACTGCTACATGTATTATACCTTCTCTTTCCTATGCCTTCACCCACTTTCCGCCTGGGTTTCTCCAAAATAGCATAGCAGATTCTTTACCGTCTGAGCCACATGGAAGCCCCATTCAAGATTCAGCCACTAACCAAATAGGGTCCCTAGAATCTGAGTTCCCTGCATCAAATGCTGTTTTCACTCCCTAGATGCCCACTGCCCACACATTTCAAAGTTAACTCTTAGCAGGGCATACCCGGCCCTTCAGACCCTGGCGGTGTTTGTCACTCCACACCTCCACTCCCCCGGTGCTCACTCTCCCTTACAACGGCTTCCTGTACTCCTGCGTGCCTTCTTGCCTTTCGCCACAATGTTCCCCCATATCCTTCCCCACTGGCCTCACCAGGCTATGCTGCTCTTTTAAAATTTGGAAAAGTATTGCTTCCTCGTGGAAGTTTTTCTCAGTCCTCCAAACCACCTTAGGTATATGCCTCTTATAGAATTTCTCACATATACTGCAAACCATTGACTTCACTGTCTGCATTCTCCACAGAGCTTTTGGAGGAAAAGAAACCTTTTGTGTTATTCTGTGTATCTCCAGGATCTATCAAATTGCCTGGTTTTTACATGGTGCTAATATATGGCTCCGGAGAAGGCGATGGCGCCCCACTCCAGTACTCTTGCCTGGAAAAATCCCATGAACAGAGGAGCCTGGTAGGCTGCAGTCCATGGGGTCATAAAGAGTTGGACATGACTGAGCAACTTCACTTTCACTTTTCACTTTCATGCATTGGAAAAGGAAATGGCAACCCACTCCAGTGTTCTTGCCTGGAGAATCCCAGGGACGGGGGAGCCTGGTGGGCTGCCATCTATGGGGTTGCACAGAGTCAGACACGACTGAACTGACTTAGCAGCAGCAGCAGCAGCAATATATGGCTCAGGGAAGCCCTGGTAGCTCAGTGGTAAAGATTCCACCTGCAATGGACACCGGGTTCAATCCTTGGGTTAGGAAGATTCCCTGGAGAAGGAAATGGCTACCCACTTCAGTGTTCTTCCCTGGAAAATCCCATGGACAGAGGGGCAGGGCAGGCACAGGGTCGCAAAAGAGTCAGATGTGACTTAGCAACTAAACAACAACAAAAATAGATATATAAATAAATAAAATTGCTAGTCACAGGAAAAAAAAAACAACTAAGAATACTATTCTAACTAGAAAGGTATGAATCAACACTTTATTTCAACTTGCTGTACAAATGCTTTCTTTTCAGTCCTTCCAAATATCTCAAGACTAATAATACATTAAGGCCAATCCTGATGAAGAAAGTCAAAACTGAAGAAAAGAAAATCTTAGAAAGTGCTGATACACATTTTTACAGTCTACACAGACATGGCAATAACACAGCATAGGCCTAGACCTATAACAGACACACTTCAATTCCAAAGTAACACATGTCAACATCCAGTCAACTCCTTTCCAAGAATCAGGAATCAGGAAGCTCACCAGTGTTTACATGGAAATTGTTTTCTTTTTTTTCACATCTTGGGGTTTTTTACAAACTTCTGGGAAGAAGATTTATTAAAACCTACTAAGAGTGATAAAGTACAGACCGGAAGCCCTGCTGATAGAATCAGATTCCTGGACGGACTCAAAGGTGTGAGGTGAAATGTAGGCTGGTCAACAAGCCCTGAAGTTTTGGGAGGCAAAGCTTCAGCAGAAGAAACATGAAGTGAAAATTTAACTACTGCTTTTTAAGCCATTTCCCAACATTTCTTCAGAAGCTGTCATAGCTCACACATTGAGGGAAAACAAGGCTTTTCCTAGTTTCCCTTTCATAGATTAATCAATTGTACATACAGAGACTACCCAGGTGGATCCAAGCGGTCCTCAGTGCTACAATGGTACAGAATTTTCTGGAGGACTCCTGTTTTATTTTGGACACAAGGATTCTGGACATAAGGAAACCTAAAAGCAATGGAAGTGGTCACAACCCGCTGGACAGGAGAGAGGCACTCAGTGCCTTAGTGGCCACTGCTTCCTCCTGCCCTTGCAGAGGTCCCCTCCTGTGGACGCAGAGGATGGCTTTGAAGGTCTGGGGTAACTTAACCATCCCAAAGGCTGACTTCAGGCCTCACATGCTGACAGAGATCTTCTCACGCAGACTGACTACCCTACACTAAGTGCTATGCATCTCTCGTGAGTTAGGGAAACATTTATGACACCTTGTTTTAACACATGCCTCTGCCCAATCCTAGCAAGGCACAATTTTTATATTAAATCAGATAGTAGAGGTGGAAATTAGGGAATTTTTCTTCTGCCCAGCTCTCTACTACTCAATAGCCTTCTATGTTCCTGTCACTTTGTTAGTTCTGCTTCAGATTCCTGCGACTTGGTTTCACCTTGTTTCCGGGTGGCCCTGCTCTCTGTTTTTTAACTGTTATTACAGCCAGAAGAATGATCTCAATAAGAGATGACAAGATCAGGCCCTTGTGGTGTCTCAGAAATTTCAAGTTCAGTATGTGTGAAATTCAAACAGAATTCAGAGGAGGAGATAGCTTGAGATTTGTAGCTCGGAAAGTTGTTCATGGTGAGGGAAGACCACGTCCTCAAAATCGGATAGTGGAGAACAACTGTGGGAAAGAGGGGTGTGTGCCACCCAGCACACACAAGGCCTTCCCAGGAACTCCAAGGAACTCAGATGCAATCAAAGGCTCGAAGGAACAGAAAGAGGGGAGGATAAGTTTCAGTGAGTGAGTGAAATCGCTCAGCTGTGTCCGACTCTTTGCGACTCCGTGGGCTGTAGCCTGCCAGGCTCCTCTGTCCATGGAATTCTCCAGGCAAGAATACCAGAGTGGGTTGCCATTCCCTTCTCCAGAGGATCTTCCCAACCCAGGGATCAAACCTGGTGTCCCTCACACCGCAGGCAGATTCTTTACCGTCTGAGCCACCAGGAGAGCCCTAACTTTAAGACAAAAGTCTAAATCAAAACGTATGGATTGAATTAATTCTATTTACACTTGAGGAGGATGACAGAAGAAAAGAACCAAAGTTACGTTAAACAGCAAAGGTAGCAAATTAAAATAATTAATCTTCAGCAAATGAAGTATTTAACTGCACCTAGGTACTTATATTGTGGGTTCGATCCCTGGGTCGGGAAGATCCCCTGGAGGAGGGCATGGCAACCCACTCATTTTTGCCCAGAGAATCCCATGGACAGAGGGGCCTGGAGGGCTACAGCCCATAGGGTTGCAAAGAGTTGAACATGACTGAAGCAACTTAGCACACACGCACACACGGGTGTTTATATACTTTAAATGTTACTCTAAACTATGTTTGTTTCATTGTGTTTGTATTAATCATGTTTACACTTGGCTCCTTTTAAATAGGATCTTTTACTACTTAAAAAAACAGACATAATTGAATGGCTTTCCCTCTTTATTCATATTGAAGGATCATGAAGACATGAGATTTACCCAAAAGAGATGAGAAAAGAAATATCCAAAAAGAAGCTAGAGGGAAGAGATAAAAATATGTATTAACCTTGCTCTACACAAAATATATTTCTTGTAACTCCCATGTACTTTTATTTTTTTAATGTTTTTTGAAGAGGCAACTATTGAAAAAGATAATTTGGGTTTATATTATTCCCTCCAGTCCATCATAAAGGAGATCAGTCCTGGGTGCTCACTGAAAGGACTGATGCTGAAGCTGAAATTCCGATACTTTGGCCAACTTATGCGAAGAGTTGACTCATTGGAAAAGACCCTGATGCTGGGAGGGATTGGGGGCAGGAGGAGAAGGGGACGACAGAGGATAAGACAGCTGGATGGCATCACCGACTCAATGGACATGAGTTTGGGTGAACTCTGGGAGTTGGTGATGGACAGGGAGGCCTGGTGTGCTGCGATTCATGGGGTTGCAAAGAGTCAGACACGACTGAGCGACTGAACTGAACTGAACTGAACTGAACTGAAGGAAATGGGAGTAGTGAATTTGTCTGACGTGTAAATTCTGACTGTATTCAGATTACTTTTTAAAATAATAATGTATTTACACCCTTTCTTTTGCCAAAAATAGATCTGAGTAGCTACTGAAGTACAACACTTTGCACACACAAGATTATTGAGAGAGAGGCAGAGAGAACTCTCTGGAGCCTTTCCGTGGCTGTCTTTCAGTCAGTTTGTTCTCTGTAAGGAAAAGTAAAACGGCGTGAATTCCTAAGCCCACTCATTATTTTATTTCTCAGGTTAAAATTGAGAAGAATTTAAAACACCTGGAAAATAGGAAGTTCCTGGTATACTAAGAGACTTCAGAGTTACCTGCTGCCGCTGCTAAGTCACTTCAGTCATGTCCGACTCTGTGTGACCCCATAGATGGCAGCCCACCAGGCTCCTCCGTGCATGGGATTTTCCAGGCAAAAGTACTGGAGTGGGGTGCCATTTCCTTCTCCAATGCATGAGAGTGAAAAGTGAAAGTGAAGTCGCTCAGTCATGCCAGACTCTTCGTGACCCCATGGACTGCAGCCCACCAGGCTCCTCCCTCCATGGGGTTTTCCAGGCAAGAGTACTAAAGTGGGAGTTAGAGTTACCTATCCCAAGTTAATTCAGCTACATATTAATCATCTTTGACATGAAGACATTACATACAAGTTATTTGATTTGTTCTTAACCTGATAGTTGTTCATCTAACCCCTATGTTCTCTGACCATTTTCTCATCAAAGCCTTATTCTTCTGAATAGACAGTAAATTACCACACTGGTAATACTTTTTCAGTGAATGCAAGACTATCTCTGGTTTTCAATAGCAGAGAAGCAGCAGTTATACAAACTGTGTGAGAAGTCAGTTGTGTGTGTGTGTGTGTATTTAATGTGCAAAGCTGAGTTGTTTTTTTTTAAGTAAATGGTTATATGGTTCATATTTTCTGTGAATGGATATAATGATCTAAGGAGCGTTTTACTAATATGAAGAGTGATATGAGTAAGTATTAACAGTAATAATGAAACCAGTTTGAAATTCACATTCTAAAATAGTGGTCTATTTGGCGCTAGAGAATATAATCTACCAAGGTGTTAGTTTCATTTATAAGAATGACTTTTTTTCAGTTTTCTATATTATATTAGCAGAGCTTGGTTGTAGAATTTCTAGTTGTAACTGCCATAGGGGCTTTTTAAGTGAAGTGATATTTTTATTACTGCTATTTCTTGTGAGGGTAGATACCAGCCTGGCCTTCCATTACACTAAGAAAGCCACTGTGTGTTGTATGAACAGCTAAATATTGATTTGACTTTTTTTCTCTCTCTCTCTTTCTTCCTTTTGCTGAGCATTTATCTGGGCAAAGGCTCTTAATCTTCCCGAAAGAATTCTAGAAAACATGTTAGAGTGCATAGATCAGTGGACACCTGGGGACTCTGCCAATAGACACTGTCATACAACAAAGTAGTAAGAAAACACAGTTCTAAAGACCAATTACTCCGGCTTTTTTTATTTCCTATTTATTTCTCCACATTCCAATGGTAATTATTTCTTTCCAAATATGATCTAAGAGACCATATCTTTGAAGGAGAACTACTTTGAGACAAACGTACTGGGGGGTAGTTACTTTAAGCTTCAATATATGGTACATTTAAACAGATATCCTGTTTCTTGGGAGTATGTTTTCCCAAGGTCTCTAAAACAGAAGCAGAAAATAAAAATTGAAAGTCTTAACCATAAACTACAATTAATTAGCTTCATGTCTAAAAATTTTAATTCTATTACTATAAAGAATATAAAATAAAATTTTACTAAGAAGTGTATTATTCATGCATTAGCATAAAACAGATCCATCTATTTAAAAAGACTGTACTTAACATGAATATTTAGTCCAAAGATTGGCTTTAAACACAAGCAGATGATATGTACTAGGTTTTAGCAAATTTAAACAAATCAGAGGATGACAATAAAAGCATTTGAGACTCACAGCCTAATTTTAATATCCCTATACAGATAAAAATAGTGGATGTGCCATTGTTTTGTGGTGTCCAAAGAAACAAAATTTCATTTTCACTTATAAAAAGAAAAATAATTTGGGACTTCCCTGGTGGTCCAGTGGTTAAGGACGGGAACCTGCCTTTCAATGCAGGGGACTCTGGTTCTATCCAGAGTCTCTGGGATAGATCTGAGATAGATCTGGGAATCTGCCTTTCAATGCAGGGGACTCTGCTTCTATCCAGTCTCTGGGATAGATCTGAGATAGATCTGGGATAGATCTCTGTGCTCCACAACTAGAGAGAAGCCCACACGCAGCAGCTAAGCCACCACAGCCAAATAAATAAATAATTTTTTAAACAAAGAAAACTGACTTGAAAATATTGATGATGACTAAGGCTGTATGTATCAGTGCATATATTTTGATCTAAGCAGTGAACATGACTATAATATTTAATTCCATGAAATTTGGTTCCTGGATTCTTTTTAAATTCACCTTTTCAAAACTTTGGGGCTCCTTATACTACCATGGAATGAAATATTCATTATATTAGATGAAAAGAGAAAGGCATTACTATTATCTAAGGAATGGGAGGAGAAGCAAATGAAAGTGTACATAATATATACACATATGCATACACATGCATACAAGGAGAGGATAAGCCAAAATTCTATTTTTTAAAATGTTATCTTTAAGGAAAACGAGGAAATGGTGAGAAGGGAGAGAGACTAACCTTATTTTGAATAGTTTTTGTGTCTACTTTGACTTTGAAGCCCTGTATCTTATAAACTTTTTTTAAAAGCACACTTTTAAAAAGAGAAATCCCTAAAAATAGAAAGCAAAATTAAAATGACTTGTATCAAGCTGATGGCTTAGCCACACTGATAGAAACTATGTAAAGTAGCTTCAAAAGACAGTAATTCATATATTCCCATTGGCATATACTCTAAGAACAACAAAAACAACAAAACTGCAACAACTAAAATCTTAAACTGGTTTCAATAATAAAATTTCTGGAGGTATGATTGATGAGATTAAATAAAGTCATGTACACATGAATTTAAGTATAATTAATTATGTCTAAGAGGGCTTCCCAGGTGGCACTAGTGGTAAAGAATCACCTGCCAGTACAGGAGACATAAGAGAAGCGAGTTCGATCCTTGGGTTGGGAAGATCCCCTGAAGGAGGGCATGGCAACCCACTCTAGTATTCTTGCCTGGAGAATCCTGTGGACAGAGTGGAGCCTGGTGGGCTACCGTCCATAGGTTCGCAAAGAGTCAGACACAACTGAAGCAACTTAGCATATGTGTCTGAGAATTCATCATATTTTTCTTTTTTAAACAAAAATTTTTTCTTAACTCTTTCTATAGAAAAGCCTAGAAATGACCAAGTAGCAATGAATATCCCTAACAAATAGATTATGGTCTTTAATTATCATTTCCCACAGGAAGAAGTCAAAACTTATTGGAGAAACGAATGCTTTAGGTCAGATCTAGGTCAGAAAAGTTTATGAGATTACCCTGGATTATTCTGTCATAGCAGATAACACAGAAGTCATCATAGACCACTGACAGCTCATCAAGAGGGATCAGAAGCCAATTTGCAGAGGTGCCCATAAGTCAGAAAAAGGGTAGTTTGAACATCAGCAACTCTAATAGACTGATACATTTCAAATATATTTAGAACCATGAGTTTAATTAATAATCTAAAAAAACATCACATTTGGAGTATACTAGAAAACTAACTCATTATTATTGAAAACTAACATATAAATGAAAGAATCTAGCATTTATCCAGAAATTTTATACAAAAAATGCATCACAAGGTAGCCAAAAAGTTAATACTGGGAAATTATAACTATTCTAACTAATGAATGAAGTTGGAATGGCAGAGTTAGAAAAGTGCAATTTTAACCCTCTAACCTCTAATGACATACTGAAATCAATCTAGAAATTAATCATGACAAAAGAGGCAAGAAGACCAGTGATGGAAATTCATACCACCACCTAAAAATTATTTATGACAAAACAATTTGATCCAGCCTCCTTGTAGCTAATCACTAAAGGTGTCTCACCTCCCCACCTCCAATAAACCATGCTTCCTGTTTTTCTTGCACTGTGGTGGCTCAGTAGTAAAGAATCCATCTGCCAAGCAGGAAACATGGATTCGACCCCCAGATTGGGAATATTCTCTGGAGAAGGAAATGGCAACCCACTCCAGTATTCTGACCTGGGAAATTCCATGGACAGAGGATCCTGGTGGGCTACAGTCTATATGGTTGCAAAAGAGTTGGACACAACTTAGTGACTAAACAACAACCAATCTCTTAAATCTGGGATGCCTCTGTGATTCACTTTAATTAACAGAATATGGTAGAAGTGACACTGTGTGCCTTCTAAGGCTAAGGCAGAAGAAGTCTTGCATTTAAGACTCGGTCTCTTGGTTCTCACTGGGGTAAGCCAGCGACCACATAAGAAGTCTGACTACGGAGAAGTCCAGCTCAGCCATGTGGAAAAGCCACGATGAGAGAAAGACATGGGACCAGCCCCCAACTATTCCAGTCTTCTCAGCCCAGGAGCCAGACATGTAGGTAAGAAAGCTTTTGAAAGACTCCAGCCTCAGCCAGCACCTCACTGCTTATAGGAGGGGTCCCAAATGAGTAACACCCAGGTGAGCCCATCCATCCTCAAAACTCTGAGAGAGTCCATTGATATTTTGAGTCACTAAGCTTGGGTGTTGTTTCTTTTGCAGCAGCAGATTAATGGGACAGGCCTAAAACCACTGTACAGGAAACACAAGGGAACTGTTAAACAAAACCATGAGGAAGGAAACAAAGGAAGGGATGGGAAAGTATTAGTTAAAAAGAATGAATTGGTATACAGAAACCTTCACTAGGATTTTGTTTATTTTATGGGTTTATTTTTTAATCGGGAGCCAATTAAGGTTTGATACTATAGGTGATATGGGATCATGATCAGATATTTGATCTTAAGGAATTACTGTTAAACATTTTAAGTGTGGCTATATTTTAAAGAAAACTCTTAACTTTAAAGCTATAGACTGAAATATCCAAGGATGAATATTTGTCATCTGGAGGCAGCAAACAGGCGGATAGATGAAGCTGGGCCATGAGTTTATGTGTTGAAACTAGAAGTTCATTTTATTACTCTCATTATTTTGTGTATGTCTGAAGTTTCCTGTAGTTAAAAATGCAACAATTTGGCTATGTTTTGTTAAAGCATATAACTGACTTAAAACCTAATGATAGCTGAAAGAAGACATAATGTTATAACTTTTTGTAAAGTTCTTTATGTTTAGCCAAGGAAAAATATTATTTTCACATCATTGCATGTCCAAAATATTGATCTAGCTATTTAACTCTGCTTCTGAACTTCTCCTGGAAAACAAGAATCGTGATTTCCATATTCCAATATATGCTGAGTTTGATCAACTAAGACAATTTATGGGGAAAAAAATCTTTTGAAAACCGTACTCTGCTAAGCAAATGCAAAACATTATTGGTAGTGGAGACCACATGTTTGCCCTGATATTTGGAATATAAGCAGTGAGCCCTCTCAAAATCTGTAAGCTCAGAACTCTGTCCTTAATGCATTTGGATCTAATACTAGTCATAGTGCTTAGAAAACAGAACCTTCAGAAAGATTTTTTGGATGAAAGAGTAAACTGGAGGAAAGAGGGCATGGAAATTTTTGATACACTTGCTTTATCTTTGATCCTACATCTTTTTTAAAAGCTCAATTAAGCAACAGAATGTGAGAGAAAAGTTATCTTTCTGCGACCCCACCAGAAGTAGTTGTTCAAACAACATATGCATATATATCCCTCTACTGGTGAATTTTACCATTGTTTTTAAGCTTTTAGATGCAGAGTTATGAATTACTATCTCAAAATGAATTACTATCTCAGTGTGCTACACCTGATCAAACCTACTTTTGTGTGCTTTTGATTTTCTTCGAAAAAAACTAATTATAAGAGAATAAATTTAATATATGATGGTATTTAATACATGATGGTCAAGTGAGCAGTAAACAATTGCAAGCTTTCCTAGGGGCTATTTTGCTCTGTCTCACCATCAGGAAGCTAAAGCATATGTTGGATGTTAGCCTGGGTGGACACAAATGTGCCCTATTTACTCAAGGTTTCCTTTGAAGCCACAATTTATAAGTTTTGTTTCTTAGGGGTACATGTCAAACTTCATTTAGCATTAGTTGGTATCCAGATACACTGAATAGCAAAAAGGCAGCATTGCGGGGCAAAATATATGACTGCTATATGAGCAATAATGTCAGTTTCATTTATGTAACTCACAAAAAACAAGAAGAGAAATACAATGGAAAAGCTGACAGGAAGAAATCAAGATAAAAATTACTCACTAAATTTATTTAAGTGTAAAACTTCATACAGACAGGGAAAATATTAAAACTAATAGGTTTTAAATCAACATCTAAGAAGTAGATAATTTTAGAGTAAGTTCTTTTAAAAAGTGTTCTTTAACCCTTAAATTTCAAATAAATTTCAAAGAATATATACTTATGTAAAACATATGTGTGTGCACAATATTTTCCTTTTTCCTAAGAATGTTTTGCAAATTTTCTGGAAGAATCTGCAGATTTTAAATATATATATATAATATACATATAAATATATATATGAGGACATTTGTGGAATTGATGCTTTGCTTTAGAATATTTTTGTGAAAAGCTGAAGTTTGATGGTTGATACAATATGCATAAAATTGACCCAAATAAAACAATTAAATTTAAACAAATAAATTTAAATTTAAATAATTTTACACTTAAAAAGTTATTTATATTTATTAATATTTATTAATTTATATTTATTATTTGAGGCTCAAAACACTTCATGAGCAATACATTATAAACTAAATTTATAGATGTGCAGCTCAAAACTCAATAAAGTTTGTAAACTTAAGCCATCTACTTTCATAGTATTGACTGCTTCAATTGCACTTCGTTGTTGTTTAGTCGCTCAGTCGTGTCTGACTCTCTGTGACCCAGTGGACTTGTAGCCTGCCAAGCCTCTCTGTCCATAGAATTTCCCAGACAAGGATACTGGAGTGGGTGGGTTGCCATTTCCTCCTCCAGGGGGATCTTCCTGACTCAGGGATTGAACCCACGTCTCTTGCATTGGCAGGCGGGTTGCTTACCACTGAGCCACCATGACAATCTGGAAAGCATTTTGCAAGTATGATTGCTTACAAATGTAAGACAAGTTATCATACCATCTTCAACATATATTTTCTAAGACTCATCCCTGTTGTTCAGCTTAGCTTAGTTCATTCACTTTCAATGCTCTGTTTTACTCCATTATGTGAATACACTATAGGTTACTTATTCATTTGTCTCTTGCTAGATATTTGAATTATTTTGGTTTTTGAAGTTATTCCCAGTGCTGCAATAAACTTTTTGTCCATATCACCCGGTTGCCACATGTAAGAGTTTCTCTGTGATTTATACTTAAAATGATGACAAATTACTAACCCAGTGGTACAAAAAAGAAAAATCAAGTTGAGTAATCCAGAAGTAGAGTAAATGTCAACATATAGCTCCAATATGGACATTTATTTATAAATTACATACTTGTACTATTGTACATATATATATATAAAACAGCCATTTAAACTATATGTAAAAAAAGACATTTCTAAGGAATTTGATAGAAACCGGTCTAAGTAAAAGTCCAAAAATACTCTTCCTTACCCCCAGTCGAGGTCTTGTGCAACCCAGGAGGTTTACACAACCACTTTAGGATCACCATAACAACCTCACAAGAACTGTATTAAGAAGCACAGAGACAAACTTGCATAATGGCATGGCTATTTCATTTGAAATCCATACTAGTTGGTTGTTTATTGTATCTATTTCTGTTCTGAGAAAATCAATGTATCTGTCAGATTTAAAGTAAATAACACCCAAATATAGTTCAACAACTGTGTTTACAAATAATGTACATGAGGATTAAAGGCACCATCTTTAGGTTTGACTTATGCTCCAAGAACAAAATGAAGCAAAAATGAAAACACAAGACCAAAAAAAAGAAAAAAAGATCACCTTTGTGTTACTGAGTAGTTGATTTTTCTTTCCTTTTTTTAAAGCTTTCAAACTAGATAAAATCAACACCTTAAAAGACTTGTCTTTAACCCAGGCTTTCTTTTATTAAAGTATACAATTGTGGGTACATGCCCAGAGGAATAATAGTTTGTTCCTAACAAAAGAGTCTGGATTCCACAATATGCCTTTAGCCAGAGGCATCGTTCCCCAAAGCACACAGCTAACTGCATCTCCTGCTGTACCTGTAACAATTTAATTGTATAAGTCAGCCTAGTCAAGCATCTCCAGCTCATGACTGGGAGACATGAAATTCATTGTCATTATTGTCCCTGTCATTTTGGATCATTATATCCTGCTGCAGAATTTTCCTCACTTCAGTGCATTTTTACCTCCAGGAGCCAGGGATTATAGCTGAGGTTGGGGTGGGGGAAGGACCGTGAACTACATTTACCTCGGGGGAGCCAGAGATTAAATTGGCTTTGCTCTCTCACAAGCTGAATTCATCTATTTGTATGCTGTGAGTTTTAGGCTGGAATAAAAATGAATATTCTAGTGAAACTTGGGTTTCAATTCCCCCTTTGAAACACGGCTGTAACCAACTTTTATTTACATTAGGAAAGCCAATGTAATTTCTCATAGGTTGCTATTTTCATATGTGCATAAAGAATACTTAAGGGCATCATCGAGTATGAAATAACAGATATCTCTCTCTGTCACTGCCTGGACTCTCAGAAGGAAGGACTTAAAGCTGTAATTTTGTTCTCCAGTTGCATCTTAACTGAAGCTTAATGGGGGTATCTTATGGTTTTAAATATTTAATGATTTTTAATTATATCTCATCTTCTGTGCACTGGATTGGATGAGTGAAGTCCAACTAGAATGGCAGCAAAGATCTCTGGGATCAAGCAGAGTAAAGCTGACAGAGGAAGACAAGCAAGTTTCTGAGGAAACTGGCAAGTCATCCATAGCTGGCTCAAGACCCGCACAGCCCGCCAAGTCACCTGAGCCTGCCCTGCCTTAAGCACTTCTTGCCGATGTGGGAAGAGTTCCAACAGTCACCAACCCACACGTGGAAACCCACGATCAGTGGTAACGGCCACAGGCCGGTACAGCTGGTCACTCTCTGGTAGGACAGGAACAGGGACAGAGGAAAAACACTAGGACCTGTCTCAGGCAGAAAACCAGTAAGACGGCTGTATTGTTTTCTCTAACGTAATATAAAAAAGAAAATATAACGTGGCATGTCACTTCCTACCCCAACTTTCACTTCAGAGGGATTGTACTGAAAAATCTGACATCTACTTTGTTTACACAGTCTGTGAGGTCGCTAAGAGTCAGACACCACTGCGCATAGCACAGCATACTGAAAAAAGATGGTGGTTATTCCTCCACATATGTGAGTTTGTTTTTCAGAGGTTAATAAAATATGGCAAGCACAGAATAGCCACTGTAATTACCACATTAACAGAATCCCTTTGCTCTACACCTGAAACTAACATGACACTGTAAACCAACTATATTCCAATTTAAAAAATTAATAAAAGATACCCTCTGCCCTATAGCCATCAAACTCGAACCCTACCCTCTTTCCTATTCCTTGGCAACCAGAGTGTTTCCATATCTGTGTAAATATGCCTAATCTGAACATTTCATATAAATGAATCATGTGAAAAAAAAAAAGTATGTGGTCAAAGATGTAAACTTCTAGTAATAAGATAAATAAGTCCTGGAGATGTAATATATAGCATGTTGTGCTGTGCTGTGCTTAGTCTGGACTGTAGCCTACCAGGCAATTCTCCAGACAAGAACACTGGAGTGGGTTGCCATGCCCTCCTCCAGGGGATCTTCCCAACCCAGGGATCAACCCAAGTCTCCCGCATTGCAGGAAGATTCTTTACCATCTGAGCCATCAGGGAAGCCCAAGAACACAGCAGTGGGTAGCCTATCCCTTCTCCAGGGGACCTTCCCGACCCAGGAATCGAACTGGGGTCTCCTGCACGGTTATGTTGTTGTTATTGTTAAGAAAGGTTTATCTTATAAATTACAGTGTTCAGAATTCAACTGCAATGGTATATGCTTAAGTATTTTTTCCTTTCTGAAGTACTTTGGTAGCAGGATAATAATGCTATTTTCCTGGTTAAAGAGTAAGTCATCCTTTTCTTTCTCTGAGCACACATTTATTACATTTAATTCCTTTCGATATGCTCCTTTCTACCTTATTTGCATGTTGTTATTTAATTTGCTCATCACACCATTAGTTGTAGCAAGAGTTACCCTACCTGTGAATACAGCTGTGAAACTGGAGAGCTACACTGTTTCCCACGGCTGTTTTGTCTTGCCTCAAGCATGACATAGTTGGACCTACATCATTTCAGAACAAGATTAAAAAAGAAACTACTTCCAGTGACTAGAAGGATTTTTACTTTTTCAAGACTTGGGTTTCACAATCA
Source organism: Oryx dammah (assembly GCF_014754425.2). Taxonomy (NCBI): domain Eukaryota; kingdom Metazoa; phylum Chordata; class Mammalia; order Artiodactyla; family Bovidae; genus Oryx; species Oryx dammah. The sequence continues at coordinate 96,190,381 of NW_024070211.1, read as the reverse complement.
ATTTTCAAATATCAATTTGAAATTCTTTTTAAAAATAATTTTTTTGGGGAACGCATGTACACCTGTGGTGGATTCATGTCAATCTATGCCAAAACCAATACAGAATTGTAAAGTAAAAAATTAAAAATAAATAAATAAATAAATTTAATAAAAATAAATAAATAAATAAACTTTTCAGTAATCTTTGCTAAACTCATAATTTTACAATCTATAACAAGCTATAAAAGCCAATTGTAGATTAAAGAAATTCTCTCTCCTGATTTTAATATGATAATGTTTCTCCCGCATTATGTGACATAGATTTCCCTTGGTTTTTCTATGTAGAATCAATAAGAATCTATAATTCATAACAATATCAAACCAACATAAGATAGGCCACCACAAATTCAGATGTGACATCCACTAATATTCCCCTCAAGGAGCTTCAGATATGCACAAGCTAAAAAATAAAAATAACAAATAAAAGTAGTTTGTGTTCAATAGGTCACGTGGTAGAGAAAATGGCCAAGTACTTGAGAGAGTTTGCATGGGAGGGTTTAAAATTAAGAGGCAAAGGGCACAAACATTTCCATGGCAGGATGGGCAGGGGTCCATTTGCAGAATGCCTTCTGATTCCTCCTGCACCAAAAACCTCTTTAATGTAATCACCCAACAAACTACAATGGATTAACGTTAAGGGTTTGAAGAAGGGAAAGAAAATTCCGTTAAGATTGTCCTTTAACATGAGATTCAATCAGGGGCACCAAAAAAGTAGTTAAGTGCCCCCCTGTGGTGCTTAGATGCCGCAAGTCACTGTAAACTGCATTTCCTGGCTTTTAACGTTTGTCAAAGACCCTCAGCATTTTTCTAACATTGTTGCTCCTAACATACCTTCTAGAGTTTGTCCTCAGTGCCCCATCTTCATGTATACATTTTGCATTCACACATGAAAGCCTGACAGATAGCTAAATTGATTCAGAAACCTAACGCTGAGGAGAAACAAAGGAGGTAGCCTAAAAGATATCCCATATTATGAAGTATAAATACCAAAGTTTCCTGCAAAAAGAAAAAAAATAAAATACATCTTCATACTAAGAGTTTAGATATCTAACACTAAATACATAAGATCACGTAGTGGGATTTTAAAAACTCACTGAGCTATAGGGCCTAAGCTATCCTTTGTGTCACAAAATTTCTAAGACTTTTTGAACGTGTACAGTTATCTGTGTCCAGCTATTTATTTATAAACAGAAATTCCTGGACTATTTTCCAATTCCATTCTCCCTTAAAAAACGCAGTAAAATTTTACAAACAGCTTTTCCTGTGATGTTTTGTGTTGTATTGTGGTTCATCTGGAGCTATGTTAGGTGGTTAGTTCCTTTGAATAAAAGTGTATGAAACTATATTTGTTAACACACACACAAACACAATGAATTAACACTGAACACAAGGCAAATGGGTACTAGATAATGTCACTGTTAGAAAACATCTAATAACAATAAAATAAGCATTAAAAACTGAGGGACTGAATTAAAAAAAAAACAACAGACTGGTTTAACAGATGCAATGTTCGTCTACCTTCATCACATAAATTATATGTTCAAGAATTGTGTCCTGTGCAAAATATGAACATGTCCATTTCAGCCCAGAGGCATTTTTCTCTAGGCTTATAACCCCTTGAAAATAGAGGTTTCATCTAGAAAACCTAACAGATCCTCAGCTGCTTTCAACATTATAATATATTCATAAGGCAAGCGTTCACTGGCAAACATATAACAAATTAAATGGCATGAAGGTTGGGGCCCAAAATGCACAATGATGGAAAACAGACCAAACCAACCATGAGATTCAAAGTTGAAGGAATATTCAAGACCGAATGATGTTAAAAGCAAAACATTACTTGCAGAGTGCACATGTGTGTTTGTGTGTTGTGTAAGATTAGCATTAATTAGTATGCAAAACTATCTCATTAAGAATACACTGTAACGGTTATGAGTATCTTGAAAAAACAAAAATCACGTACCATCATAGTAGACAATTGCTCCCACCAGTTTGTCCTTCTGAAGCATTGGGAAATGCTCAAGGGCTCTTGATTTGCTGAGGACATAACTGCTTTTCAGGCAATTACTTCCAGCAACCAGATCATATAGCTTGATTCCTACCCAGTAGTATGGTAACTGCCACCACCTACAGCATAAAGAGGGGAAAAGGTTTCTTTACAAACAAGGTACAGAATGTCACTTTATATGACACTTTTTACTAAGAAAAGCAAAGTATATCTAGAAGTGTACTGCATAAGAAACAAGAGAAGTGCCTTCCTGTTCTGAGAACAGCCCAGCTGAATTACATACACAAATGAATCATCTCGAAGGCAGTGGTTCTGGACCTGACTGCATATTAGACTTTCTAGGGAGCATCAAAAATAAACATAGATGCCTGGATCTTGTGTTCCTAGAGATCAACTGAACTAGACTAGGGCAAAGACCAGAGTGACTCTAATGTACACCCAGAGTAGAGACTCATTGGCTTAAGATATCTCAAGCTATCTATGACAAAATATAGACAAAAACTATAAAATTTGTTTCTAGACTCCACAACACTCATGCAGCTAACAGAGCTACATAATCCTATATTTCCTATTATCTGTATTCCAGTTTAAGTCAACTTGATGGATAGCTCTAACAATATTCAGAAAATTGGGTTTAATAATTTACGACTATCTGACACCTAGAAACCAAATTTCAGGTTTGGTTAACTCAGAAATTTAAAATGACACAAAATGGCTTAGGGTTTGGAGTTGATATATGTCAGCTCAGATTTCGCAGCAGGATTCATTCTGGCTCTGCATTTTAGCCTGCAAATGACCCTCTCATGTTTCCCAGTGCAAATGCAGTTGTTCCTCTATATACTCTCAGAAACTGGAGTTTAAAATGACTAATTATAAAAGCAGAACACAAGCTACTTTGCCTTCAAGATCTAGCCCTCAGAGGTGAGTTGGCAGAGAGTAATTTAGCAAAAGTCACACTTTTTAAAATACAACAAAGGAAAATATTTTAAAAGAATTAAAGATTAGGACCAATTACAACTACTTTAAGAAATATACATTGAGGAACTTCTGCCATTAAAACTGGGTTGTTCTATTGGCCTTGGATAAGCAAAGAGTATATTGATGATACCAAAAGGCTTACTTGTAAACTGGAAGCATAATAGGCAATGGAGCTGATAAATGGGGAGCAATTTCCAGCAGGTTGGCACGCTCATGAAGGGCTTCTTTTACCATCCTGTACTGAAAAGCAAAACAGAGAAAATTAGTTTGGCAGTAACAGATCATAATATTTTCAAATGGCAAATAGACACCCTGCCAACTGATTGATACACAGAAACCTCTCTACCTCTGAGTGAGGATGGCTCCCTCCTAATCAAATTTCTAATAATACATCATGCTGTCAAACTGAAAGATTTTTTAGAAACCTTAACTGTATTTGCATAGGAGAAAAACATGCTGTCAGAGTTCCCAGGTGTAAGATATTTTCCTGACTTGAGGTACAAGATTATTGTAACAATTTATCTTGCATTGTCTGTATTGTCCCTTTTCTCAGTCCCCCATAATATTTTCTCATGTAAGAGATAACAGATTGTTCAAATTCATGTTAAATGTTTCTTCTTGCCTCCACTAGCCCAAGCAGACATAGTACTTAGGAGTTGCATGGTATTTTATAAATGATCATGAAAAAGCTTTTGTCTTTAGTTATCATTATCCCTCTCTGAAGACCTAGCATTACTATCATAATACTAATTTTTACAAATGAGAAAACTGAGGCTCATAGAAATTGAATACATAAGTTATAGCACATGACAAGCATCTGATTCTAAACCCTATGCTCTTTTCTTTACGTCCATCAAGGTCCTAAACAGACATGTAAGGAAAGGGGACAGAGTCAAAACAGACAATGTCAAGTTAGTGCTGCTGTGTGTTTCATGGACGAAAAGCAGATAGGGAGTTCAGCTGATTTTTTTTTTTTTTTTTACCCCCTCTGGGAAATGTCATCTTCCACACTGCCTTGGCAGTTTTCAGATGGTGGCAGACTGGACACAACAAAGTGTGACATAAAAAAAAAAAAGCATGACTCAGATCATCTTTTCCTTCAGAATATGTCAGTGACAATATGCAGTGTGACTGCATTTGCAGTTAAGATTAATTTAATACTCCTCATGTATTACAACAGAGCTCCCCTGAACCTGCTTGGGAAGTAGCAATTTGGTGGCCATTGGTCAGAAAAACAAAACAAAAAACAATCACAACTGTTAAGAGGTAACACATCCAAAAGTGATTTTGTAAATCTGCTACTTTGACATGTCTGTGTAGAAAAGGACCCTGGTTATTCATGAACGTGTTGCTACAGGAAAAAACAACAACAACAACAAAAAACTGACACACCTCTCCTGAAAGACACTCCAGCAGAATATACTAACTAGGTATTTCCAATAGGAAGAAATGTTAAAGGCCATTAAAAAAAAAAAAAAAAACTGATTTAATTGGGTAGAAAAAAAGCATAGTAACAATTTTTGTTTAACAACCAGCATACACAATTACCTGCTCAATATCCAACTTCATGATAGCCTTCTGAAGATATCTCACACCACCATGGATCAATTTAGTGCTTCTGCTGCTGGTCCCCGATGAGAAATCATCTCTTTCTACAAGGGCTGTTTTTAGTCCTGTGTAACCAGAAAACCAAATTAACTTCTTAAATTACACAATTTGTATGTAATTCATTAAAGGCACTTCTCCAGGGTAGAGACAATCACAAGAAAAATTACTCTGAACATGGATAAATTTGTATTCAAAGTGCAGTACACTGTCTATATTATAATGAAGAGATTTTAGTCTCTTCCTGGGGGAAAAGTCAAACCAGAACTAGAAGCATATTAAACTGTGAATGAATCACAACTAGAAAATATTACAGTGCAATTTCATGGCAGTAATATACTCTGGTGGGTTTTGAGGGTTGAAGGGAAGACTGGCACCCATCTTTATCCATGTAGAGTTAACTCAGTATTGTTACGATGCCTTCTGGAACTGACAGTTAACTCCTCACTACAAGAGCCCAGACATGTGCCAGCCTCTCAACTTCAGTCAACTCTCAGCACATGTGTTAAGTTGCTTCAGTCATGTCTGACTTTTTGTGACCCTATGGACTGTAGTCCACCAGGTTCCTCTGTCCATGGGGTTCTCCAGGCAAGAATCCTGGAATGGATTGCCATTGCCCTTCTCTAGGGAATCTTCCTGACCCAGGGACCAAACCCGCGTCTCTGGCACTTCCTGCATTGCCAGGCAGATTCTTTACCACTAGTGCCACCTGGAAAGCCCCAACTCTAACGCATCAACCATGAATCTAGACTAGCCGTCCACATGCACGTTCCTCTTGCCAGAGTGGTGTGAGAGTGGGTATAAAACAGGAAACGAGATCAAAGACATCAAAACAGAAGAAAAAGAGGATAAACTCTGATGTTGAGTTTACAGTCTACTTGAAGACATGCAAGCACAATACTGTAGAATTACAAAGAAAAATACATGCCAGGACAAATGAACCCAGTACAGAGTATCCATGAGTAAAGACAATATTCTTGGGAAAGGTGAGGCTGAATAAGGACAAGTCATTCCACCCTCCTTTCTCTTTCAGAGTTGCAATAAATCTCTTAGGAATGAAATAAGTTTTGTTTTATTTTCTTGCAGACACACCTCTGCCTCTTCAGGATTGGGAGGACCAACAGTACTATGAGTCCCATACGCTAGTTACAAATGAAATCCAAAACTTCAAAAGACCCAAAGTATACATCAACAAGAAGCCAGGAGGAATTTTCATGGCTTGGCATACTCTTGGGGGGATGAGAGAATGTCATAGAGTCCAATTACAATAAGAATATGTAACTGGAGCAGTTTGGGCTCACAAAGCTCATATAAGAGAACCTGTGCATGCATTCAATTCAGAGCCATTTATTACATTTAATACCAAAGGGTCGTTTTTATAACTTTTTAACAGTTTAAATATCGTACCCAAATGTCATCATAAAATCAGGGCAATTCCCTTGACTCAAAAGGACAAAATATTTGGCAACTGTGGAGAGAAAAGTAGAGAACTTTGATTCAAGGGCAAAACTGTTAATGCTCTAATGAACTAGCAAAATAACACAGAAATTACAGGTATCATAGATCCAGGTCACTCTTTTTAAGCATTTATGCCAGAAAAAGATATGTCGAGTTCTCAACTATGAAAATGCTAGCAATATTTAGTTAATTTGGTACAGGATGTATTAAACACACGAAAATATTTCATGTTAGTACATATTTTTGAGAGCCTAAGTGCCAGCGAAAGTGCTGGTGTTCGAAATGAAATAGACATGGACCAAGCTGTTTAGTAGCTCCCAACCAAAAGTGAACAAAATGAAGCAAAGTTTCATGGGTGTTTCATTTGAAAATGCAGTGGACTCTTAAAGGTGGTCAAAAATTAAACTCAGAATATAAACCCCAAATTGCTTAGTGGCGATTACATTTGCAATCTCTTTAAGAATGCACTGTGTTGATGAGTTCTATCAACTTTACTTAGTAAATCCAACACAGACTTCTTCCTCCAGCACTAAAATATACCATTTTTTCTTCAGTTGAAGATCAGATGAGGGAGTTGACTTTCAAATGGCATTTAAGAGCCAGTTTATTTAAAACACACCTCTCTTCCAGTCTTAGAAGCAGTCGTGGCATTAAGATGCCCACACCATGAGAGGCAGGGACATCAGACTGAGAGAAGAGAAGCAATCTTCCATCCAGCCCCTGGCTCCCACCTACCCAAAGGTACCCACAGGCTGTGGGAGAAGATGCTTAGTCCCCAATCAGCCTCCCTTCCTAGTATGTAACCCCCTACCCTAGAGTGTGGACTGGACCTAGCATCCTATTCTAATCAACAGACTACAGCCACGATGATGGCTGGCCACTTCCGTGGTTAGGTTATGAGAGACTGTGACCTCTTCTCAGATGAAGCAAGCTGTCTTGTTCTGAGTTAAGGAACCCATGGATCCCCCAGTCAACAGGTCACAAGGAATTGAGGCCTCAGTCCAATAACTTGTAAGGCTCTGAATCATGTCAACATGCATGTCAATTGCTAGAAAGCACCGCAGCTTGTCAGCTTGTGAGAGACTCAGAGTCAGGGGGCCCAGGCAGATTCCTGACTCGCGGACACTGTGTGGGAAAAAAATATTCTTGTTTGAGGTCACAAAATTTGGGGGGTATTTTATGGATGGGGCTTCCCTGGTGGCTCAGATGGTAAAGAATCTGCCTGCAATGCAGGAGACCTGGGTTCGATCCCTGGGTTAGGAAGATGGTCTGGTGAAGGGAATGGCTGCCCACTCCAGTATTCTTGCCTGGAGAATCTCATGGAGACAGAGGAGGCTGGCGGGCTACAGTCCATGAGGCTCAAAGAGTTGGACACAACTGAGTGACTAACACTTTCACTTTCTTCACGGATCACACAGTTGCTGTGGTCTGGGCATGGGCTGGAAAAGAATTTCCAGACATGAGACAGAATGAGAGGGAAATAAAGTTTATTACAGTGGGAGACGCTGTTATAACAGTGGGCCAGCTCAAGGGAGAATCAACGGTGAACAAAGGTCCTTGGTCCACTTTTATACCCAGGGTACAAGGAGTGAGATAGGGGTCTTGTGGGTCATTTGCTGATTGGATGAGGCACGTATACTAGGTAGGGGAAGAGTAGGGCAAATAAATACCTTCTCCCTATGGGGTAGGAGGGGAGACAGGTTATACTGTCCCATTAATAGTTACCACATCGGGGAGGGAAGGACGATAAGGGTCTGGTTTTTCCATTCCTGCATTCCAAGACCCTCCTTGGTTTTATCTGCTCTTTTGTCCTTGGGTCAACACATTCCTCCCTCGCTTTATGTTTAGGGCCAATTCTTTGGCCCCTTTTGATACCCTGCTCATGTCTAACTTATTTCCCTTCTCGGGCATTTGGGAACCCAGCCTCAGAGGAAAAGGGGCAGTAAGCTCTCTGACTTCTTCAGGCTGTACAGGGGCATCGTGGGGCTCTGGGTTCCCTTGGCCTGGTCTCTGTCCAGGTGCATTTATGCAGAGAGATGAGAGGCCATGGAATGATACGGTGGACTTGTTTTAGCATTGTCTGGGTGTTGGTCAGGGAATATTCTTGTTGTAGTACCACTTGGGGATTTGTTGTATTCTAGAAGAAACAAACTTAACAAGAAAGTTAAAGGTACGTGGCCCAAAGATGAATAGAAGTAGAAAGCTGCTCAGGGGCTAGCCAGGAGAACCAGGCTCAGACAGTGGGTCGTGACGTTAGTGTTTCTCTGGGTACGAGAAGGTACAAGGATTTGGGCTCATAAAATCTTTACCTGAAAACATCTGACAATCTGAAGGCCAGTTCTTCTGGTTTTATTCCAGAGCACAGAGTGCCTTATTTCTGATCTCCACCTTAAACTCCTTTCAGGGGGTGTTGAAGGTCAGCAGCTTACAGTGGTCATGATGTAATCTTTGTAGAGGCAGCTGCCAAGTGCCAACTTCCAGTCAGCAGGGTCCCTTCACAGCCACATATTTGACCATGTTTTGGGGGGATTTCAGGGCCATTGTAATCTGCAGTGCTGGGCAGGCTCATTCTCAGGTCCAGGGAAGATTCCATTGACAGGCCACTCAGTTTGCTGTTATTGGAACAGGCCTTGAGAGCAGCAAAAGTCTCTGGACCATACCTCTCTTACTAGCCTCTTGGTCCAGGAAAATATTCCCTCTTGTTGCTTCTTCCCATATCTAGAGTTACATTATTACAATCACTGATCTCATATGGAACTGCATATCAGCATTTGATCACAGGCTCAGTCACACAATTAGTAACGTAAAAAACAATCTTCTGAAACGAGCGACATAGAAAATAATATAGCTAGCAGTTATTAGTAACGTCGCAAGCAAGAATTTAAGTCAAGAACTTTCCTTAGGTGTAGGCCCAGTATACCCCAGGTCATCTGACTTAGTTAAATGATTATAGCCAGGTGTTAATCTCCTGGTTGTACATCATGGAGCATCTGATCTTTATCTGAAGATTGCTTACTGAGATAAGCTTTGGAAACAAATTTAGAGTGTCCTTTTTAATAACTTAATTACATCTTTTAGCAATATACCATAACAACAAGGAACTATCTCAGAAGTGTTAGTAAACACTAGACCCTAATTAACAAAACTAGAAAATTAGTTTAACAATTAACAAAACTTAATATTCAGTGACACATAATTTTTTCATATTAACCCTATAGTCAGGGAAGGTTTTAGCCCATCACAAAATGAAGTTTGTCAGGGAAAAGCCAAGGGATATCTTGGGTCTCCCATAGCCCTGACTCTGATTTAACAGCTTCTGTTCACCCATTTTAAATTCCCTGATTTAGGAGTAAACTACTTTGACTGTGTGGATAATAAACTGTGGAAAATTCTGAAAGAGATGGGAATACCAGACCACCTGACCTGCCTCTTGAGAAACCTATATGCAGGTCAGGAAGCAACAGTTAGAACTGGACATGGAACAACAGACTGGTTCCAAATAGGAAAAGGAGTACATCAAGGCTGTATATTGTCACCCCGCTTATTTAACTTATATGCAGAGTACATCATGAGAAACGCTGGGCTGGAAGAAGCACAAGCTGGAATCAAGACTGCCGGGAGAAATATCAATAAGCTCAGATATGCAGATGACACCACTCTTATGGGAGAAAGTGAAGAGGAACTAAAGAGCCTCCTGATGAAAGTGAAAGAGGAGAATGAAAAAGCTGGCTTAAAGCTCAACATTCAGAAAACCAAGATCATGGCATCCAGTCCCATCACTTCATGGCAAATAGATAGATGTGGAAACAGTGTCAGACTTTATTTTGGGGGGCTCCAAAACCACTGCAGATGGTGATTGCAGCCATGAAATTAAAAGACGCTTTCTCCTTGGAAGGAAAGCTATGACCAACCTAGACAGCATATTAAAAAACAGAGACATTACTTAGTCAACAAAGGTCCATCCAGTCGAGGCTATGGTTTTTCCAGTAGTCATGTATGGATGTGAGAGTTGGACTATGAAGAAAGCTGAGCACCAAAGAATTGATACTTTTGAACTGTGGTGTTGGAGAAGACTCTTGAGAGTCCCTTGGACTGCAAGGAGATCAACCAGTCCATCCTAAAGGAGATCAGTCCTGGGTGTTCACTGGAAGGACTGATGTTGAAGCTGAAACTCCAATACTTTAGCCACCTGATGCAAAGAACTGACTCATCTGAAAAGACCCTCATGCTGGGAAAGATTGAAGCGGGGAGGAAAAGGGGACAACAGAGGATGAAATGGTTGGATGGCATCACTGACTCAATAGACGTTGAGTTTGGGTAAACTCTGGGAGTTGGTGATGGACAGGGAGGCCTGGTGTGCTGCGGTTCATGGGTTCGTAAAGAGTCGAACACCACTGAGTGACTGAACTGAACTGATACTGACTGCCAGGTTTTAAGGACATCAGGACAGCAAATGTCTAATCACAAGAGCTTATTTTTCTGTAGAAGCAAAATGAGCTTTGTCTACATGTACCATAATCTTAAATAATGTTTATTTACTTTACCAAAGTAACGAAAGATTTTAAAAACAAATATAAATCACTTAAAGGCAAAAAAATTCAAAATGTGTTATCAAAAGCTGCATTATAAGAAAACTTTGTTCTCTTAAGATAGACAGTAGACTAAATTCCAGTCTGTTACCAGTTTACCAGATTAAAAAAATTTGTTTTTTGTTTAATCTTAGAAGTCTTCTCCATAAATCTTGAAGTAGCAGTATTTGCAAAGGCATCAGAGTGAAACCATAGAAGGCATGTTTAAAATCTGATTAAATTGTAATTGGCAAGGTAGGCTGGTCATAGCTGTGATACTGAACACTTTAATATGATTACTAGAATTTTAACTGACAACATTTTACCAGAACATATCAGATTTTCATGAATTTCACATAATTTCTAGGATATCTGTATTAGTAACATCAACCATACAATATAATCTGAGAAGATACGTCACTCCTCCAACAATACTTTCCATGTAATTTAACATGTCAAATGAACTCAAGTAGTTTAATATCTCTCTTTGGGATGTTTCAGGGAGCCTGTGAAGTATCCCAAAGTTAGTTAGAAGTCAAATGATTTAGGAAGTGTTTTCAATACATGTCAAAAAGGTTTATAACACTCAGATAGGATCATATAGATCACAGTGAAACAATATATTCACTTAGCTAAAGTTAACAAAGATTTCAAAGGTAAACACAGAACAGATCACTTCAGAGGTAAAGAAACTTGATATCCATTATTGAAGGCAGTTCAGCATCTCAAGAAAACTTGTATTTATGCACAAAACTCTTCCTTTGGGGTCCACTTTCTATAAAACCTTCTTATCACACTCAGTACCCATTACTTTGTTCTTCCATCCTGAAACAGCCACGTGTAAGTCAGACCTACTTCCTTTTCCCCTCATAAAATGTAATTTCATTTCTCATACCCTCTTTACTGAAAACACACATCCTACTTTCCTTAAGCAACCAAGAATTAACCTTTATATTAGCATTCTATTGATTGGTGAACATAAATACCAGTGATAATTTCTAAAAAAAAAAAAAATTCTAGAGAACATCTCAGGATGGCATCAAACATTATTCATTAATAGTTTTAAATCTCTAGTTTCTCTGTAAGAGGAACTTAGTGTTCAATAATTAATGTTTCAGAATCTTATTATATTTGAAAATGACCTAGCTATTCAATAAACTTCTGTCACTTAGTTTAGCACAACCATAGAAATTTAGGTTACCAAAATCTAGAGAGACTGTTTTAGATAGAAATTTCTAAAGTATAATTATTCTTAATAGAGTTTATCTAAAAGCTCATATCTCATTTATATATTCTTTTGAAGTCTCTTCACTAGAGGTACTTTCCTTGCTGACAAACTTGTAACAGATACAATAATATAACAATATTTAACTTGTAATAAACCTAGGTACAATGAAAATACTATGCTTAATGTTAATGACTCTTAGACATGTCTGTATTAGATTAGCAAACAAACATTAATACTAGATATTTAATATTGAATATTTCCCAGTTCATGTGAATCTGAAATTCTTTTAGGTTAATTCTCTTGTATTTAGAATTGTCTGATTTCTAAGCACTTACTTTTCTTTAGGCCAATTAAATTAGAACTCATTCACAACTTCAGCAATATTATTAAAAAACAACAACAACAACACAAAAGACACACACTGAGACATACATAAATCCAGATAAACAGAGATCTCATAGTTTTCCACTTGAGACTTAAAATGTTTCTGTGATCCCCCACCGTTTTTCTTTTGAAATTCTAATTTGCCCACAGAGGATGAGATGGTTGGATGGCATCACCGATGGATGGAGTTTGAGTGGGCTCCAGGAGTTGGTGATGGACCGGGAAACCCGGTGCCATGGGGTCGCAGAGTCGGACATGACTGAGCCACTGAACTGAACTGAACTGAATTTATCCAAGGCTGAGGTCTCAGGCAACAAGGACATGGAAAGGGTTAACTTCAAACTTTTCCCTGCTGCTGCTGCTAAGTCACTTCAGTCGTGTCTGACTCTGTGGGACCCCATAGATGGCAGCCCACCAGGCTCTCCCATCCCTGGGATTCTCCAGGCAAGAACACTAGAGTGGGTTGCCATTTCCTTCTCCAATGCATGAAAGTGAAAAGTGAAAGTGAAGTTGCTCAGTCATGTCCGACTCTTCGAGACCCTATGGACTGCAGCCTACCAGGCTCCTCCGTCCATGGGATTTTCCAGGCAAGAGTACTGGAGTGGGGTGCTATCGCCTTCTCCGATCTTTTCCCCAGGCAGGCCTTTTAACAAGCTAGTTGTTTTTAATTGCGTATGCAAAAAGAACAGGTTTTGCAGTTTCCAAGAAAAAAAATTTCACTTTAATCAGTTTTCTCCAGAGTCTAAAGAGTATCACAGCCATCCTGTGTCAAAAAGTCATCTTTCCTTTCTGTAGTCATAGTTTTATAGCTAAAATACAGACCAAATAGCGCTCAAATTGACTCTGATATCAGGGGCAGATCAATTGATAAAAATCTTGGATTTTCCCTTTGGTGGAAAGTGAGGTCTTTGTCCCATCAGAAGAATCTGAAGGGTTAAGGGAATTTGCAGGGTTGGGGAAGCTTGGTCCTTCCCCACTCTGAGAAGTTAGAGTAGTTAGAAGGGAATTCTGTAGGATGTAGGAATTGGGGAAGCTTGGTTCCCTCCCCACCTGAGAGATAAACATAGTTAGAAAGGGATTCTTTAGAATGTTAGGAGAGTTTTTGATCCTTCAGGCTTTTGAATATAAGAGAAAGACTGGGACCAAAGGGAACCTCAGAATCCTTTCCTAGAGATCATGTGTCTATGAAAGGTCAAGCATGGGTTGTCTAGGAAATCTGATGGAGAGAGACAGAGGGGAACAGGAGGCAACAGAAAGACACATGTGGCATGAGTGGCCTGAGTTCCTCGTATCCGGATTCTGACTGAGGGCCACGAAGGACTGAGTGTAAGGAGATTCCGAGTCCTTTCCCTGCTTTTGGCAAAAGCTGGTGTGCCTTTGCTCTTTCATCCTTGGGTCACCACAACAATTCCTTGTGTGAACAATACCTACAGCCAAGGGGGATTTTTTTTTTTTTTTTTAATTGTGTCAGGGGAGGGATCTTGGAGAAAGACTGAGTCTAGAGGGGAGGACGTGTTCAAATGGGTGGAAGGAAGTGGAAGGGAATTATCATCAGCAGAGATCCGCTTAAGCAAAAGAATGCAGATGACTGAAACAGCCCAATTTATGTAGGGTCTGCTTCTCACTGAGGGGCTGGAGTGCAGGGGGCCACACAGCAGGAGTGGGGCGATGTAGAGCCTGCCTCACAAGGCAGAAGATGGTAACTGGAGAGTAATGTGAAGAGAGAAGTTCATGGGCTGTGTTATCAGGATGGATTTTTTTTCTTTCCCAAACTGACACAGTGTGAGGCAGGGAACTACTCTAGAAATCAGCAAGCCATCTCAGGAGGATATTTCAGGATATTTTAAGTGACAGCTAACACTTAAAAGCCTCAAAACTGCTTTTGCAAGAATTGGACATTTAGAAAAGTTGCTCACATGTACTTATGTGAGAAACCCTAGTGAATACCAACAAAAGTTAAAACGGGCTTCTCTGTCAAAATAGGCTGTTTTTATCTTATTCCATTATTTCCAGTGGCATATCATCAAACTACCTACCAGAATCTCTGAAGAGAAATGATACTGCTCCTTCCAGAGCAAAAAACCCCAGATACTCCAAACAACAAAAAACAAAAAATTTAATATCTATGAAGTTACAGCCAAATTGATAAATATTAAAGCACCATGTAACCTGAAAGTATTACCAAAAGTTTTCAGAACCTCAAAAACAAGGGGAAAAAAGAGACTCTAAGAAAACATTTCAACATTTTCAACTGCTTTTATGCTAAATGTTCTGGATTTCTTGTTTTTGTTGCAAGAGAATGATGGAATGAGGAAGGAGGAAAGTAATGAAAAATCAAGACATTATTAGTAGTTAGAACTGCTTCTTCCTTTGATTAGCTGATGGCAGCAAAGACAATGAAATCTTGTAAAGCCTTATAATGATCTTGCATGGTTCCATTACCTAAGGTGTCCCTTTTGTTTCACCTCTCAAAAATTCAAACTTTTTTTCCCCATCAATCTGAAATAAAAAATTTAACTAGTTTTTTTTTCCCCCAGTGTAAAGCAAGAAAGTGACAAGAGAGTGATGTTTTATCATCTCAGAGAGAATGAACACTACTTATAAGCGACATTCAATGCTAACATTTTGGATCTTAGGTAAAGTAATTAAATTTGAAGAAGGTCAAAAATAATGCACCCAGGCTTCCAGTAACTGTGCCTGGCTGTGGATCTAAAGCACCAGGGAAGATCTTTTCTCCGAGTGGAAAGAATGAGCAGCAGTGAAGGGCTGGCCTCTGTACATTTACAATAATTAGCTACACTTGTTCAAGATTTTATGAGGAATAGTTTTTTTTGGTCTCTTTCCAGAAGTTGCTTTTTATGGAAACCAATACATCTCAGCAGTCTATCACTGCTAAGATGAACCTGAACATTTGGGAGTGGTATGATTATTCAGTTTTTTGTTTTTATAATTGATTGCTCTAAGTAGGTATTCACGTGAATTTCATGGTAGTGGTAAAGTACTAATATTGGGAGTGAGATTACTCTGAAACTCTTAGGCGGAATAATAAGCTTAGTTACAGCAGTAGAAAAAAGTGAACTTGAAATCCACCTTTCAGTCATCTTTGCCCATCTCTGAAGTTAAAATTGTATCTTCGAGGTACGGCCAGGGATATGAATTAAACACAGCTCATTACAGATTTGCCTTTTCTACTCTGAGTGAGAATGTCTAGCTACTAGGCACCTCCAACTAAACCAATTCATGGATCAAGACAGTTGGATGAATTTAGAGGGATAATTACCATCTAAGGGGAAGAATGGTACGACATTTAACTTTCACAACATGAAACAGAACAGAAGTATATTTTAATACCTTTTACTGATTATCTTATTATACATGCAAACATGCTCAATATAATAAATGCAGAGAAGTAAAGAGAACAAAATAAAACTCTCCTGTAATCACACCATTCAGAGATAACCACAGTTGACATTTGGGTGTTTAAATGTTCACATTTTCTGTGCATGTATATAATCACATATGCACATTTTTATCAAAATAGGATTGTATAATACATTCCTTTTTTCATGTAACATTGTTTATTATAAACATCTCTCCATGTCAATACATATTTTTCTATAATTTCATTTCTAATGTGTGAATAGTAATACATTAAATATTTACAATGATTTATTTATTCAGTTCCCTCTTTCTGAACATTTGGGTTATTTCCTACCTTCAGTATCACAGTACTGCAAGATTATATTTTCATGTAAACTCTCTGCATCTTTATTTCGTTATAGTAAGTTTTCAGATATGGCATTATGTAACTATTTTTATAGCTATGAAATAACTATCAGAGGCACCCTGGTAATAACACACAAATCAAAAAGTACAGACACTCTGTACATTAGTACCATAAACATAGCTATTAAAGCCACATGCCCCACGAAGGAAAAATGATGTCATTTAAGGAAAGGGAAGTTTATCTTTCTTTAGAAAAGCTTTGGGCACTTACTTTTGGATTTCAGAAAACCATTGAAATTAGTAAGAAAAGTGACAGACCAAAACGCTGCGTATTTTCTATGAAGGATAAATTTCTCTAAAAAATAACACTTCTGTAAAGCTGTAAAGCAATCCTGCCTTGTTAATCCTCATGATCAGGATTCTATGCTTTAAGCCTAGTGTTTTCTAACAGTAAATGCTAACATTATACAGAGCTATATAACATTGGATTGGTTATTATACCTATTTCTATTTTTATATTAGAAACAGATACACCATTAATGAAGATATTTGTTAAGTTAGAACATGTCATTAACATACTTTGTGCTCCTTACACAAACACACACACACACACTTGATTATGGAGGCACAAAAATGTATTAAGCTATAACATTAATTATAGTTATACATAAATGGTTAGATAGTATCACTGACTCAATGGACATGATTTGAGCAAACTGGAAGATAGTGGAGGACAGAGGAGCTTGGCATGCTGCAGTCCACGGGGTCACAAAGAGACAAGATGTGACTTAGCAACTCAACAACAATAGCAATATAATTTCAGGGGAATAAGGAAGTTGCTGATGTTGCTTTCTCTTTTTACTATTTTATCATAAAACCAGCCAATGTTCAGAGAGGACTATCCAAACAATATAAAATTATGAAAAGAGAGAATAACACACTGCTGGTTTCCTATTTACAAAATTCAGACATAACTGATTTTAACTATTAAAAACATACCATATATTCTACAAAAAACTTCCTATACTTGTAAACCTGTGTACTTTTTTGCTTCAAGAACAAATACAATTAACAAATTCATTTTTCACAACTTGTTTTTCAATTTATAATACATTTTAGCCATTTTCCATGTAAATACTTATAAACCTCTATGGATAACTGAATGGACCCAATTTATTAAACCAAACTACACTCATTTCACTAATAAATACTGCTATATAAGTAAAATTTTGATCAATATGGCACTGTAAGTTTAGCTTTAAACTTTTCTCTAAACACAGAGAAAATTTTACATATATATATTTTTCAATGTATGTGTATATATACATATATGTATGTACACACACACACCACACACATATTTAAGTCATGGTTGCCTCAAAAATAAACACCTCATGAACCACAGATGTAGTGAAACTCAGAGCTGAGTAGTTAGATCCAAGCCTCTGTCTTGGTGGAATTTGGGTCTAGAAACTGACAAAAGTAACCAAGATTTCAGTTCCTGAAAGGCAAGAGGTAGGGAGAGGGGAAGAAGGCAGACCAGTGCTGGAATGCCAGGACTGAAGAAGAGGCTGCTGACTGCTGCCTGGTACTGTGGGCCATCTACTGTGACATGCCCAGGAGGCAGGAAGAGGGACTCAGCCTGGAGGGGAGACCTGGGCCAGGGCACCACCAGCTGTCTGGGAGTTGGTCTGCAGGATGACCAAGAGCATAACAGGGCAGAAGCCTTGATTTGGTTCTGAGAAAAATCTCTGGGGGGACTTGAAGTGGGAAGTAACTATATCTGTAGAGTTTCATGTATGGAAACAGAGAGTGACACAAAGCTGATTTAAAATGGAGAAGGAAAGAAGGAAATGGAGAAAAGTAAAACAAAACAAAAAAAAAGCTGTAAGGTAAAAAACACAATCTAAAAGCACATGGCATCCAAATCAACGGAGATGGACCAAACATACCTACTGAAACATAGATTCTATCAAACACTAAAAAAATAAAGAAAAATCCTGCTATTTGTATTTTATCATAGACATACTAAAACAAAAGGATATAGAAAAGCTAAAAATAATATGAAACAAACTCTCTCTGTTATGGTATTTTTCCAGTTTCATGGGTGCTTATTATATTTATTGTATATATAATATATTGCTGTGCTTAGTCACTCGGTCATGTCTGACTCTTTGCAACCCCATGGAGTGTAGCCTGCCGGGCTCCTCTGTCCATGGGATTCTCCAGGAAAGAATACTGGAATGGGTTGCCATGCCCTCCTCCAGGGCATCTTTCCAACCCAGAGACTGAACCCAGATCTCCTGCATTGCAGGCAGATTCTTTACCATCTGAGCCACCAGGGAAGTATAAAAATATTACATTATATTATTATTAAATATATTTACATTTAATATAATATATAAATTACATTTATATTAATATCATATATTACATTTAATATAACATATATATTATATTAAATTTACACGGATAAATTTTAACTTTTATGAAATCAAGTTTAAACAGGATTTTCCAAAAGAAAATGGTTTCACTGATGTCAGGCTTAAAAACATTCTTTCTTACTCCATTTAAAAAAAATTTCTTCTAATAGGTTTGTGGTGCTTTACTGTTAAATCCTTGGTTCACAGAGAGCATGAGAAATAGAATATAAATATACATAAATATATATGTAAATATAAGCATAAATTTGGGAAAGTGGACACTTCAACAACACTTATTAAATAACCAAAAATTACAAATGCTGCCTTTATTATATCCTAAATTTTATGTATTCAGATCTATTTCTAGCCTTTTACTTTTGTTCCACTGGTCTCTCTTGTTTCTTTTGCAAACTATTTTATTTAAAGTAGCTTTAGTGAAGTGAAGTCACTCAGTCGTGTCCGACTCTTTGCGACACCATGGACTGTAGCCTACCAGGCTCTACACTTTAATATTGACAGACCTCTATCTCCTTTATCATTATTCTTCTTCAAAATTAATCTAGCAAATCTCAAAGTCTAATTTTTCCAAATACCTCTGGCACAGTTTCTCTAATCCACCCCACCCCACTCCTGACAAAGACAGTCACTCTAATGTAATCACAGAATTACATCAAATTTACAGATTAGTAGCAATTGCAACATAGTCTAATTAGCAATGTCCAGGAAATAGCAAACTTTCATCTGTTGCAATTCTACTGCCCTAAAATAGGGCGGTGGTGGAAGAGGGTGAGGGGTGCAGGTTTGTAATTCCCAGAATGCACTATTTTCCATGGCTCTCCCTATTCTGCATCTTTTTTTAACTCAGTGCTCATACTTCATGCTTTTCACAAATGTTTATTTATGCAGAAGAGTGTTGTTATCCTCCATTATGTCTGAGAACCTTAAGGCTCTCCACAAGGTTAAGACACTTAACTGAAGTTCATGGAGCTAGTAAATGATGAAGTTGACTGATCCCACTCTGTTCTAATCTCATAGCCTTCGTCCTTACTCGCTATCCTATACTATATCTTAGACTTCAAGGGGCTGCAGTGAGAATTCAGGAATTATTAGCCAGACACCACTCATAAGCTAGACGTATATATACATTTTTAAACAGAAGAACTACAATGTAGCAAGAGGCAGTATTCTCTGGAATTTGAATTGAAGTCATAAAAGTTAAGTTTACAAACAAGATGTTAAACCAGAACGGGACTAGTTGATCCCTGATATATGCAGGTAGTCACATAAAAGAACAAAAAGAGCTGAAAAAGAAACAGCTTGAAGCCCTCTGAGGGGGTGACTATATCTGATTCTCATCATTCCAGCAGCCTGTATCCCCATGCTTCTAGGCTGTGCTCTTGTTCAGGGACTGGCCACGGAGGTGTTAAACAGAGAAGCAATTTCTATCGATCCTAGAGACCTGCCCAAGAACGTGAGGAGAATTGTGCATATTATGTTTATCAAATAATATTACAAATGAAACAAATGAAAATTGATTCCCAAGAAAATGCAGATGGTAACAATGCAAATAAATGCTCATTATGAAAACCTCAAGACTTTTTCTTTTCCTTCTGTGGTCTTTGTTTATTCATTAACAAAATCACATTTGGGCACAGTATTTCATCAAAAAGCTTGTGCAAACATTTTTATACAAGCCCTTTAACATCTAGCAGTTCCCCCAAAACTTTGATGTCCTGAAAAATCTAATTATTACTGGTAACTTTAAAAGATCACAGTAATTTATTTTTGTCAAATGTGACTAAAGATTAATGGATACAATCAGGAATAATTTGGTAAAAACATATCAAATGCAGAGAAAGCAAAATTTGTTGTTAAGTGAAGCATCAAATATAATAAAAGAGCAAATTCCATGAATGAACAGCAACAATGAACAATTCATTAACCAAATGCCCACAATCATTTCACACTTCAGGGGGCTACTGATATGATCAGAAATTGTTGTAAAAGAATAAATATAGATTAACTTCAGCATCTCTATATATTTTAATTACAAATGCTACCCTCAGAGGGCTACCAGCATAATAAAAGAAATATAAACTATGGATTTGGGCTTCCCAGGTGGCACTGTGGTAAAAAATATGCTTGCTGACTCAAGAGATACAGGTTCGATTCCTGGGTCAGAAAGATCCCCGGAGAAGGAAACGGCAACCCACCAGTATTCTTGTCTGGAGAATCCCATGGACAGAGAAGCCAAGAGAGCTACAGTCCATGAGGTGTCAGAGTCAGACACTAGTGACTGACTAAGCATCAGTTCAGTTCAGTCATGTCCGACTCTGTGACCCCATGAATCGCAGCACGCCAAGCCTCCCTGTCCATCACCAACTCCCGGAGTTCACCAAAACTCATGTCCACCAAGTCGGTGATGCCATCCAGCCATCTCATCCTCTGTCGTCCCCTTCTCCTCCTGCCCTCAATCCCTCCCAGCATCAGAGTCTTTTCCAGTGAGTCAACTCTTCTCATGAGGTGGCCAAAGTATTGGAGTTTCAGCTTTAGCATCAGTCCTTCCAATGAACACCCAGGACTGATCTCCTTTAGAATGGACTGGTTGGATCTCCTTGCAGTCCAAGGGACTCTCAAGAGTCTTCTCCAACACCACAGTTCAAAGGCATCAATTCTTCAGCGCTCAGCTTTCTTCACAGTCCAACTCTCACATCCATACATGACCACTGGAAAAACCATAGCCTTGACTAGACGGACTTTGTTGGCAAAGTAATGTCTCTGCTTTTGAATATGCTATCTAAGTTGGTCATAACTTTCCTTCCAAGGAGTAAGTGTCTTTTAATTTCATAGCTGCAATCATCATCTGCAGTGATTGTGGAGCCCCAAAAAATAAAGTCTGACACTGCTTCCACTGTTTCCCCATCTATTTCCCATGAAGTGATGGCACCAGATGCCATGATCTTCGTTTTCTGAATGTTGAGATTTAAGACAACTTTTTCACTCTCCTCTTTCATTTTCATCAAGAAGCTTTTTAGTTCCTCTTCACTTTCTGCCATAAGGGTGGTGTCATCTGCTCCCGACAATCTTGATTTCAGCTTGTGCTTCTTCTAGCCCAAAGTTTCTCATGATGGACTCTGCATAGAAGTTAAATAAGCAGGGTGACAATATACAGCCTTGACATACTCCTTTTCCTGTTTGGAACCAGTCTGTTGTTCCATGTCCAGTCCTAACTGTTGCTTCCTGACCTGCATACAGGTTTCTCAAGAGGCAGGTCAGGTGGTC
Source organism: Oryx dammah (assembly GCF_014754425.2). Classification (NCBI taxonomy): domain Eukaryota; kingdom Metazoa; phylum Chordata; class Mammalia; order Artiodactyla; family Bovidae; genus Oryx; species Oryx dammah. Next base: position 96,168,682 of record NW_024070211.1, on the reverse strand, counting down.
TGGTATTCCCATCTCTTTCAGAATTTTCCACAGTTTCTTGTGATCCACACAGTCAAAGGCTTTGGCATAGTCAATAAAGCAGAAGTAGATGTTTTTCTGGAACTCTCTTGCTTTTTCCATGATCCATCAGATATTGGCAATTTGATCTCTGGTTCCTCTGCCTTTTCTAAAAGCAGATTGAACATGTGGAAGTTCACGGTTCACATATTGCTGAAGCCTGGCTTGGAGAATTTGAGCATTACTTTACTAGTGTGTGAGATGAGTGCAATTGTGCGGTAGTTTGAGCATTCTTGGGCACTGCCTTTCTTTGGGATTGGAATGAAAACTGACCTTTTCCAGTCCTGTAGCCATTGCTGAGTTTTCCAAATTTGCTGGCATATTGAGAGCAGCACTTTCACAGCATCATCTTTCAGGATTTGAAATAGCTCAACTGTAATTCTATCACCTCGCTAGCTTTGTTCATAGTGATGTTTTCTAAGGCCCACTTGACTTCACATTCCAGGATGTCTGGCTCTAGGTGAGTGATCCCACCATCATGATTATCTGGGTCGTGAAGATCTTTTTTGTACAGTTCTTCTGTGTATTCTTGCCACCTCTGCTTCTGTTAGGCCCATACCATTTCTGTCCTTTATCGAGCCCATCTTTGCATGAAATGTTCCTTTGGTATCTCTAATTTTCTTGAAGAGATCTCTAGTCTTTGTACTGATCGCTGAGGAAGGCTTTCTTATCTCTTCTTGCTGTTCTTTGGAACTCTGCATTCAGATGCTTATATCTTTCCTTTTCTTCTTTGCTTTTCACTTCTCTTCTTTTCATACACACACACAAACTATGATTTATCCATCACTTTTATAAATTGCAACTCCATACACATAAGACATTCAGTCGATTATTTTAAAAGACAGCAATTTATATGTTAGGAGGTATTAAACAAAATCATTTTCTTAGCTGCTACTAACTATAAGTATTTTAAAAATCTTGTCAACATTCTGGCTCTGAAAATTCTTACCTTTTCAAAATCATCATCATCATCACTACCATCATCCACAATCAAATGCTAACGTACTAGTTAATGTTCTTTACTGTCCACAGGAAAAATGTTTGTTCAGCAAATATTAATAAACTCCTTGAGGGCAAGGCCACGTCTTATTAGTTTTTATATTCCCAGAACTGGTTTAGTGGTTGACTCACTAGTAGTAGTATTACCAATAGCAGAACAAAACACTGGAAATAACTTAAAGAATCATTATAAAAAATGAATACCATACACATACTTGAAAGTAACACACTGCAAAGTAATGACTACAGTATGATCTTGTCTATGTTTTCTAAAAGATATAAATATAAAAAATTTCACAAAAGCAAATATAGGTGAGAGTTTTCAAAAGGAGGTACAGTACAAAATTGACTTAATTAGTAGCTGCCTTTTCACTACTGCACTCAAGATCCGCCAACGCACCCTAATTCTTTGAGAAGCTGACTCTACAACTTCCCTTTCCTCCCTCTAGTTCTAGGCCTCCATTTAAACAATTTCTTGCCTTCATAGAATCTTTTCTCATTTTCTTCTCATCATTGATACCCAGTCAGTTCTCAATTTGGGATTCTACCCTATCATGTGTTTTCTCTGCCCCCACTCTGACACATAAGGGAACACACACACATATACATCCTTTTCTGACCAGAGCAAAGCAACCCCTATTTCCACCATGTTATCTTCCACTTTGTTTCTATCTCTGAGAAATGCTTCTTGCTGTCCTGCCAAAGCTAAGATACATCTTTCTTAGCCCATACCTTGTATTTTTCTAAGACCTTGTCCACATGCAGCCTTCTATTATTTGAATATCAAGGTTCCCTTCTGAATCTATAGAAATATTCAAATTGTGCCTATCTTAAACAAGTGAAAGACAGAAAAACACAATTCTTGCACATATTGCCTCCCTTATTCATATCCTATGACATCAGCAAGTTTCATCCTTGGTCCCGTGTCTAGATCTCTTAAAGTTTATACCCATGAATGCCTCTTCCTTATTGCCTACCCTTTCCTCAACACTAACGCTCTTCAGAGTCTCAGAGTGGCCTGTTGAGTGAGGTCCAAAGGCCTTTCCCTGGTAGGTCAGGTCCACTCCTGCCTTTCCACGATTCTCGCATACGCTCCCCTACATAGCCTGGGTGCTCCCAATTGAAACATCGGTTGTTTCCCACACATGTTGTTCCTTCACATGTTCCCTCAGATTGGCACACTTTCAGCAAGCAAGTTTGGCCTATTACAATTCTACCTGTGCTAAAGAGCAGCTTGCTTTATCCAGATACAGCAGTGCCCCCCAAGCTTCTGCAAGGCACACAGGATAATTCAGTGTCCACCAACAAGAACTACAGAACTGGGAGCAACCTCAGTGTGCTGCCTGGATCAACCATCTTTGTATTCACATGTAGTACCTTGAATATTGCATGCATAATACTCAGCCAATATTTGTCTGAAATGAAAGAAAAAGAACTGCTATATATTTCAGTACGTAGCATGAATATAAGTGGCAACCTGAAGAAACATATTTTTCTGAATCCTACTGGGAAAATGACACCCTTGGACACAGAAAATTGGCATCTGGTAACTTCTAACCTCTGGGGTAGTCCCAGGACAATTGAGGCAGTCCCAAACAAGATCTCCCATGACAAGGGAATGCATCTTTTTTTTTCCACTCTTTCTCCCAGGCCTCCAGGGGAGAGAGTTGAATTCAGATCCCTTGAGGGATCTTCAACCATTCTTTCCCTCTGACATACTGTGCCCCAGGATAATCTAATTCAAATTACAAACCATGGATGGAGACAGAATTATATAAAAATTAGGGTCTGCCAGGCAACAGAATAGGATCCAGGGCTTATATTGTGAATTTATCGTTATCTGGAAGTGACAAAATGGACCTAGGCTATGACATCTACATGGATCAAATCTTAAGTAAGGGTCCTGTGCAATCCTGGTAAAATCTAGGATATTTTTTTGCTTAGGTATGCCTAATCTCATGAAATTTATTTCATTTATGTAAGACTGAAATCTATCAGATATGCAAAGTAAGTCCAAAGTAGATGTGATAGTAACTTCATCTAATAAAAATTATTCCATGTAACAAATTATCACCATTGAGTATGAAACTGCAATGAATATGGAACCTTACATAGTATCTAAAAAAAATAACCCAGAGTCAAAATTTCTTGCAGCAGTACCCAGCCCAATGTGCTGTATCTAAGAACACCACAGAGGATGATTTCTCCAGGACAACTGGTTCTAAAAGTCTTTTTGCCTTCATGTCATTACTGTCAGCTATCATACTGCCTACAATTTATTGTTTTTTGCTTTGTGTGACAAGCCCTGTTTTAAATCTTCTTCACGATTATGCATTTAATCTTCAAAACAATCATCAACAGAAGGTATTTTTTTCTTATTTGAAAGATGAAGAAACTTGGCGAAATTAAGTAACTCACTTAAGTGTATGTGCGTGCATGTGTGTATGTGTACACACACTTAATATATCTGATAAAGCACTTGAGCCAGAATATGTACCCATATTTCTTTGATTCCAAACTCCACACTAATAACCACAAGCAACAGAATCAAATCATTAAATATATCATATGTAAGACTACTGGTGTTCCCTACTAAAATTTATTTCCTTATATATCCTGTTGCCATGTTGAAAGCACTTCTCATAAAGCCTTTCCTACAACTGACCAAAAGAGTGACAGAACTACAGGTTACAGGTCTTTTTCATTTTTTACACATGAACTAGAGTTTCGCAAACTGTGGTCCATATTTCACTGGAAGAGATGATTTTAATAGAGAAACAAAAAGATTCTAATAGATTAATTCATTTTAACACATCTTTTTATTAAAGATAAATCACTGACATAAATGTGATTTTAAGTTATACATAGATATTTTTATTTCACATACATGTACTTTATTATGTAAAAAGGCACTAACCAGAACATCAAATCAATGAATTCACAGGAATATAAAGTTTTCTTTTTAGATAAACCCATTTCAATGTGAAAGACAAGCTATATTTAATTTTAAAATTGTCTAAGTACCTATATTTTAAAAAGGAGAAGCTGCTTCACAAAGAACGGAAAATGAAGAAATGCAGTAGTAACGTGATTTTCCAGCACTGAGTGCACATTTGTGTCTACATCGGGAGGAAAGATGGAACCTTTACCTGCGTTACATCCGTCCACGCCAGGACTCACCTCTGGTGACCGCATCCAGGGCACAGCCACTTCCTGTTGCTCCTCCTCCGATGACAAGTACATCGAACTCAGACGTGTTTTTCAAAGTCAGTATCTGAGCTTCTCTGGAAGGAGGCTCCCTGTTAACAGGTTCTGAAACGCAGTCTGCTGCTTCAACAAAGGCCAGGTTCACCTGAGATAAAAGGAGACCATTTTCAGATGTTCATCTGGAACGCCAATTTAATAAATTTTACATTACACTAAAAAAAAAAGAGAGCGAGCGACTTGTAATGAAGATGATAACCAGAGCTAGACCAGAGTCCACAGTCCATATGGAATGATAGAATCAACTGCCTTGGAGGAAAAAAAAGTCCTTAAAATTCTGTGTTTTTTTCCCCATGAATCATAGCTATTTAACCATGGAACACCTGATTTCAGATTTGCTATCACAACTGATTGTTTTGATTCCATACCCAGCCAAGTTCAATTACTTTGCACAGGGAACAGCAGTTCCCAAATACCCTGTCTGAGACAATTTATAGGAGAACATAAGGAAATGTTTTACCTAGTAGCAGCCATTCATTCAGATAACATTTAAAAGTGTAGAAAGGAGGAAGAAAAAACACTTTATGCCTTTCTGCAATTTCTTAAAGGAATATGTTCTTAATTCCTTAACTTTCCTGACAAAAATACATTCTAGAGTTTGGGGATCTCTAAGTCAGTACAATTAAAAAGAATCTGTTCAACAGAAGTTATTATCCAGCTTAATAAACAGCTATGGCCAATGGGAATATTATATAAAGATTTTAGTCAGTGGTTTCCCCATTAAATGCTTTAACATAAAATTATAGATTATATATTTAATACACACTATTTCAATTTGAGAAAGCTTTAACAATAATATAATTAAAGCTGACCATAGTCCCCCTAAAGGTTAATGACCTTCCTTATTTCTATTAACAGTTCTTTCATTAGACTATAACTTATCATCCTAAATCAAGAATGATGCTCAGTTCAGTTCAGTTGCTCAGCCATGTCCAACTCTTTGCAAACCTCATGGGCTGCAGCATGCCAGGCGTCCCTGTCCATCACCAACTCCTGGAGTTTACTGAAACTCATGTCTGTTGAGTTGGTGATGCCATCCAACCATCTCATCCCCTTTCATGCCCTTCTCCTCCTGCCTTCCATCTTTCCCAGGATAAGTGTCTATCTTTTCAAATGAGTCAGTTCTTCACATCAGGTGGCCAAAGAATTAGAGTTTCAGCTTTAGCATCAGTCCTTCCAATGAATATTTAGGACTGATTTCCTTTAGGATGGAGTAGTTGGATCTCCTTGCAGTCCAAGGGACTCTCAAGAGTCTTCTCCAACACCACAGTTCAAAAGCATCAATTCTTCTGTGCTCAGCTTTCTTCATAGTCCAACTCTCACATCCATACATGACTACTGGAAAAACCATAGGTCCAACTCTCACATCCATACATGAGTACCAGAAAAACCATAACTTCAACTAGACGGACCTTTGTTGGCAAAGTAATGTCTCTGCTTTTGAATATGCTGTCTAGGTTGGTCATAGCTTTTCTTCCAAGAAGCATCTTTTAATTTCATGGCTGCAGTCATCATCTGCACTGATTTTGGAGCCCCCCAAAATAAAGTCTGTCACTGTTTCTACTGTTTCCCATCTATTTGCCATGAAGTGATGGGACCAGATGCCATGATCTTAGTCTTCTGAATGTTAAGCCAACCTTTTCACTCTCCTCTTTCACTTTCATCAAGAGGCTCTTTAGTTCTTCTTCACTTTCTGCCATGAGGGTGGTATCATCTGCATATCTGAGGTTATTGATATTTCTCCCAGCAATCTTGATTCCAGCATTTGCTTCATCCAGCCTGGCATTTTGCATGATGTATATAAGTTAAATAAGGAGGGTGACAATATACAGCCTTGATGTACTCCTTTCCCTATTTGGAACCAGTCTGTTGTTCCATGTCCAGTTCTAACTGTTGCTTCCTGACCTGCATACAGATTTCTCAAAAGCAGGTCAGGTGGTCTCGCAGTCTCATCTCTTTAAGAATTTTCCAGTTTGCTCTCCACCATGACCTGTCCATCTTGGGTGGCCCTACACGGCATGGCTCCTAGTTTCATTGAGTTAGACAAGGCTGTGGTCCGTAAGAATGACAGTAGTCTTAAAAAATAAAGTTGTCAGAGTCAAAAGCTTAGAAAAACAGGTAAATATCTGTTTTCTTCCTCGAAAATGCTGATACTAGGTTCATTCACTGTTTTGAACAGTGCTCACCACTATTGCTCTAACAGTTAGTTATCCACAGATACGTAACTCCTATCTTCTCTTATTTAAATCACATCAGCAGCACAATTCATAAGGGTATGTTTCTTTTCATTCTGCTGTAGGAGCTACATCTGAAGCTCTGAGCCACAAGGCCAAGCTTCTTCCATAAAAGGTGATCTTAGCGCTGATCAAGAGATTGTTCTGATAAGTGACTTTTTAATTCATTTAAATAAAGCAGACCACATTGCTCCTTACAATTTTATTAAATAATTATCAGGCCAATTGGATTTTTACAAAAATAAATCTAGAAGCCACCTGGATTAGAACTGGAGAGTCCTGCCTTTGGTCTTAGCACTTGTGTTTACTAGTAAAGGGATTTTTAATTAACTATCTCTCTGACCTTGGTTTTTTTTCCTTTGCAACATGAACTAAATCCCCTATGAAGTCTCTATCTCTATATCTCTGATTTACTCTCAGCCTGAATAATATAACGAAACGAAAGTAGTTGGTAAACTATTAATTACACCAAAGAGGAGTTGGATTATTGCTAAATAGATTCCTAGTAGCAGGGAACAAGAAACTTTCAAAACATATTTTACTAGGTATCATAAAAACAAAAGGTTATAATCAGGTTCCATAAATTTTCAGGTAACTAATTCAGTTTCCAAGCCACAAAACTTCTGCTTCCTTACTTAAGTCCGCCTAATTGTCTGCTAATAACCATTCTCCCATGCTCACATTTACTTGCATTTAGGGTAACAAGCTAAATAAATGTTAACCAGCTAGGCTAGGTGCTGGGGAGAACATAATGCCTTTCAGTCATGGTCTCTGCCTCCTTTCATCTAAGGAGAATAATATACACACACTGCTACTGCTGCTACTAAGTCACTTCAGTCATGTCCGACTCGCACAGAGCCCACCAGGCTCCCCCGTCCCTGGGATTCTCCAGGCAAGAACACTGGAGTGGGTTGCCATTTCCTTCTCCAATGCATGAAAGTGAAAAGTGAAAGTAAAGTTGCTCAGTCGTGTCCGACTCTTCGAGACCCCATGGACTGCAGCCTACCAGGCTCCTCTGTCCATGGGATTTTCCAGGCAAGAGTACTGGAGTGGGGTGCCATCGCCTTCTCCGATACACACACACACACACACACAGTAAATACACACAAGAACAAATGACAAAATAGAAAAGAGTTGGGGGGAAGCACCATGCTATGACCATTCAGATCAGGGAGGGAGAGTCTTTCATTTGAGAGTTTCAACTGGGCCATGACAGATGGATAAGACTTGGACAAGAGACTCACAAGTGACTAGACTGCTAGAGCATTTTCGCACATCGAAAGAATTGTGCTGACATTTGCTGCCTGGTAAGTTTCCTAGAAATGGCTGAAAAATCAAAGCAAGGACTCTACTACGGTAGAGTTCATTAGAAAAGCCCCCATTCTACTCTGCTAACAAGTGAATATTAAAGTCAGCTGAACCTCTTCAGCAAGTACACTAGATCAGAAGGACATTCCTTTTGCCCATCTCTCCACTGTGCTGTTTCTCCTGGCCTCATCCCCTGCCTCATCCTTCTCAAGGGTACACTCTAACCTGTCTCATCTTAACAAACAGTAAAAAAATATCTCTTACATATGGTTCTATCACTTAGCCTAAAAATTCCTGAAATATCTGTATACCTTTCTTTTTTTACCACCTCACCTTCTATTCAGGCTTCCCAAGTGGCATTAGTGATAAAGAACACTCCTGTCAATGTAGGAGACCTAAAAGGCATGGGTTTGATCCCTGGGTCTGGAAGATCCCCTGGAGGAGGGCATGACAACCCACTCTAACATTTCTGCCTGGAGAATCCCGTAGACAGACACGCCAGGTGGGCTACAGCCTGTAGAAGCAACTTGGCACAGCACCCCCTATTCAGTCCCCGTCTCAGTTTGACGTGGACTTTCAGGTGTATACCAGCACTGACCAGTAGCTGTTGTGCTGCAAAATCCCATGGGCACTTGTCATCCCTCACTTCAGCTGTCATCTCAGCACATTCACTCACTTCAGCATCTGGAAGACAATCACCTGAGATGAACCGTCCTCTCCCACCCTCTGTCTCTCTCTCCCTCCAGCTCTTGAACCCACTCTCTCCTAGTTTCCTTTGAACGTCGGTCTTCTGTGCAACTTTAGTCACTGAGGTTTCTCTCGGGTCTGCCTATTTACTCTTCTCGGTTCACTGATAACTCTATCTAGGGAATCTCATCTTTCCCTGTATCGTCAGATATGCTGTATACCACACTGACTCTCAACTGTGTTCCTCTATTCCAGAACCTGGATATGAAACTACATAGATGGAACCTCCATTTCAATGTCTCACATATATCTCAAATGTCTACTGATACAGTTTATCTCCCCAAACCTTTTTCCCTATCAGTTTTCCTCATCTCGGTAAAGGCATCATTATACATCCAGTTGCTTGTGCCACTTTCTTAAGTCTCATATCTGATCAGTCACTGACTTCTATAAATTCCAGCTCCTAAAGAATTCTCACATCTAGTGACATCATCTTCACTGCCCTCTTTCAATCCAGGTACCTTCCCTTTCCTCTGTACTATAATGATATTCTTCTACAGGTCTTCACACAGTTACCATTCTTCCCTCCAAATCATTCTCCATACTGCAGCTGGGGTAATCATTAAAAAAACCAAATCATGTCATTTCTATCATTTCCATGTGTAAAACCCTTCAAGAGCTTTCAACTCACTTTGAGATTAAAGGTAAAGCATCTTCATTCTAGTTTCTAAGATCATTCATAGTTTTTCAGAGTAACTTAAAGAAATGCACAATACTAAGGGTTGGTGGTGATACAACACAACTGGAACTCTCTTATATTGCTGATGGAAATGCAAAATAATCTAGACATTTTGGAAACAATTTGAGAGTTTCTGAGGACTTTCCAGGTGGCACTAGTGGTAAAGAACCTGCCTGCCCATGTAGGAGACACAGGAGACGCGGGTTCAATCCTTGGGTTGGGAAGATCCCCTGGAAGAGGAAATGGCAACCTGCTCCAGTATTCTTTCCTGGGAAATTACATGGACAGAGGAGCCTAGCAGGCTATAGCCCATGGGGTCGCAAAGAGTCAAATGAAACTGAACACACACAATAAAGGTAAAAATACACTTACCATACAACCCCCCTGCCAAGGTGGTTTACTCAAGAGAAATAAAAATCTGTGTTGACACAAAAACCTGTAGGCAAATATTTACAGTGGCTTTATTTATAATTTCCAAAAATTAGTAAAAACATCCTTCAACTGGTGAATGACTAAATAAACTCTAGTGCATCTATGAGTTGGAACTGGCAATAAAAAGAACACTTCTAATAGATTCGACAACATGAATGGATCTTGAAAGCATTATGCTAAGTCACAGGCTGCCAAATTATAGTTTTCCACCCAAATGTGGCTACTACCTATTTTAATAAAGTTTTATTGGAACATGGCCACCCACAATCTTTCATGTGCAGTGCACAACTACGATAGAATGGAATTTTTTGCAACAGAGACGGTAAGGCCTGCAAACCTAAAACATGGACTACCTGGCCCTTTACAGGAAAGTTTGCCAACCCCTATGTCAAGTGAAAAAAGTGAGACCCAGAGGTCTATATAGGGCATGATCCATTTACATGACATTCTGTAAAAGCAGAAGTATGGGATCAGAAAACAGACCTGTGATTGTCAGGGTTTGGAAATGGTTGGCGGGGGCGGGGGGGGGGGGGCGGGAATTGACAACAGAGTATGCTTTTGAGGATGACAGAAATGTTCTATATCTTCACAGTAGTGGTAGTTATGTGACCATATGCTCCTGTCAAAATTCACAGAACTGTGTATTATAAAGAGTGAATTTTACTGCATGTAAATTATGCCCTAAATGGTACCTCAATGAACTTAAAAAATAAGTAACCATGTACACAGCAATTACATGCCAGGCATTATTATAAAGGTTTTATTTTTCACTCATTTAACCCTCTCAAAAACTCTTTGACTTAGGTACTACTAGGATCTCCACTGTACAGAAAAAGGAACCGAGACACAGAAGTTAAATCCCTGGCCTGTGATTATACAGCTGGTACATGGTAGAGCTAGGAGCTGAACTTACACAGCCTGGCAACAGAGACTAAGTTTTTACGTTGCTGCAACATTGTGTGTGTGTGTGTGTGTGTGTGTGTGTGGCAACAGAGACTAAGTTTTTACGTTGCTGCAATACAGTGTGTGTGTGTGTGTGTGTGCGTGTGCGTGTGCGTGTGCATTAGTCAGTCATGTTCAACTCTGTGATCCCATGGACTGTAGCCACCAGGCTCCTCTGTCCATGGAATTCTCCAGGCAAGAATACTGGTGATTCTACATATAATTTGAGAAAAAAATAAAGAAACAGACTAAATAGTTTTAATAGGATGAGATATTACCAGTTGCCAAAAACAGAAAGCGTGGGGGCTTTTTTTTTTTCCGGTATGGTTCTGTTATGGAGGTTCTGCCGCATAGTCCTTCCAAAAATACTTTTTTTTTAAAAATATATGGCACTATTGAGGGTAATTTATTTAATTTCTGACACTACATTTAAAATAACATTTTATTTTTGTTTATTTTTTTCATAAAAGCTGGAAAGTGTTGCAACTGAGAAGCTAAGCACCAAGTTTATTTTAGAGGCAATAAACACAGCCTAAGGCCCTCTTTATAATTATGACAAGAGAAAGACTCATTTGGGCTTCATATGGCTTTGAGTCACAAAAACACATCTGCACTCTACCTTCCCTAGAAATATGTTGATTAACGAGAAATAAGAGAAAATCAGCAGGAATAAAACAGTAGCGGTAAGTAACAGCACGTTTTAAGAAAAGAGGTCTTTGGACTCCAAATTTTCCCAGACCTGCTAATAAAACTGCCTTGTTTAATCAAGACAGCTTGATTAAACAGAAATCTGGGAGACAGACTCCATTAGAAGACTGTTCCTGAGATTCTGGGAGAAGCCTTGGAAAAGCAATATGCCCTAAGTCACCTGAGAAGACACCTTACTTACCACCATACTTCCTCATGCAATCAGTGTGTAGTGAATGCCCTCAAGGAGTCTAGAGATTAGAGGACAAAGCAAAGAGAAAATTTTACTACTGCTTAGTAGATTAAAGAGAGAGAACGCTGTAAGAGCCATAGGAGGTATCCCCCCTGATCCAGACCTGAGAAGGATTCATAGCTAAATCAGGTCAAGAAAGATTCACAGGCATTAGCTGGATGACAATACCAGATATGGAAGTAGACACAGCATGTGATAAAATCATAAGTCACCATAGTGAATTGGTCAGCACACTACTTTCTTAAAAGCATGAATTACAATCCAATATTTAAAAATTGTTCTCCATATCTATGAGCCTGTTTGTTTTGCTACATTTGTTCATGTTTTTCAGATTTCACATATAATTGAAAATATACATTATTTGTCCTTATCTAATTTCACTTAGGAAAACACCCTCCAAGTCTTTAGGACTTCCCTGGTGGTTCAGACAGTAAAGAATACGCCTGCACTGTGGGAGACCTGGGTTCAATCCCTGGGTCAGAAGATCCCTTGCAGAAGGGAACGGCTACCCACTCCAGTATTCTGGCCTGGAGAATTCCACGGACAGAGGAGCCTGGCGGGCTACAGTTCACGGAGTCACAAAGAGTTGGACATGACTGAGCGACTTCCACTTTCCTTCTCCAGGTCTACCCATGTTGTCACAAATGGGAAGATTTCATTCTTTTTTTTATGGCTAATATTTCACTGTGTGTGTATATGCATATCATTTTTAAGTTGACGTATAGCTGACACAGTATTATACTAGATTCAGGTATACAACATAGTGATTTGTTGTATAGTGACATACACATATATATATATATACACCAGATCCTCTTTATTCATCTGTCAGTAGACACAGGTTGCTTCCATATTTTAAATAATGCATCATTTAACACTGGAGTGCATATATCATTTTGATTTAGTGTTTTTGTTTCCTTCAGATAAATACCCAGGTCACCATAGTTCAGGTGGGGGGATAGTAGAAATAGGTGAAGAAGGAGGTAAAAACTACCAGTTATAAAATAAATAAGTCACAGAGATGAAATATACAACACAGGGAATATGGGCATACTATATATGACATACAATACTGTAACAATTCTGGCACATAATCTGCATGTTGGCATATATCGGTTATTTGGCACATAATCTACAACAAATCACTATGTTGTATACCTGAATCTAGCATAATATTGTGTCAGCTATACTTCAACTTAAAAATGATATAAATCACAAAATTTGTTATATTTCATGTAAACATTAAGATTTCTGAGATCAATCTGCTGAAACTGAACAGTGGCAGCTGCCCTTAGGCAAGGCTCATGCACCCTTGTTAGCCCAGGATTCCCACTCACTTGACACTTTCATCCTACCAGTCTGATCCCTTCAGGCATATAGGCTTGCCAAGCCTGGCCTAAAGACAGGACAAGCCCAGCACTTCAGGATCTATTACCTAATTCAGCCCCTGATGTCTGAAGAAATAAGAGCCCAAGACACAAAGCAAACTGTCTTGTGCCTAGCCTAAGTCCAAGTGCAGCTCCCAAACAGAAAAAAAAAAGTTCTTATCTCGGTACAATTAGGAGAATATCTAGTATTTAATATCACTTTGATGCTGTTATCTCTGATTATATTTAATTATAATGGGCTGTGGGGAAGTAGGTAGTTTTTTTTTAAAAAAAACTCATAAGCAAAGATTCCTCTCCATGTTAAAAAGATAAAATTCCTCCAGCATTCTGATAGCAAACATATAGCTTTTGTCAAGAGACGGGCACATAAAACACTTATATAGAATTGAAAGCCAAATTCATAATCTTTGAGAGTTTACATCTCAGAGAACAGAATGGGATTCAGAATGAGATCGATTTTACTATATCTGTACACAATTAGACTTGCAAATTTAAAAAAATATATATCCCAGACATTTGCAACTTCAGGTGAGACAGAAAACAAGATCTAATAATTAGTGTCTATTTCTGAAAGAAGTGCATATTTAAAGACCACAGGCAATTAACAGAGAGGTTGTCCTGTAATCATGTAGAGTAATAATTGGAGAATAAAGTAGGGTTTCATGCAAATCACTTCTTACAGAAACTATCACTCTCACTCTCATATTTTGTGGTTCAGTTCTATCCTGATAATAGAATTGTCAAATTTAAGGGGAATTGCTTCAGGTTTTGTTGTCACTGAAAAATACTATATTTTTATAGTCCTGGAAAGGAAATGCAATCTTAATGACCTTTCACCTCCTGAATCACTTTGTGATTCTAAACAATGATGTTGCTCATGTTTCTCAATGTAAACAAACTGGGTGAGGGATTCATGATTACTCTATAGAAAGAGTGGCTAATGGGTGGCCCCTCATCTCCACTGGGGACTACAAGACAAAATAAGACAAGTCCATCTTTCGGGGGGTGAGGGAGCTGAGAAAAGAGCTCTGGTTCACCTTGAAGGTGCTCTCTCGCCCTTAAGTGGACGTGATTCCTTTGAGAAATCAGAGAAGTTATTTTAATACCAATCACAACCAGCCAAATCATTAAATTACAACACTTTTTTATAGCTGAAAAGCAGGGAAAATACCCTTTGGCTCTGTCTGAATCTACTTCAAATAAAATCACATCATTACATGATCTGAGGTCTGAGGGATATGCTTTACCAGTTAAGTACTTTAAAGACACAGAATATGTGTTCAGAGGTGTCCAAACTTGATATTGGGTTTCCCAGGTGGCGCTAGTGATAAAGAACCTGCCTGTCAATGCAGGAGACTTAAGAGACATGGGTTTGATCCCTGAGTGGGGAAGAGCCCCTGGAGGAGGGCATGACAACCCATTCCAGTATTCTTGCCTGAAGAATCTAATGGACAGAGAAGCCTGGCGGGCTATGGTCGACAGGGTAGCAAAGAGTCAGACACGATTGAGGTGACTTAGCGCATGCTCGCGCACGCGCACACACACACACACACACACACACACACACAAACTTGATATTGCTTTTCAGTTGCAATAGCGTACTGACAATAAAAGGATCTGGAGAGGGAGCCTGAGAGCAGGAAGGGAAGAAGAGCTGCTGTGAGCCCACATACTAGTAAGTCAGGTCCCTTGGGTCTCACCATGACACAGCAGGGCACATCCTCCAACCAATGATGAAACTGAGTTTTGTTATTCCTTGGGCAAGTAACTGACAGAATCAGAATCCAGTCCCAGGTTGGACTCCGAATCACCAGTCTTCATCTCTGCTAAGTTATCTTTCCCTACATGCGTGAGGTACTGAGGGCCCTAGATCACCAGTCTCACTGACACCAGCAATGCAGGGAGCTGGTGATGGCAGCCGGAGGATACAGAAGTTCAAGGGAAGTTGCTTTACCCAGGGCCAGCCACACTGGGCAGTGATACCCAAGGATCCGCCTAACAGCATTTTTCCTTAAACGTTTCCCTGACACACACACTTGGAAACGGACCCAGAACCAAAACGGGACTCACTGGCCCCCATCCCTCTCAGGTGAATCAAATGCTGACCCAATGAGACAAAGGACCGCTTTCAAGCTTCACAATCCAGATGGCCCTGGGCTGCATTTTAATTATATGTTCAAAATACTTTGGGGTATAATTTATGATGCACGCTTTCCATTTCTCTGTGAATTATTTCATCAGATATATACATATTTATAACTTTTCTAGCTTATACTCACAAGCATATAATTGGATCTCAGAACTCCTTTGTTGAAAAAAATCACACATTTTGAAATAAAGCAAGTAAAATTATTTTGCCTAACACTGCCTAATATCTTAAAGCATCTATGTTCTTAATTTGCAAACTCTACCGTAAGGAGGCCTACCTGGCATTAACACAATTTAACTGTTAAGCTGGAAAATGGGAAGAGGGGAGCTAGTGGACTTTTCCCAAAGCATTTACAGAAAGTTTCCTCAGTCCCACAATATTCCTAAAAAGTTTCTTAAAGAGGCCTTAAAATGGATAAATAGTTGAAAGTGAAATGCAAAGTCAAATCAAAATGAATGTCAACGTCGCTCAGTGAGCAACAGCCTAGAAGCTCACCAGCTGTCAACGCTAATCATAGCTCAGTCGTTGACTCACTGTGTGACCTACCACAGTACAGTTAACCTCTCGGATTTTGTATGCCAGCAATAAAATAGCATCGCAAACTCCTCGAAGGCCTGATGTGAGTTATAACTCAAAGATATCGCAATGGCCCCACTTTGGGAGCTAAGTGTTAAATAAAAACCAAAATTAAAAGGAAGATGATAGGATGCACTTCAAAGAACATTTCCAGCTCTGTCTGCATAATTTCAGTGCTTTAATGAAACATGCCTCTGAGAAACAGTTAACCATATAGAGTTAAGAATAGTTTCAGCTGGCCTCCTGGAAAATATAGTGTACTGAGAATCCTCATCAAACTTTAGATATATCAGACACAGTCCCAACATATTTCGTTGTGTTTTTAAGAGAAAAAGAATCTATGTACAGGAATCTACATACAGGATTCTAAACAAGAGAAGAAAACAGATGATAGTCTTTGACATAAACTCTAAGGATAAAACTCTCACAAAAAGAAAAAGAAAAAGAAAAGCACACAGCTCATTTGTCAAAACTAGATTAGAAATTAAAGTCAGGACACAGATTTAATGACTGGATGCTTATCAAAACTTTTCTCTTCTTCCTGAGAACACTGCTGGACTACACTTCCCACCTTCCTTGCAGTTAGCCAGAAATGATCTAGTGAGTCAAGAAGCTATACAACATGGCAAAACTACTAGAATAAAACTATACAGGTCCCTGAATAACTGCAGTAAACAACTGCCCACCTATCTACTTTGAAGTGTAATGTGAGCAAGAAAGAAACTTACACTGTGATAAGCCACTGAGCTTTGGGAGATGCTTAATATACCAGTTAGCTTAACACACAGATATGAGATACCTTTAGCACTGCAACTCACTATTTACAATTCCCATACTTTGTTCAGAATCATCTTCTGACAGGTTCAGTCCAGTTCAGTTCAGTCACTCAGTCGTGTCCGACTCTTTGCGACCCCATGAATCGCAGCACGCCAGGCCTCCCTGTCCATCACCAACTCCCGGAGTTTACCCAAACTCATGTGCATCAAGTCGGTGATGCCATCCAGCCATCTCATCCTCTGTTGTCCCCTTCTCCTCCTGCCCCCAATCCCTCCCAGCATCAGAGTCTTTTCCAATGAGTCAACTCTTCACATGAGGTGGCCAAAGTATTGGAGTTTCAGCTTTAGCATCAGTCCTTCCAATGAACACCCAGGACTGATCTCCTTTAGAATGGACTGGTTGGATCTCCTTGCAGCCCAAGGGACTCTCAAGAGTCTTCTCCAACACCACAGTTCAAAGGCATCAATTCTTCTGCGCTCAGCTTTCTTCACAGTCCAACTCTCACATCCATATATGACCACTGAAAAAACCATAGCCTTGACTAGACAGACTTTGTTGGCAAAGTAATGTCTCTGCTTTTGAATATGCTATCTAAGTTGGTCATAACTTTCCTTCCAAGGAGTAAGCGTCTTTTAATTTCATGGCTGCAATCACCATCTGCAGTGATTTGGGAGCCCCCCAAAATAGTCTGACACTGTTTCCCCTGTTTCCCCATCTATTTCCCATGAAGTGATGGGACCAGATGCCATGATCTTCATTTTCTGAATGTTGAGCTTTAAGCCAACTTTTTCACTCTCCTCTTTTCACTTTCATCAAGAGGCTTTTTAAAAATTTCCTCTTCACTTTCTGCCATAAGAGTGGTGTCATCTGCATATCTGAGGTTATTGATATTTCTGCTGGCAATCTTGATTCCAGCTTGTGCTTCTTCCAGCCCAGCGTTTCTCATGATATCTTCCCTGGTGGCTCAGAAGTTAAAGTCTGCCTCTAATGCAGGAGACCTGGGTTCGATCCCTGGGTTGGGAAGATCCCCTGGAGAAGGAAATGGTAACCCACTCCAGTATTCTTGCCTGGAGAATCCCATGGACGGAGATGCCTGGTAGGCTACAGTCCAAGGGGTCGGAAAGAGTTGGACATGACTGAGAGACTTCACTTGCTTACCCTGCATAGAAGTTAAATAAGCAGGGTGACAATATACAGCCTTGACATAATCCTTTTCCTATTTGGAACCAGTCTGTTGTTCCATGTCCAGTTCTAACTGTTGCTTTCTGACCTGCATATAGGTTTCACAAGAGGCAGGCCAGGTGGTCTGGTATTCCCATCTCTTGAAGAATTTTCCACAGTTTATTGTGATCCACACAGTCAAAGGCTTTGGCTTAGGACCCACCATTTATATAAAAATAACCCATAGAGATGTCACTGTTGTTTAGTTGCTAAGTTGTGTCTGATTCTTTGCGACCCCATGCACTGCAGCAAGCCAGGCTTCCCTGTACTTCACCATCTCCTGGAGTTTGCTCAAACTCATGTCCATTGTGTGCATAGAGATAAATCTCTAAAAGGATAGATAATCAAATGAAAGCCCCAGCAAACCATGAAAAGTGAAAGTGAAAGTTAATCCCTCACTCGTGTCCAATTCTTTGCAACCCCATGGACTGCAGCCCGCCAGGCTCCTCTGTCTATGGAACTCTCCAGGCAAGAATACTGGAGTGGGTTGCCTTTTACTTCCCCAGGAGATCTTCCCAACCCACAGACTGAACCCAGGTCCCCCAGACTGCAGGCAGACTCTTCACCGTCTGAGCTGCCAGGGGAGCCGCCAAGGGAGCCGCCAAGGAAGCCACCAGCAAACCAAGGTGCAGAGATATTTCTACTTTCATGGTTGCCATAATGCTGATGCTAGTGGCTCTCTAAGCAGGTAGGTGAACCTTGAAGCCTGTTATTCAACCACTAGTCCTTCCTCCTCTTAAATATAGTCTTCATATGGTTTCTAACACCACCTTCTCTGTTCATAGAGAACTTCTCAGGCAAGAACACTGGAGTCAATTGCCATTTCCTACTCCAGGGGATTTTCCTGACCCCAGGGATCGAACTTGCGTCCCTTGTGTCTCCTGCATTGGCAGGTGGATTCTTTACCACTGCACCACCTGGGAAGCCCATCCAACACTACAGTTCCCACCTAAACTTTAAAATCAAAAATTAAGACTGTTTCAGGACAGTTGCTGTTACAGCACTCTGTAAGACTTAAAAAAAAAAAAAGAAAGGCTGTTCATGAACCTATAAAGAATGCCTCTGGAGATGGAGGACTATTTACTCAGAACAAACAAGTCTGGTAGCATTTGCCTCTGGTAAGCACAAAGCCAATGAATCATGTGATAATTGCAACTGTATCAGTACTCAGGTAAGATTTCGACTGATTTCAAATCCACATATTCTTTAGCTTAGGAGACAGAAGTATGTTTACAACTGAGGTTAAATTCTTAAACATATTAAGCACATGCAAAAAATAGTTATATTCAACCAAAGATACTATTGAAAAGTGACGCTTAAGTAGAATCTTTGCAACTGACATTTTCTCAGTTGACATCATGTCTTAGATGGTATGCTTATGATTTTAAGTATAATTTTTAAAAATCAGAGCACTTTTAGTTTTATAGAAAAATTGAGACATTCCAGAGATTTCCTACATACCTCCTACCCTCACACAGGCAGAGCCTCCCCCATGATCAACATCAATCCCCAGAGTGGTACAGTTTTTACCAAAGATAGACCTGCATTGATACAGCATAATCACCCAAAGTTAACAGTTTACTTAAGGGTTCACTCTTGGAGTTAAACATTCTATGGTTTTGGATAATATATTATGACATGTATCCATCATTGCTCTAAAAATCCTCTGTGATCAGCCTACTCACCTCCCTGCATACATCCATGGCAACCACTGACCTTTTTACTATCTCCACAGTTCCCCCTTTTCTGGCATGTCATATAGTTGGAGTCACACAGTATGCAGCCCTTTCAGGTTGGCTTCCTTCACTGAGCAATATGCATTAAGGTCCCTCCATGTTTCTCCATGGCTTGACAGCTCATTTCTTTTTTAGTGCTGAATAATGTTTCACTGTCTGGATGGACCACGGTTCATTTATTCATTCACCTACTGTTGGCCATTTTAACTGTGTCTAAGTTTTGGCAATTAAGAATCTGTGCACAGGTTTTTCTGTGGACATAGGGTTCAGCCTCTTTAGGTAAATATCATGAGTGTGACTGCTGGATCATATGGTGAGAATATGTTTGCTTTTGTAAGAAGTCACCAGGCTGTAGTGTTACAAAGTGGCTGTGTCATTTTCCCACCAACAATAAATGGAAATTCTTTTTGCGCCACATCCTTACTAGTATTTGGTGTGCTTATGATTTTGACTGTGCTCATAATTTGGATTTCTTCTTGACTGATATTCATCTTAACTTCAACTTTCTCTAACCTCTACCAGTTTCTCTGGCCAGCAGTGAATATAAGCAGCATTATGCCAATCAAAAACTCAGCTATTTAAAGAAACCTGGTGTTGTATCTTTCTTATTATTCATAACAAAGCTAGGTCTGTCTATTTCAAAACTTTTATATTGTATATGGGAGAAAAGAAAGAAGTATACTGAACCCTAAAGACCTGCTAACATGTTAGGTCCTGTGAAGACTGGCTTGTATATTTTTTAGTTGGTTAGTGCTTGGCATGGGAGTAAAGAGACATTATCCTTACCTTATAAAGAAACTAGAGTTTTGGAAACTTTCATAACCTGTGCATAATAACCCGCTCATCAAAACCCAACCATACTTGTATAAAGACACATTCAGGGAATTAAGTATCTTTTCATTTGGGATTAAGTATCTTTTCAATCTATTAAGATAAAACCCAAAGTAGATCTTACTTCAACTGGATATAATCTTTCAATTTTCTGCTGTTGCCCCAATCTTATCTTTTGAATTCTGAATCATTGGTCTATAAAATCTCTTACAAGTAATGTATTGAGAGGGAGAGACTGAGATTAAAACAGTGTTCTCAAAATTCCTATGGATTTTAACTATTGATACATTGCTTTGCCTATCATTGGCATAAGTATTTTTACTTACAAAGGTAGTACAGGTTTACGTCTAATTTAACTCACCTAACACTATCAGCTCACCTACATCACCACTATCATTTTTATCTTATTCCCTCAATTAACCCCGCATAACAAAGTAAAACTATAGCCTTTAGCAATTCATTTAAAGTATAATGAATTGCTATTTCTTACAAAGTGAGAGGTTATTTTGCAAAGCATGAAGATCCTGTCATTAACCAACACTACTACATCACTGGGCTTCCCAGGTAGTGCTAGTAGTAAAGAATCCACCTGCGAACGCAGGAGACAAGAGACTCAGGTTCCATCCCTGGGTCGGGAAGATCCCCTGGAGGAGGGCATGACATCCCACTCCGGTATTCTTGCCTGGAGAATCCTATAGACAGAGAAGCCCAGCGCGCTACGGTACATGGGGTCACAAAGAGTCAGACGTGACTGAAGTAACTTAGCATACATGCACACACTACATCATTAGCTTTGGGAAACTATAAGTCCAATTGCATTCCCTTCTAGCTAAATTCTGATTTATCCCCCAAAATCTGATTCTCCCCCTACCAAAAAAACAGAGCTTAAAAAATTTTTCACTATAGAATAACAAATAGCATTGTATTTTATATTTATCAATTTATCAAAAATATTATATTTGTGTAACTTTTTGGGACCATATCACCTATAAATCAAGTCTGCCGTAACTGACATAAGCTTACATACAAAAAAAAAAAAAAAAAACAATAACAACAAATGATGGGAATGTCACGGAATTTATCACTTATAACAGGAAGAGAGTTTAAGCCAATAATTGGGGTTGTCTACTTTGATATTGGCTCATGTTCAGATCAGAAATCAAGGAAGAGAGAAAACAGAAGGGTGTTTATGTGACTGTTTTCACCCATTCTGCAAGCTCAGATGAAGGTCATGCCACTTGCTACTAAACCTCAAAGTCTTAACACGGTGTCCCTGAACCCAAGGGTCTCCAGTGATGAGAGCAACTTTCCTGCTAACTACAACCACACTTCATAATCAAATCACCTGGGAACAGCTAAAACTTTTGACAAGTTTACTATATTCCAGGAACTCTCCCATGCTTTAATGGTCTTCAACAGTCCTATGAAGAAAGTACCGCTGTTTTCCCCCATCTTGTAGATGGTAGGGGGGCAGGTGGTGGTTGGCCCAGAGAATTTAAGAAAATTGCCTGTCACTCAGTTCTTCAGGAGCAGAGCTGGCAGTCAGACTCAGACAGTCTGCAAAGACATTCCCAAGATTGTGTTCCTGTCCTTTCTGTTGCTGATGAACAGAACATCAATGAGAATCTCTCATTTCCTGGATTCTAATAATATCACTCCTCACACTAAAAAGAGACTCCCTGCCTATGCGTGGTGCAGAAAAAAAGTTCACATCCGGGCTTTGAGAAAGCTGTCTGTGGTTCTCAGGCTTCACCTCAGAGCTGGCTCATGAAGCCCACACACCTCCAGAACGGGTAATGGAAGGAACACCCAAGCGCGGCGTACGTGAGAGGGCCACCCTCAGACCTAAATAGATCTTTGTTACATCAGCCACACTGCTGGGGTTAAAAAGCCCACACTGTCACACCAGTTTCCAGCCAGGCCCTAGAAGGTATAAAAGAAATGTGAAGTTTAAATTTTTTTTAAGTTTCCAGAAAAAGACCCTCACTCTCTACTGCAAAGACAAAAGTCCGAGGCAGCCCTCTGTGAAAACTCTGCATTCCTACCCTAGTTTTGCCCCCATTCTTCCCATCGCCCTGAGGAACCCTCTTGCAGCCCTGAATATAATGCTCTATAATATAATATAGAGCTCCTTAAGCTACCTCTTAGTTACCACCTCTTAAGCTCATAACTTAAACTCCATTCTCCCTCCAGCTTGGAATTAGAAAAGGAAGCTGTCCCATGAAGTGACACTTACCTTTCACTAGACAGCAAGGAAACCCTAGAAGAGCAAACTGTCCTGAGAAGCAGACTGGATGTCTTCCAGGTCCCTTCCAATTAAAGTTTATTATTAAACAGACCTATACTAAACTCCCTCAGTCATGTCCAACTCTTTGCAACACCATGAATTGAAGCCCACCAGGCTCCTCTGTCCATGGAATTCTCCAGGCGAGAATACTGGAGTGGGTAGCCCTTCCCTTCGCCAGGGGACCTTCCCCTAGGGACTGAATCTGGGTCTCCTGGATTGCAGGCAGATTCTTTATCTTCTGAGCCACCAGGGAAGCCCCCTATACTACACAATGAATGATAAATACCTTGCTCTGGAAAATCTGCACACCAGTGCAGGGGTGTTTGCTTGCTACATACTGGTGGGATTTAAGACAGTGCTGGGATATTTACATCCCAATACTCAGCCTCCTGCTCCTTGGTACATGGCTAGTCTGGGGAGAGAGAAACATCTAGAAGGTTTGTGGAAACTTGGTAACCTACAGGTGGGTGAGGAAATGAGAGGGGAAATGGAATGACTAAGCCTCTCTAAGACCACTCCAAAAAATCCTACAGACTTCCCTGGTGGTACAGTGGACAGGAATCTGCCTGCCAGTGCAGAGGACATGGGTTCAATCTCTGGTTTGGGAAGATACCAAGTGCCAAGAGCAACTGAGCCCACATGCCACAACCTCTGAAGCCTGTGCACCCTAGAGCCCGTGCTCTGAAACAAAAGAAGCCCCTGCTCATGGCAACTAGAGAAAAGCTCCCGTGCAGCAGCGATTACCCAGTGCAAACAAAAAATAAATAAATCACTGCTCCAACAGCCAATATTCTTAAAAAAGAAGAAGAAGAAGAAAATCCTGCATGCACCCCTGGAAGCAGCCTGGAGTATAGATGCCATTTGTGGCCACAAACCTCCTTCCCTGCAGGTGGACACAGTCAAAAGAGGCCAACCTTCCATTCATCTCCTCTTCCCCCATCAGCTTTCTCACTGGAATTGAAGATTTAGTTTGCCAGCTCCAAAATATAATAACAACAACCACAGCTCTCTCCCTAGGCCATGATCTCCACCTTTTCCAAATGTGATCTTATTTATCTCAAAAGAAGAAAAAAATTCTCTTGACTTGAGTCAACAGTGGAGACTGTTCACTACTGAAAAACGTAGGTGTTAATAATATGCTTGCATGAAGAAAAGTCACACCACAAAGTAGGGTGGAACAAAAAAATCCTTACTATCACCTATAACCTCCAACCTGCCCCCGAAAATGCCAGTCTTCACAAATATCTCTATTTCCTCACCTACAGCAGCTTTTATTCAAGCAACTGAGTAAAAGGGAAGTGAATCACATTTTAGTGAATTTCACTGTTTTCCATTTAATTAATCAAAAAATGGTATATGTAATAGTTCTCCTTCTATTCTTTTCCTTGCAAATAGAAGCTAATTTCAAAGAGTTTTGTGAGCGGACCCAGCACCAAAACACTTACAAAAGTATCCACCACCAAAGGTGCTGAATCAGCCCACTTGTATTTAGAATACAACCTCTGTCTGTATTTTAGGAAGGAAGTTTTGCACCAAGAATATCAAATAAGCACCAGCTTGGGGCCAGTGGAAGCAGTGCTTCAAGTGCAGGATTGCCAGCAAAATGTGCCTGAACTTAAAAGTCAACCGACTGCTTTCTTAACTGTCAGTACCTTGGGCTTTCAACACTAACTTATCATTAAAGGAGGACGGGTTATTAGTTGGCATCATCTCATAAACACTGGGTAAAAAAAAAAAGTAAAAAACACAAGCCAATACTTTTAAGCATTGCTCTCTAGAAGAATAAGAGCACACTTAGTCACATTTAAGGCCACAGCTTCTTAAAAATGTAGCCAAATAAAGGGCATCAAGGGACAGCTTTTTCTTGACTACTGAAGTCAGGAAAATTTCCTCCCCTAGAACGGCTCTGATTGGCAGATACTCTCTGAAAGAGGACAGCTAAGGCCTGTGGTCATTTTATGTCAATGGTCAACTGAGCTGGCCTTCCCTCCAAAAGTACCCCTTTCTCTTTTTCTGCCAATCCCTATGGCTGAATCCAAACCTGCCACCAAAACCATGCTCACGGCAGTGGCTTTAAGGGACAGGAATCACCACAGAAGAACACACGCACTTGGGCGGGTGTCTCCTGCAACCCATTGACAGAATATGCCTATGGTGATTTTTCTCAAAAGAACTTGTCAGATTAAAATGATAAATGACTCAAAACTGCTGGTATCTGTTTCAACTGGCTATTAGGGTGGTCAGGATGTCTAACTTAGGAAGGAGAAAATGACAAAATGGAAGGAATCAACAGACCCTTGCTGACTAAAATTAACTCCTAACTTGATGGACTGGAGGCAGCTTCGACTGCTTGTTCTATTGAGAAATAAAAGAGAAATCAAACAACAACAGTATTCCCTGGGTACAAAGTTAAGTTACAAATTCTGAAATAGAACATGCTTACTATGGTTAACAGACATGAACCATGGACAAATTTAGCAACAACTCGTCTTATTAGATACCGAGACCTTTGGCACTGGCATTTCCCTGTACCGTTTCAGAGTGTACTGGTAAAGATGGCAGACGAAATCTAATCTGTTAAAGTCCATGTCCCAAACAGAACTGCACTTCTAAAATAGCCTCAGCAGAAACAACATCATCTTTCCACACTTGTTTTTAAGGAACCAAGGAAACATTTTAAAAGAAACAGTACATCAAGTGTGTTCAGGAGTGAGAATGAGCTTCAACAGAAAGCCAGTAATACCTGCAACATGTATACTTAGGGAAACCTTAAGAGCAATACGCTCACAGGGAACTCTGTGCAGTGTTATGTGCCAGCCTGGATGGGAGCAGGGCTCAAGGGAGAATGGACACATGTATATGTATGGCTGAGTCCCTTCCCTGTTCACCTGAAACTATCACAACATTGTTAATCAGCTATGCTCCAATATAAAATAAAAAGTTCAAAGGGAAAAAAAAAAAAGAGTAATGTGCTCACAGTTAAGAATGTAAAGAAACAGCACAACCTATATCCAATACTGGCCATCTTTTGGAGGCAGCACTAAAAATTAGCTTCTTTTCTTTTTTTTTTTTAATATACAAGCCAACAAGTTGATTCTTCCTAATATGTGTTTTTTACATGGCAGTTCCCATTCAGCACATGAGACTCCAAGCAGTGTGGCTGGCGCTACTACCCTGGAGCACAAAGGAAGAGAAACAAGAACAAGACAACCCAGGCAGGGCTAAATGCTTCTCATAAAAATGTAGGATATGAGTAGTTCACAGCCCAACTGCAAATAGTTTCCCAAATTGCTTCACCTTTGTCTTTGAATCTGGAATGAACCAACCAGCTGGTATCACAAAAAGTCCTAATGACGCTGGGAAGAGGGGACAAGAGATTAATACTAATTACTGAGTTAGTATTTCAGTCCTGAAAAGGACAAAACCAAAAGTTATTTCCTGGCATCAACTTGAACCATGGGAAGGCATAGTTGTAGTGCAAAGAGGGAAAAAAAGAAAAGAAACCAACACTCCGAATTATTTGGAAACTTCATGCCAATTCCATTTTCATAGCTTTCTCCCACTAAAAATTTTACCCAGTATAAGTAATAATGCTACATAAGTAACTAAACCCTTCAGAAATAAACCCAAAATTTTGAGTTGGGTCTTTTGTGTAGGCTCTTTCTTTTCCCATTTCCTTTCTTAGCTGTCTGCCTGCTAATAAGACAAACTCTTGGCAGGAACATAGAAGGTACCCAGACATTTGGATGAATTAGACAAAGAAAGTCTAAGTGAATAAACCATGGCACTCGGAAATGAAGCAGTCTTTTAAAAGCAAAGAGCCAAAGCAGAGGCTAAGTAATATAATGCTTTCTGATAAAGAAATTTACTTTTTAAAAAATGAGATACACATGAGTTCTCAATGATCATTAAGGCAATATTCTAAATTATTGTCTTTCAGATCAAGCTGAGATAGTAATTTCTAAACAATACCATTACATTTGTTTCATATACAGTACTTTTAACAGACTTGTTTCATCTTATAATAAATACATGGATAATTACTTACTTGCTTTCTTTTGTAATGAGCAAAATGAGAGAGGCCTAGAACAGTGGCAAGAGCACCTCCTCCAACAAGAACAGTCCCTTTCACTGCCTTTTGAAATGCCATTTCTTAGCCTAAAAGGCAAAAAAAAGGAAACAAAAAAGTTGCGATTTTTATCACATAATAATCCAATAATAAAAAGAAACTGTATAGATTATGAAATTATGTTAAACTAGAAAGAAAAACAAACCATAAGGAATTTATTAACATACCAATTTGTATACCACAATTCAAAATCAGCACACAAAAACCCTAGGAAACTGACAACATAAAAGTTACCGTCCAATAGGAATTACAAAAAGGAAAACTCAGAGACAACTGAGGATATTTAAATAGTATAAAGTCAAGAGAGCTGTGAAAAGAAATGTCATTGTGTGTCTGACAAAACTGCAAGCTGTACTTGCAAATTTGTTCAACCACTAATCCCCTCCACAAAAAGAACTAGTCAAACGAAGTCTTCTGTCATTCAGCATCACAATGAACCTCATGCCTGCTCCGCACTCTTTGGCAAGTGTTTAATTCCACCCTGGTACAACTCTCTTCCTGAGTTTTCCCCTTCCCAATAAACTTCTCACTAAAACTGAAAGCCAACACACTTACATTTCTAGCCCTGGAAGAGTCTACACTTTACAGATTAAAAAGTAAAGGAAAACCATGCTTTGACCCTTCTACAAAATGAAAGATCCAACAGTGCTATAATTTCTTTCATTAAGGGAACTTTTAAAAGAATGAAAAAGAAGGTTTCTTCTAGTCAGAGTTTGCATGGCAGCACAGTTTCAAGGGGAAACCCTCTAGACCCAGCACTCCTTCCTGCTCACTGTATATTTCTAAATGAAGTCTTGCACTGTGTTAGCTATCGACTTTCTGTCTGCTCATTTGGATTGATGGAATTTCTTGATTTTTTGTTTGTTTGTTTGTTTCAGGCCTTATACAGTCTAACATTTTCCAGAAACCAAAAAAAAAAAAAGAAAATTCCACTGAAAAATCTATTCCCTTTTATTGTGCTAAACAAACAAAAAAGATAACACTGTGTGATCACTTAAAAACAATTCTAACTGAGAGTTAATATTGAGCAATTTGACCCGCCTAAGTCTTCCACTTACAACAGCGGCTGGCATATCCAAATCTTAACAGTGGAGCCCGCACCCTACTGCCAGCCGGGTGAAGTTCTGACCTGTCTAGACTCACACCTGCTACTCTACAGATCTCATGACTCAAAGTATTTAATGTGAGGCCAGTTTTCACCTAGGATAGTCAAAAACATACACTGTCTCAATGTAAATTATGATACAATTAAAATGTTTTGAGTTCATGTTGAATGAATAGAATATTAACATAACTATCTTAAATCAAAGAATTTCAATACAGTTGGTAACAATGACTCTACAGTAAAACCCATTTTGGAATACTATAAATTATATATGGGAAAAAAACTGGCATTTCTTAAAGTATTATTGTTTCTCTAATCTTCATTTTTTTTTCCTGACAAACTCCTAAATTCTAAGACTCATCCTTATTTTTAAGATTCTCGCCAGAAAAAAAAAAAAAAAGATTCTCACCAGAAAAATATTTTACATGTGTATGGTCTCTGCAGCTGGAGGTCTCTTCTTTTCCACCCCTTCACTGCATCAACTGTCCCCTCTCCCCCAAGTTATGCAAAAGAGTTGCTATAAACTGGCTGAGGCTTCCATTCAACATTCAGTCAACTCTAAGCAAAACCTAATCCACGATTTTCTGACAGTGAAAACCACAACTTGACCAATTTGGAAGGCATCCGTTTGTCACAGCTGAGCATCACCATTCCTAGTACGGCTGTAAATGTCCAAATGGAGGCCAATTGATTGCACAACAAAATCCTAGCAGCCCAGAGAGAGCATGCTGTCCCGTAACTGGACTAATTGGACTTCCCTATCACTACGAACAAAGTTAGTGGAGGTGATGGAATTCCAGTTGAGCTACTTCAAATCCTGAAAGATGATGCTGTGAAAGTGCTGCACTCAATATGCCAGCAAATTTGGAAAACTCAGCAGTGGCCACAGGACTGGAAAAGATCAGTTTTCATTCCAATCCCAAAGAAAGGCAATGCCAAAGAATGCTCAAACCACCTCACAATTGCACTCATCTCACATGCTAGTAAAGTAATGCTCAAAATTCTCCAAGCCAGGCTTCAGCAATATGTGAACCGTGAACTTCCTGGTGTTCAAGCTCGTTTTAGAAAAGGCAGAGGAGCCAGAGATCAAATTGCCAACATCCGCTGGATCATGGAAAAAGCAAGAGAGTTCAAGAAAAAAAATCTATTTCTGCTCTATTGACCATGCCAAAGCCTTTGACTGTGTGGATCACAACAAACTGTGGAAAATTCTGAGAGAGACGGGAATACCAGACCACCTGACCTGCCTCCTGAGAAATCTGTATGCAGGTCAGGAAGCAACAGTTAGAACTGGACATGGAACAACCGACTGGTTCCAAATAGGAAAAGGAGTACGTCAAGGCTGTATGTTGTCACCCTGCTTATTTAACTTCTATGCAGAGTACATCATGAGAAACGCTGGACTGGAAGAAACACAAGCTGGAATCAAGATTGCCGGGAGAAATATCAATAACCTCAGATATGCAGATGACACCACTCTTATGGCAGAAAGTGAAGAAGAACTAAAAAGCCTCTTGATGAAAGTGAAAGAGGAGAGTGAAAAAGTTGTCTTAAAGCTCAACATTCAGAAAACGAAGATCATGGCGTCCAGTCCCATCATTTCATGGGAAATAGATGAGGAAACAGTGGAAACAATGGCTGACTATTTTTTCGGGCTCCAAAATCACTGCAGATGGTGACTGCAGCCATGAAATTAAAAGATGCTTACTCCTTGGAAGGAAAGTTATGACCAACCTAGACGGCATATTAAAAAGCAGAGACATTACTTTGTTAACAAAGGTCCGTCTAGTCAAGGCTATGGTTTTTCCAGTGGTCATGTATGGATGTGAGAGTTGGACTATAAAGAAGGTTGAATGCAGAAGAATTGATGCTTTTGAACTGTAGTGTTGGAGAAGACTCTTGAGAGTCCCTTGGACTGCAAGGAGATCTAACCAGTCCATCCTAAAGGAGATCAGTCCTGGGTGTTCATTTGAAGGACTGATGCTGAAGCTGAAATTCCAATACTTTGGCCACCTGATGTGAAGAGCTGACTCATTGGAAAAGACCCTGATGCTGGGAAAGACTGAGCAGGAGGAGAAGGGGACGACAGAGGATGAGATGGTTGGATGGCATCACCGACTCAATGGACATGCGTTTGGGTGAACTCTGGAAGTTGGTGGTTGACAGGGAGGCCTGGCATGCTGTGGTTCATGGGGTCACAAAGAGTCAAACATGACCGAGCAACTGAACTGAACTGAACAATTAGAAACACAGAATAGAGACCTAGTTCTATTTACCTGAAAAATGCCAGTGCCCACCCCATACAGATAGCAGCCTGGCAGTTGCTTGGGTTTGACAGTTGGTTGACTTTAGCTCAGTATCACTGCTTCTGTCTTCTTGATAATGTCATTGATGACCTCACAAAGGACACCATACATCAAAACAGCCAACTAAGGGACATTATACAACACAGTCATCAAGGGTCTCAGCAGAAGTGATCGTTCAGCCAGTTAAGTCTGGGGTTAGCTTTTCCAATTGTGTAGATCCTCACATTCCCTGCTCACCTTATTATATTGCTTCAATTTGATTTTCCTGAAACCAAAACTTGCTAAGGAGGATTATCTTCATGGATTTTCTCAGTGAGCCACAAATACTACAGGAAAACTGCTTTGACATATTGTTTTGCAGAATTAGTGATAATTGGCTATAATAAAAAGTTTCTTTTTTCAGTATTTTCATAAAATAACTATGCTGAAGTAATATTATTTCTATTGTGATCAAATGTATCCATAAAATAATCTAAGTAGTAGATTTCATTTGTAACAAATTAAGTCACTCTTAGAGATAATTCAAAAATAAAAACATAGAAGCAATCGATTTTACCTGGCTCTCCTAAGATGATGATAATCATCACTGTCATTGTCATCATTATTAATGTTATAATGACAATAGCTGCCATTTACCGACTTATTTGCTAGGTAATACCTACCGTGATTTTCATTCTTTACATAGATCAGCTCATATCACCCTCACAACATCCTGCTTTAATAAAGAGGCACTCGCAGTTCAAAGGGAATAGGAGATTTGTGCTAGGCTACTCACAGTAAGTGACAAAACCACAACTTAATTTTTGTCCTTAATCACGAGGTGGTTCTGACCCGCCTTTGCTCTGAAAAGGTAACTGCTCCCCAAGACTCACACCATATTTTGCTACTATTCCTCCAAGAAGACCCTATTCTCAAGCATTCACCCAAAGTGTACAGAGCCTCAACATTAGGGTTTCTCTAAGGCAATGAGAAAGACTCTGACAAAATACTACTAGTATTAGTACTACTAGTAACCTGTCAGATAAGGTAAAACTGTCTTAATGTTGAAAGAAAGCAATGCAACACCAGATTAAAAACCATAAGCTGTGAACTACTTGTACCCATTTACATTCTATTATTTAAAAAAAAGTTTTCACAATGATTACAAAGAGGAAAAGATTACTTTCTTCTACATAAAGCTGCAACCAGGAAGATAGCAAAGACTGAGAACAAAAATGCCAATAAATCACCTATTGCAACTAAAAGTGTGAGGAAACCAGAGGTAGAAAAATCATCCAAAAATAAAATTAGCTTAGTTATCAGAGCATGATGTCCAGGTTTAATAGCTTATGAATAAATCATATATATGTTGACTCAGGTCTGGCTCCTGTATTTGCACAGATCAATGCCAGCCCTCTAATTCTTGCAAGGAGAACACTAGGCCAACTAAAAAAAACCCTAAATAAAGTTACTCAACTAAATATATCTGTGAGTTTATCAACTGCCCTCAAGGAACTTATAATGAATTTGAAAGCTTAAATAACAAAATCTGTCTATTACTGTCTTATAACTAGTTGTGTTACACTGAATGTTATTCTACTCTGATAGACAAAAGACTCTGCATAGCCAAAGCAATCATGAGAAAGAAGAACAAAGCTGAAGGCATCCCATTATCTGATTTCAAGCTATATTACAAATCTATTATAATTAAAACAATATGGTACTGGCATAAAAAGAAATACATTGGTAAACAGAACAGAATACAGAGCCCAGAAATAAACCCATGCATACATGGTCAATTAATTCAGAAGAGAAGATACTTGAACAGGCTCTTTAAGAAAAAGGATTTGGAGGGGAGTGAGTATGGGCAGGTCTGGACTGAGAAAGATCTGGAGGAGAAAGAGGAACCTCATGGTAAAATTCAGGAGGCATGCAAGATGTTATCTGGTTTGCCTGGAGATGATGTTCATTTGGAATGAGGTTTCCAAAAAAAGCTCACAGCAAGAGAAAAGACTCTGTACATGTGAATAAGGTATTTTTCTATGATATTCCGTTGATCATGAGCTGAGACTGCAGATGAGCAAAGCAAGCTGATGCATCTCAAGACATGAAGAATGTTCAAGTAGATTGTTGTGTTGAAGCATATGATGAAGACTGAGGGACCAAGTGGAAGGCAGTAATAGTTCCCACATGAGAAGATGAAAGTCTGGTTTAGGATAATATCGAAAAGTACAAATGCAGGCGATGCTTTGCACAAATCTGACAACATCAAAAAATGCAAATGCAGACAATGATGCTTTGCAGAAATCTGACGAGGGATTGTGGAAGGAAACAGGAAAAGACTAAATGGCATAAGGGGCTTTAGCCTGGGTAACTGGGGACTTTCCCCAACATTACAACATTAAGAATCAGAAAGGGAGAAGAGGAGCTCATTTGGAACCAAAGATATTTAAGATCTGGACAGAACACCTAACAGAGAGAAAACTGCAAACAGATAGGTGGGTCTCAAACTCATATGAGTCTTCAGAGCTAAAGCTATGGTGTGGGGAATCTTCTGCCTAGAACCGACAGACATATCCGCTACAAAATAAAATATACTTACTGCCAGCAAAACAAAAACTGGACTTGCTACTTCTCAAAGTTTGCTGACCCATGCTTTGAGCTAACCCTGCACCTTATCTGGCACAGAATTCCCGGCTGTCCTTGTAGGACTCCCATTATAGACAGCTGAGTGACTTCAACAATGAACACAACCACTCAGATATTATCTTAAATAGCCTGAGCACTCACCACTTCTGCCTCCTCCTGTTCAGAGGTAAGGCTACTCTGCCAGTGAAATCATGCATTTAAATAACTTGACCACACACTTCCTATTTAAAAACAAGAAATAACCATCCAATGAAAAAGGTTGTGGGTCCTCTCAGCAACTACTCAAGAGAATTTATTCCAGAACAAAAGCACACTTTCTGGCCGCTAAATTCTCAAAATAGACTCTTCAAACTCCTCTCCCTGTTTTCCAGTCCTAGCTTCTCTCTTAATTTAGCATAAATAAAAATCTCTCCAAGGAGAGTCTTCCTCCTCTACAGAAGAAGTCCTGGGTCCCTTCAAGTCTACAAAAACTCCTATCTTCCTTCCTAATCTCCAGACTCTACATTAATTTAAGAAAAGTTGAGGCATCTTAGGGTTTTCACTCTTAGGCTACCACAGATGCAAGAATACTTCTCTCCATCCCTTTTAAGAGTGATCAGTGTGGGTGATGGGGAGTGGAGAGGATAGCTCAAAGATCATTTTTTTCAGAAGAGTCATTGCAACCACAAGCACTGTGGTCCCTGGCACACATGTTCTCTCACAAGATATAAAGGTATTTCATGCCCTGATCACTGAACAGAGAACCTCAGATGAACAAGGCATTTAAAACATAAAACTCCCAGCATGTAAACTAGATGTAGCATGTTAAGCAGATGCAGGTCCAAAGGCAGCAAGAAGCTCCTGACACTTCAGTTGTGCAGCCACCACCCCACATTGTAGCTGTGCGTGGAAAGCCTCCCCCTCATCTAGTTTGAGGCATGACACTCTGTCAAACCCACAGATGGCAAGAGTCAGAGGGCCAGGCCTCAAGGTCGACCTGCACACAAATTCAGTAATTTCAGGGCGAAAGGTGCATGCATCTTATGAAATAAGGCCTCATCAGAGGAACTCCTACACAGCAAGTCTAGAATCATAGCAGTTGACAGCAAGTCCACAGCAAAATGGAAGAAGAGGGAGTGAGCACAAAAGCACCTTCCCACCCAAGCAGTTTTAACTATAAAAGTCAAGATTTGGAGGGTTGTTTTGAACTAGGCATGTTTCAACAAAGTAGACCCTTTATTCTACAATTGATATAAGAGCGAATGTTGTGCATACTTTCCCATAAGAAAGAACATCATGGTTTAGGTACACCAAGCACAAACTGGTAAGGAACTTACACACGTACCAATCAAAGCACACCATGTACTAGCACCGCCTTCCCCAAGGTTGACTTTCCAGAAAGGAGAATGATCAACACTCTGCCTACAAACACATCCGCCCGAGCCAGGCAGAGAGGCACTTCGGCACACATACATCTCACGGAGCAGCCTGTGATCCCTCAAGAAACAGGCAGCCCTCAGGCATCCTTCTTGAAAGCTGTCAGACATAAATGAACAACACACTCAACATCAGGGGCCCAGCAACCTGTCCTCTGCAAACAAAGATGAGCCCAGTCTATAAACTGAAAATGAATTGCTCTTTTTTCGGTTGCTTTAAACACTTTTGAAAAGCATTTAGGCCAAGTCTGGATAGAAAACGGACCTGAGGGTTATCCACAAAAGACTATCCCAAAGGAAATAAGTGAACGCATGAAATCCTGAAACACAGAGAATACTTAAGTGTCTTCACCTTCTTCTCTAGATTTGCCTTTATTTTGTGCATCAGTTCAGTCCAGTCGCTCAGTCATGTCTGACTCTTTGCGACCCCATGAATCGCAGCACGCCAGGCCTCCCTGTCCATCACGAACTCCTGGAGTTTACGCAAACTCATGTCCACCAAGTCGGTGATGCCATCCAGCCATCTCATCCTCTGTCGTCCCCTTCTCCTCCTGCCCCCAATCCCTCCCAGCATCAGGGTCTTTTCCAATGAGTCAACTCTTCGCATGAGGTGGCCAAAGTATTGGAGTTTCAGCTTTAGCATCAGTCCTTCCAATGAACACCCAGGACTGATCTCCTTTTAGAATGGACTGGTTGGATCTCCTTGCAGTCCAAGGGACTCTCAAGAGTCTACTCCAACACCACAGTTCAAAAGCATCAATTCTTCAGTGCTCAGCCTTCTTCACAGTCCAACTCTCACATCCATACATGACCACTGGAAAACCACAGCTTTGACTAGACAGACCTTTGTGGCAAAGTAATGTCTCTGCTTTTGAATATGCTATCTAGGTTGGTCATAACTTTCCTTCCAAGGAGTAAGCGTCTTTTAATTTCATGGCTGCAATCACCATCTGCAGTGATTTGGGAGCCCCCAAAAATAAAGTCTGACACTGTTTCCCCATCTATTTCCCATGAAGTGATGGGACCAGATGCCATGATCTTCGTTTTCTGAATGTTGAGCTTTAAGACAACTTTTTCACTCTCCTCTTTCACTTTCATCAAGAGGCTTTTTAGTTCCTCTTCACTTTCTGCCATAAGAGTGGTGTCATCTGCATATCTGAGGTTATTGATGTTTCTCCCAGCAATCTTAATTCCAGCTTGTGCTTCTTCCAGCCCAGTGTTTCTCATGATGTACTCTGCATAGAAGTTAAATAAGCAGGGTGACAATATACAGCCTTGACATACTCCTTTTCCTATTTGGAACCAGTCGGTTGTTCCATGTCCAGTCCTAACTGTTGCTTCCTGACCTGCATATAGGTTTCTCAAGAGGCAGGTCAGGTGGTCTGGTATTCCCATCTCTTTCAGAATTTTCCACTGTTTCTTGTGATCCACACAGTCAAAGGCTTTGGCATAGTCAATAGAGCAGAAATAGATGTTTTTCTGGAACTCTCTTGCTTTTTCCATGATCCAGCGGATGTTGGCAATTTGATCTCTGGTTCCTCTGCCTTTTCTAAAACCAGCTTGAACATCTGGAAGTTCACGGTTCACGTATTGCTGAAGCCTGCTTGGAGAATTTGAGCATTACTTTACTAGCGTGTGAGATGAGTGCAATTGTGTGGTAGTTTGTGCATTCTTTGGCATTGCCTTTCTTTGGGATTGGAATGAAAACTGACCTTTTCCAGTCCTGTGGCCACTGCTGAGTTTTCCAAATTTGCTGGCATATTGAGTGCAACACTTTGACAGCATCATCTTTTAGGTTTTGAAATAGCTCAACTGGGATTCCATCACCTCCACTAGCTTTGTTCGTAGTGATGCTTTCTAAGGCCCACTTGACTTCACATTCCAGGATGTCTGGCTCCAGGTGAGTGATCACACCATCGTGATTATCTTGGTCACGAAGATCTTTTTTGTACAGTTCTGTGTATTCTTGCCATCTCTTCTTAATATCTTCTGTTTCTGTTAGGTCCATACCACTTCTGTCCTTTATCGAGCCCATCTTTGCATGAAATGTTAGATATATTTTTTTCCATAAGCCAAAAAACAACTATAACAATGAAAAAACTATAGTTGTAAAAAGTACACACACTGAATAGGATATCAAAGGACAAGCAAAAAGATTTTTCTGAAATCATTGAGAAAAGCATTCTCCTGGAAAACAAGCTAAATGAAAGAACCATGTCAAAGTCATCAGAAAACTTAGAAATAAAATGAATCTTCAGACTCTGGATTTCCAAAATTTTGGCTATGGTGGATGAGTAAGCCCAGGCAATGTTCACATGCCTAGCACAGCATCCAACCCTAGCTTGGCCCTTGCCTTTCACATCCTATCTAAAAGTCAGAGTACTTTAGGGCAGGGCAGGTTCCATCTCCAATCAGTTTCCCCAGGAAATCCCTCGCCAGAGGGTCTAACCCAAAAGATGGGAAAAGAAAATGAAGGGAGAGTATTTTAAGAAAGACCAAAGAGGGATTTCCTGGTGGTCCAGTGGTTAAGATTCTGCGCTTCCACTGCAAGGGGGTGCAGGTACCATCCCTGATCCCTGGTCAGGGAACTAAGCTCCCACATGCTGGGGAGATGGGAGGGATCAGGGAACAAAAGAGAAAACGAAAGAAGACAAACACTATAATATCTATATTGGTCCATAGAGCTGCCAGAAGGTACTTTGAAAATGATATCTAATTGTCTCTCGGGGGCATCTTTAGGTCAACTATAACCCTTTAGAACAAACAGAACACACAGCTACAGATGACTCAGAAGAGGTTAGCCTAGGACCACCCCTCCGGTTCAAAGAAGGGCAGGCGCCTGGAAGCTTGACAGGAGGAGTTGGCACAGAAAAGGGGTTGAGCTGGTTTCAGAGGTTCAAAACAGACTTTAAGAAATGTAAGCAAATGGCACCTCTCCCAAAAAGAGAGAAAATAAGGTCAACCATTTAAAATGAGCCAGTTAGAAACCTCTGTTTATAAAAATTAAACTCAAAACATTATCACATGAATTCTTTTGGTGTAATTTTTTTTTAATTTAAAATGCAATGCCACAACCAATTAAAGCATTTACTTCACAAAGTCCTCTAAAACAAAAACATATCGAAAGAGAAGAGAGCCCCAGAGGAACAAGACGATATATGCTCACACTCAAGCTGTCACTTGTTATGTAAGACCTGGCTTAAAAAAAAAATTAATAGGGTTTCCAAGACAACTTCCATATTGTGTATTTATGCCTTCTGCCATTTATAAAATGCATATCAAAACTACAGAGTCATAAATTTGACCCTTTTCTCTAATTTTCATAAGGTTCACTGTAGAATTACAAGAAATCAATGAAGCCCATCTCAGCTAACAATAGCATTACATTCATTAAATGCAAATGATCGTAGCTTAATTCATATTGGGATAATTTCTATTGTATCTGCTTCCCATAGAATTGCTATTAAAAATCATAAAGAACTACAGTTAGTTCATGTAGGTGAACTTGTTTTCCATTTTAAATTCGGTGTAAAACCAAAAGTAACATATATTTCTATCATCTTAGATACGTTAATGGATTTTTGTTTACTGCTGTAAAATCCTATCATTGATTTTCCATAAAAACATATGATTGCCTCTTTGTTTACCAAATATGTAATTTAAGGTAATCCTGAGAGGCATAACATAAAATGTCCCTTACAAGAGAGTCTAAAGTGTTCCTTCCCCAAAATGCCCACCTCTTATAAAGACACAAGTCAGCTGAAGGAATTGGGCAGATAGGATGCCTACTATGAAATAACAATCTCGTGTCAACAATAACATCTAATAACAAAGACACAAGTCAGCTGAAGGAACTGGGCAGACAGGATGCCTACTATGAAATAACAATCCTGTGTCAACTAAGAAATGCCTCACTTAAAAAAACTTTAATTCTATCTTGAGGAAGAACAAATGTTATCAATCAATCACCAGAAAAAAAAAAAGTTCTTTAGGCAAACAGGCCACACTCATCCTGTGCTTCTTGCAAGCTTTCTGACCCTTTGCTGACTCTGTTGTTGGGTTAGGAAAACGATTCACATTTCTCTAGCAGCACAAACCAGCTTTTTTTTAGATTGTACATGTTGTTATAGAGTCTACTTAAGTAATTAAGACAAGAAAAAAATCCTTTACTTTGTTACAGAATAAACTGCAAATCAAACAACAGAGCTCAAAATATGTCTTTACACTAAAATGTATCAAGCCTCTCAACCAGATTTATTATAAACATAACCGTTATGAAGTAATCACAATCATGGTTGTTAATTACACATCCTAAAACGTTTCATAAGAAAACATCTATTTCACCATATGAATAAATGTACTTTATTAAACATGTCTTAGATGTTCTAAAATAGTGCACAGGCACTGTGATTCAAATGATTGCTCAGTTGGTAAAGAATCCTCCTGCAAGGCAGGAGACCTGGTTGGATTCCTGGGTCAGGAAGATCTGCTGGAGAAAGGATAGGCTACCCACTCCAGGATGCTAGGGCTTCCCTTGAGGCTCAGCTGTTAAAGAATCGGCCTGCAATGAGGGAGACTTGGGTTCAATCCCTGGGTTGGGAAGATTCCCTGAGAAGAGAAATGCTACCCACTCCAGTATTCTGGCCCGGAGAATTCCATGGACTGTATAGTCCATGGAGGCACAAAAAGTCGGACACGATAGGTGATAAAGAACTTTAATCAAAAGAACTATACCCTAAGAAAATTTCAATTAATTTAGCATGTTCAGAAAAAGAGATGCTTAAGATAATTACGCTTGTATTTGCCTGGATCTTACTCAGAGATCTATTTCATTGTTACCCAATATCAAATATTTTTAAGAAATATAGCACTGTTAATTAGAAAAAGCTATCTATTAAAAACGGGCATTTTTCTAAGACTCAAAAAAATCTTAAAGAAACTTAAGATCATTATTCCTAAATCTCTCTCTTTTTTTTAATAGCACAGATGTAGAAGGTTTGAGCATCTGCCTTCAAATATCATAAGCACAAACAAAACTTTGAAAAAATAGCTTTTTAACTTCAAAATGTTGATGCCAATTGAGTTAACTCAGCCTTATTCATCATTTTTGTCATCAAATACAAGGAAAATGTACCAATTCTTTCAAAAGCTATAGTAGCAATTGCATTATATATGTCATTAAAAATGCATTTTAGGAAATACTTGTTGAAGATAATTTATGAAATCCTGAGCTCATAAAAAACTATGGCATAATTTTTATGATAATTAGTTATAGCACAATAATTTCAGCTAATTTAATTTACTTACCTGCAAAGAAAAAAGTTCTATATTTAATTACAGCTCTATTACAGCTCTATCAATCCATAAGCCATGACTGAGAGTTAAAACAGAGACCAAAGAGTATATGGGTGGGGAGACCAGTTATTCTGCTTTCTTGACCTGGAGAAGATTCCCAGGAAATAAAGCTAACCACTTTTTACATCCTGTAACCTTTTCTTCCACTACAGCTTGCTGAAATTTGCATTTAAAATTCACTTCCCTACATATCTAATAATCTATTACATGTATAAATCTAACTATCAATAAAGGGTCAAATTACACACAAAAAGAACAGCTGCAAAGAAAATCTAAGATGCACTACCTTGAAATAATCATATATCATATTATTTAGCTTAGCAATGACACTCCTTAAAAATCTCACCCTGAAGGAAATAAGAATCAGACAACAGGAGAGATTGCACTAATTCATATTTTTAACCAGTTCTTTCAAAAGTATGGAATACAAATCATAGAACATTTTGTAAATGCTCTATCCCCTGATCCCTCAAAAAAGGAGAAGAAAAGATAGTAGATCTTTCATCTATGCAGAAGTAATAAACAAAGCTGCATTTCCATTTCAGTCATCATGGCTAGAACAGTCTTGGTCATAAGACTTTATTCTCCCCACTTGAATGAGGTGTCCTCTGCAAGCCTCTCTTCTTTAGATTTTTCTTTTCTTCTTTAAAAGAACTGGCACATACCCAAAGTTTTCAAGGACCAGATCATAAACAAGTCTAGTCATTAAGCATGAGATACTGTGTACCAACATTACACAGCTAATACCCTAGCATCTGACAGTCTAAATTTTAAACAGCATGCAGAGAAGATCAAGGGTTCTTACTCAACATTCTCGCTAAAACTGTCACCCTCCCCCCCAAAAATGTACACACATTCCAAAAACCACTATATTCTTTTAATTCTTGAAATACCAAGCTAAAAAGAAAATC
This sequence comes from Oryx dammah, assembly GCF_014754425.2. Lineage (NCBI taxonomy): Eukaryota > Metazoa > Chordata > Mammalia > Artiodactyla > Bovidae > Oryx > Oryx dammah. The sequence continues at coordinate 96,128,266 of NW_024070211.1, read as the reverse complement.
ACCAGTGGATATTCTAGAAGGAGAAATTAAGGAGACTTGTTGTGTAATTCCGTCTATACCATTCACTTGCTTTGTGATTTCAGGCAAATCATTTGAATTTGCTGATCTTCACTCCAGCTACAAATGAAACATCTTCAGAAAATGTACAGATCTATTTTAACTTTAAATTTTTTATTATTTTATGGTTTTTCTTCATTCAATAGGCACGCGGGAGGCAGGTGGAGAGAGCGGGTGAAGACTTTCAGCATTAAAGTTGGTGCTATGTTAATGTTTTATTTTTTTAGCATTGTGGGATGCTTAAGGCTTGCATTCATTCTTTCACCCAATAATTATTTGCTGATCATTTAACATGGACCAGGCACTGAACATACACCCAAGGACAAACATAACAAAATTCCGCCTTCCAAGCCCCAAACCACAGACTGTTCCCATTTGAATTCTACTTGTATCTGCTTTATAAAGTTTTCCTGTTTCTTCCAAACTTTCAAGCTGATGGTAATTTTCCCTTTTGATCTTTGAGCTCTCCAGCTCACTTTAACTTGTTGCCACCATGGTCAGAAAAGAGACAGCCAAGTTAGCTAAACCTGTATTTAAAATACAAATAAATAACTCTGAGTAAGACAAAAGGAGGAACTTATTAGCATTCTAGTGCTTGGATTTTCAACATTCTGGCTCTATCTGTCTATTCAAGGGCTTTTTCCTGCTTCCTTCCTTTGTTCCAGCTCAGAGGATCTTACCAGATTAATGTCTGAAGTTTGCGGTACACAGTGTGGATGAAACGAACCACACAAGTCTCTCATGAAGATCAAGAATCTCAAACCATATACAAATACATAGTCCAAGATAAGAAAAAGAAAACTCTTACTTCAATTCTGCCTCAACTGAACAAATTCACATTGCATATATGAAAAGAAAATATGGCAAAACTGTGTGCTTCTGCTCTAGAAACAACTAGAATCTTTGTGCTCTCTTGGATTTAAAGAAAAGTTTACAGATAAATGGGCCAAAAAAGAAGCTATCTGCCACTCCTAAAAAACTTCAAAATTCGTTGATGGAAACTGGTTTATGAAAAACACACCTAACATTGGTAAGGGCAAAATAAAAACTGTACACTCTAAGAAAGTAACGAAAGCAAAGAGTTCAACAAATCCTCAAGACAGTGTCACTGAAGGAATCGCCCAACCAAGGAAGGTGAAAAGAGAGGTGTTCATTCCCACAACATGGATTTGACTGGGACTGACAATGTCTGCTACATCCTCAGCTCTGCTCTAGGGGCTGGAAATTTTTCTGCTTCCATGGATTGGGAGAAACCTATAAACAAATCTAAAAATTGAATATTTTGATAAGTGCTATGAAGAATATAATTAGGTCAGAGACTGACTTGGGGATCTACATAATTTTTTTCAACTTTTTATTTTGTATTGGGGTATAGCTGATTAACAATGTTGTGAGTTTCAGGTGAACAGCAAAGGAAGAGACTCAGCCATATATATACATGTATGAAGTGAAGTGAAGTCGCTCAATCGTGTCCGACTCTTTGCAACCCCATGGACTGTAGCCTACCATGCTTCTCCATCCATGGGATTTTCCAGGCAAGATTACTGGAGTGGGTTGCCATTTCCTTCTCCAGGGGATCTTCCCGACCCAGCGACTGAACCTGGATCTCCCGCACTGTAGGCAGACGCTTTACCGTCTGAGCCACCAGCGAAGTCCTATATACACATATATATATATACATATATATATATATATGTAGCCATTCTCCCTTGAACTGCCCTCCTATCCAGGCTGCTATGTAACACTGAGAAGAGTTTCACATGCTATTCAATGGGTCCTTGTTGGTTATCCATTTTAAATATAGCAGTGTGTACACGTCCACTAACTAACTATTCCCTAACTATCCCTTTCCCTCATCCTTCCCCCACAGCAACCATAAGCGCATTCTCTAAATCTGCGAGTAGGTGGGATCTACTTTAGACAGAATGTCCCCGCAGGTTATTTGGCACAAATATAATTGAAGAGGAAGAGCTACCGGGTAGAGCCCTAAGAGAAGGGCCTTCCACACAGAGGGGACAGACATGCAAAGACACACAGGGTGTATAAGCTTGGCCTCTCTTAGACACTGAAAGGCCACTATGGGGGCAAAGCAGTGAATGATGCGGGCAGTGGGTTCCAGATCAGGTCAGGGAGCCAGACAGGTGCCAAATCACATATGACTTCCTTCCAGCAAGTTGTTTCTTCTGACATGATAGAGACACAAAAATCAATGGAAGGTGCTAATCAATGCAATGATATGATGGAATTTATACAGACGGAGGAAGGAAAGAAGATGGATCCTAGCTACAGCATAGAGGATGCTTCCCAAGGAAATAAGAGTAACAGCAGTTGCTTTTTCTTCAGGACACCATTAATAAGCGGGTTAAAGTACGAAAAAAGGATGTAATGGGGAGAGATGGGGGGAGAATTAATAAATCACATAAGAAAATAGTAAAAACTCTAAACCACAATCAAAAATAGGAAAACAAACACTTCAGTGATAATCTTGAATATAAATATCTGTTGAACTCAACACACTTGAAAGACTGTTCTAGCCCATTCAGTCTAACAAGGTGGTAACAAAGAACAGAGAGTGTCAACTGAGAGAGCTCTCAAATGTCAACAGCAGAAGTCTTTTTTATACTTCTCTTCCCCCTAGGGCTAGGGTATGTTGCAGGTGACTTTCCCCCTCACAACTCATTATATCTTGAACTGATTTTGAACTCATATTGGAAAAGAAGACCAGGTCACATCTCAACACGCCGAGGAACTCAGAATATTCCCCACCAACCGCACAGCAGGGCGTTAAGGAGCTGTGTGAAACTTACTGACACACTGAGTATAGACGTAATAGACAAGAGAGACTGCATATGATTAATTATGGTTATTTATATTTATGGGTATGAATCTTGAAGATGCCTGGCCTCTCCCCGTTTTATTTCATAATTTTCCCCCTGCTGGAACTGAAGAGCAAAAGTCAATTGCCTGAGTGTCAGCATCATACTGGAAACTAAAGGACCATGCATTTCAATTCCAGCTCAAGAAACACTCTGGCTGAGTACATGTAATTCACCAGACCCCAGTGGGCTAGGCTCACACTGTTGTCAGTCAAAGCACACAACTGATGGAAATCAGCAGAGCACATTAGCAATTTATACTAAACAGCCTCTTCTCAACCGTAAGTTTTGAGATAATGTGAAATGAAACCCCAAGTTAATCCAAAAAATTTAGCCCATAGTTTGAGCCTGTGATCTTACCACGAGGCCATTAGGACTTACAAAACTGACTTCCAAAATAGCATTTCTAATAGGTCTCCTAAAACTCCAGCCTCCGACATCAACACAGCGACCTCCAGGCATGACCTCAGCCACCGCACTTGTGCCCATCTCCCTAGTCATTAGTTTGGCGGCGGCCAGAAGCATGGTTTGCTTCTCAGGCTGTCTCCTAAGGCTCTGCAGCATCACAGGACAGGCAGTCAGCAACCAGAGCCAGACCCCTACCCCGTGACAATCTCAGCCTCAACAAAGCCACTTGTCCTTTTCAAAGTCCTCACATAAGAGATGGAGATCATGTGGACAGTTCCTTTTTTGAGGTATTGCTAGATCCCATAACCCTGGCCTTCTGCTCCCCAGAGCCTCCTGACATTTTTCCCATCTAAACTGGACCACAGGCATAGGTCACTCACTGGGTCCAAATGACTGCAATCTTCTTAACCCATTCAGACTTGAAAAGCAACATTTTTATGCTGGTAATAATTATAAAGGTCTAGAAATTAGTGGACAGTCTTAAATAAGTTACACATTCTAAAATTTCTTGACTGCTTAGGAATTCATTCTTTTTGGGTTAATTACACTCTACATAGAGATGGGGTACCAGGCAGTAGAAAATTAATCATGAAGATAACAAAAGTAAATAAAATAGTATCTGTGTGCTTCTGTTTTAAAGTATATGTGTGTACACACACACACACACGTCTACATGAGCACGAAGGCTAGAAAGACACACCCGAAAATGTTTAAAATCTCATCTTTGAATGGAAGGGCTGAAAGTCATTTTTATTATCTTCTTTATGTGTATTATTTTTTAAATTTCTAAAATGAGAATGTGTTATTCTTGTAATAAGAAAAAAGAACCAATCTAGTGTGTTAATATGCAAGTGAGAGCAAAGTGGAAAAAAAAATAAGGACTCTGAAGAGCACAGTGCAGGTAGATAGCTGACATTTGACTAAATCCCCTACCATCTGACCACTACTTGAGTGATTTTCCTGTTACACAACTTTTCTCACCTCTAATGAACGAGACAGAGTAAAAGACCCACACAAAGAAAGGAAAAGGATAGTTTGCCTGTAGAATTTATTACAAATCTTGGAATAAGAACTAGAAAATATCACAGAATTACCTACTTCATTCTGAAGTACAGTCTCTACCCTACCTAGGATGAATGTGCCTCAAGCATTGAACACAATTAACTATTTAAGCCTGAATTAAACTACCCCTGAACTAGTTATGCATACATGGTTAATTTCACATTATATTGTCTCAGGGATTTAAAGTTTAACACAACATCTGAAATCCCAACAACTAATCAAACTAGTGACTGCAAAGCTGATCGAACTTACTGGAATATAGTGTTCCCCAGGCTTCAACTCCATAAACATAAAAACGCTTCAGCCAACAATACACTCAGGGGGCCCCTCCACTGTGCCAGCCCTGAAGGAAGACCACAGGTACATGGAGAAAGGACAGACCGTTCGAGATGAAGGCCAGCACTCTCGCCCTGTGCCTGCCCTGTGATAAGTCAGTGCTTATACACAGGAACACAGCCACTTCTCTAGGCACAGCTGGGATTGTTCTCATCACAGAGTGCTGTCCTTGGCAAATTCAGACACCACCACTGACCAGTCAACAGACCATTCCCTGTGGGAGGCAGCCAGTGCAGAGGTCATCAGAGACACCCCTGGACTGAATTCCAAATCAGTCATTTACTAGTGGTGTGACTGTGAGTTTCCATCCTCTCCTACATAAAATCTCATCTAGTTCACAACTTATATTGAGGATTTGAGATAATGTAAATAAGGTGTACCCCTAGAGAAGGAAATGGCAAACCACTCCAGTATTCTTGCTTGGGAAATCCCACAGACAAAGGAGCCTGGCGGGCTATAGTCCACAGGGTTGCAGAGAGCCAGACACAACTGAGTGACTGAGCAGGCACACAAATAAGATATAAAAATATATCTGTGTCAACAGCTCCCATTGCTCATACATAACTACAATGGGCTCCCACAGAATGGATCCTGTGATTTGTGGAATGTTCTATCAAAAATAAAAATCCAGTAAAGCCCCTCCTCTAATACAGACCTCACACTAGGCCACAGGTTACCTGTCCCAGAGGTCACAGGGAGACAGCAGACTTTTTGCCTTAGGTCAGACTCTGATCACACAAGATAATTGTTCCTAGCATATCTCTAGTACCTCAATTAGTCAGCAGATTGAAAACAGTCCCCATGAGAAGCTTGATGTAAGGTTTGTGTCCTGAGTTAACCCAAGTCACTGTGACAACTTTGAGCCATAACGAGTGTTGGTTTGGTTTTTTTTTTTTTTTGTCCTCTCTTCACAATATTTCCTGGTATTTATTTTTAGTTCAGATAGGGTGAGGAATGCATGCCAACCACTAGCCAACAGTCTACTGTGTCCCCCAAACCACCTTTACCCATGTCCACAATCCCCTCTGCTCCCCACAGATACCTCCACCATCCCTCAAGCCATCCTCGCCCTCTTACCCCCACTCCCAATCCACCGACAGCCAGGAGTGACTCACTCCTGCCGCCTTATCTCACATTGCTCTCCCCACCCTTCTCTGACTCGACTCTGATTGCTGATGTCATTCCTTGTTAGGTATAATTAATCAGTTCATCCATGCAGGATCAAGAAACCAAGGTCTGAAGAGACCGAAAAGGAAATGAGTGTGTTAACACCAAGGTTCTAAAAGGTTCCACACACCAATCCTGCAACTGTAAGCAGGACCTGCAAGCTGCCCACTCAAGCATACCTAACCAATACCAGAAACCCACATTTGTTTGATATTTGTATTCCCTTGGGCGTATAACTGGAAAAGTTAACGATTACAACTCAACATAAAACAATGACAATGGTGAACAAAATAAACAAAAGTCACTTGGTAAAAGAAAAAGAACACAGGTCTAAGTCTGCCTCCCATACTAACTACCTACCTGGTTACCCATTTTCTTCTACATTCATCCTCCACCTCATCAAAAACTTTGCCTCCACTATTAAAGAAAAAGAATGTGTACAAAATATAATTTATATTTCATAACAGAAAGGCAATATGAAAACTTAAACATGTACCTGATTTTCATTTATTCAACATATTCATCCAGCACCTACGGTGTTAGACTATGAGTAAACAAAGATGAATAGTTTCTGTTTTTAAGGAACTTATTACTTCGAGAAGAGGATTCTAAAACAAACATGAGTGATACAAGTAAAATTTGGAGTAGGGGCTAAGGGAGTAATTACATATGGGGTTAAGAGGAGATAGGAAACATCATCAGGGCAGATTTGTAGAGAAAGCAATAATTAACTCGAATGTTGAAGGTTCAACAGATCCAAGGGAATGTGAGGGAAGTCATGACTGTATGAATGAGGACTGCATTTTCCACAACAAGGAGGTGTGAAACGTATGCCAGGAGAACAGGATGGTATACAGTGGTCATAAGTGAGGCAGGGAGGAGACTGAAGAGGCAGGCAAGGAGATGTTACCTACAATTTCATAGGACTCTGGTCTTTGTCCAGTAAACAACAGATCACCAATGAAGCTTTTAGGCATATTCTTGGCTGCATACTGTGTTACAAGGGCTGTGCTAATTAGTTGATACACATTATGTTAATCCTCACAATATTCCTAATCGGCATGATAGAATCATATTTAAATTTAAAAGCCCATCTTCCCATTCCCAGAAGCAGTGCTGGAAGATAAGCTAAAAGGACATGCATCTGGGAGAAGGGAAATCAAGAGACTGGTTGTAAACACCCTGACACAGACTTCTACAGGTCTGTACTAAGCCAGTGACAACAGAGCAGAGAGCAGAGTCTAAACACACTGGACTCTGACAGTGGTCCCCAGAAGCAGCACTCCTTAGCTTCTGCCAAATACGAGAAAGCATCTTCCCCAGGGGTTGCACGATCATTTTGGCTGAGAACAGGTCCTCCGAGCACCTGATGCTTCTGGCCACTTAAAAGCAGTCCCCTAGGAGGGTTTTATACTCCAACTGGCCACCAAGCCAACAGGAGATGCCCTAGGGCTACAGATACTCCAAGGAGGCTTTTGTTCACCCTTGGCCACCACTTCAACAGGAGCTGCCAGAGGTCTGCACCAAGCTTCTTCTAGGACATCACTGGCACTGATCCCAGCATGTTCTTTAATCCCCTTTACTTCAGTCATCACCAGAAGCCAAATCTGCCCCATCTCTCACCTCCTCAGCCCTCCCTCCTTCCCAGTTAAGCCCTCTAGAACTCAAAACTATCCTTTTCTTCTCCAGATGTTCCTTTCGCCAGGTAATATCCTGAAAACATGGAGAAAGCAAGACTGAATCTGAATTTTGAAGGCTGAAGCCTACTAACGCTGCTTTCACAGCATCCCTCAAGGGGAGGTTGTTTATACTCACATATTTAAGTCTACTGTTCAGCCAGTATAAACAGGGATGGCTGTACTACTGCTAAAATACCAAAACATCCCTGAACCAGGTGATAACTAGCCCCTTTCCTGGGAACCTCCATTGATTAAGTGACTGAAGGGTTAATGCCCAGGTTCACAGAAGGCTCCCAGGACTCCTGCCCAGGCTAAAGATCTGTACCTGCAGTACCCACTCCATTTTAGTTGTAAATACTTTAAGTTAGACTCCTGCTTCCATTCTGCAAATCTTGCAGCAGAAGATCTAGTGTCTCCCCATTTATCTTCCAATTTCTCCTCGATCCTCTCTTGATCCTCTCTTTTGAAGTTCATGAAGTTTTGAAGTTTTGAAGTTCATGTCATTAGACTTACCACCCTTCATCCCTTCTTGCTGCCATCTACCCATCTACTGCTGTTTCTTTTCATTTGCTGATTACGTAAGCACCTGGCTGTTTCCCCTCCCAAGCTCCTGTCTTCACGTTTTCTGTCTCCTGTATATACAAGGAGGTCCCAGTTCCTAAAGCCCTTCACCTCTGATAGTGTTCTCTTTTACCCTGCCTCAACCACCTGCTCTCATTGTCATAACCTTTCATTTTAGCATCATTATTACTTGCACCAGCTCTGAGACTTCAGCTTCAAGCATCTTACACGTGAACACCTCCTCTTTTTCCAGCTTATCTACTCTGGTATTTCCATTCCAACATCTTCTTGGCATTACCTGGTTCTCCAATCCACTGGCGATTTCCACTACCAAGTTACATACTCTCTTCCTTTTCTGTCCAGCTTATGGTCAAGGTCCATCATTGTAAACTTTCCCTTACAAGTACCCTTAACTCCCTTGCTCCTCTCTTTCTGCTTCTAACTTACCAGGCAAATCCTCAAGTTGATTAAGCCCAACTATCTGCCTGCTCCACACCTCTACCTAAACAGCTAAAGAAACTGCCTGGAGAAAAAAACTGCATCTACACATAGCTCAGTTAAATTTGTGGCTACAGGTCTCTAACGGACAATACATACTGAGAAGCAATCCTATTATTTCGATTCCCAGGATGTTTCAAAATAGCCATTTCACATCAGCTCTTTTCCCACCACAACCTCATCACACATCACTGGGAAAGTAGAACCCATGAGGTAAGAATTTCATCTTCCCACCACCCAAACTAAGACCTCTCAGCCTCTCTATGCATTCTCTCTGCAGAGCTTCCTTCCTTTCTTCATTCATCCTTTCCTGAATGAAATGTCCCTGACTCTAGTGAAAACCAACCTCCTTATTTGTCCCTAAATCTCCCTTCTTGTCTCTTCAAGAATTATACTCCAGCAGGTATCCATCACTCTCACCTGCCTTCACTAGTTTTTCCTCTCTAGTTAATCATTCTATTAATATCATTTCCTCTCTACTTAAAACTCATCCTATTACTCTCTGGTTCTAAGAAGCCCTGCCTTAGTCAGTAACTCCTTCCAGGAATTTTTCCGTTGCTCTGCTTTTCTTCATGACACAATTACTTGAAAGAGTTGTCTCTATGCACTGTCTCTACTTTCACAACTCAATCCTATAAACTTTTAAAAAACATTTTAACCACTCCTTTTAAAAACACTTTGAATTTTTTTTTTTGCTTTGGGACTTCCCTGTGGCACCAGACTCAGTAGCTGGGGGACATGGGCTTAGTCACCCCGCCGCATGTGGGATCTTGGTTCCCTGACCAGGGATGGAACCCACGTCCCCTGCACTGGGAGGCGGATTTTAACCTCTGCACCACCAGGAATGTCTTTAAGTTTAAGGATACCACACTTTCCTGGTTTCCCTCATATCCACTGGCAACTCCTTCTCTTTCACATAACACAGTATTCCAATGGCCCTCTTGGGGTCCTCTCTTCCTGCACACTCTTCACAGGTAATTCAATTCCATCCAGCATCAAATACAGCCTATATGTAAATAACTTTTAGCTCCTCATCTTCAGCCAAAACCCCTCCTAGAATCTCCAGATTCCATTTATCTAATTGTCTAACTGACATCTCCAGAGGAATGTCTAAGAAACATCTCAAATTTAACTCAGCCAAAACAGAATATCTTACCACTTCCTTCAACAAATTGCTTCTCTCCCAAATCTCCCCTTCTTGGTTTTATGGTCCAGTAGCTCAGTTTAAAAATGTAAGCCTTTGTCTTGATTCCTGTTTCCTCTCTCCAGATAATTAATCTGTCAGAAAGTTCAGTCAACTAACTCAACTGCAAAGACAAATCCTAAATCCATGCACTTCTTTTCATCTTTAACACATGCTTGTCTATACAACTGTAATCCCTTAGTTAGGCTACTAAAATAGTCTCTTAATTAGAGTTCCGCTTCTAATCTTCCCTCTCCCCCCTACCACAATCCAATCCACTGTGTGCACCCAGGTCAGTCTTTGATAGCCCCCATGCTCAGTGGGAACAGCAACACCTACAAGAGACAAAGTTGGTTCTTGGGGGATGGGGGGAGGCAAAGAAAAGTCTTACATGAGTGTGGTCCTCCAAAGCTCACCTTTGACCAACAAAATCTTATTTTTTAATATTTAAGGACTATACTCTTGCTGGAGAAGGAACTGGCAACCCACTTCAGTACCCTTGCCTAGAGAATTCCGCGGACAGAGGAGCCTGGTGGGCTGCCGTGTATGGGGTCGCACAGACTTGGACACTACTGAAGCAACTTTGCAGCAGCAGCAGAGAAAAATCAATTTAAAATTTTAATTAATTAACTTCAACTTAATTTTGCTTCTTGGAATGATATAATGGAAAAAAAAAAGTTGAGAGACACTGTTTTACAGCCAAACCATAATATTTCATTTACCAGCACATAATCCTTCAATGGCTTGTACAACCTTAGAATGAAATCTAAATATTTTATCTCGGCTTGCACAGCTCTATAAGATCTGGCCCTTGCCTACTTTTTAAAGCTTCTCTTGGACACTATGGTAGGTTGAATTTGTTGTTGTTTAGTTGCTAAGTCATGTCCAACTCTCTTGTGACTCCATGGACCATAGCCCACCAGGCCCCTCTGTCCATGGGATTTCCCAGGCAAGAATACTGGAGTGGGTGCCATCTTCTCCGTGGGATCTTCCTAACGCAGGAATTGAACCTGCTTCTCCTGCACTGGCGGGGGGAGCCACCAGGGAAGGCCCTATTGGCACGCAAAAGATGTCACATCCTAAATCCTGGTACCAATGAGTTATCTTACATAACAACAACAACAACAAGACTATGCACATGTGATTAAATAAAGGCTCTTAAGTGGGGAGATTATCCTGAATTATCAGGGTGGGCTCTAAATGCAATCCCGTATATCCTCATAAGAGGGAAGCTGAGGGAGATTGGATATACACAGAAGAGAAGAAAGGCAGTATGGCCACAGGGGTGAAGACTGGAGTAATGCCGCCGGAAGCTCATGAGTGCTGGGAGCCACGAGCAGCTGAAAGAAGCAAGGAACAGCTTCTCCCTTAGCGCCTCAGAAGGGAGCATAGTAACTGGACTTCTGGCCTCCTGAACTAAGAGAGCATACATTTCTTTTGTTTTAAGCCACCAAGTTTGTGGTAATATGTTTAACAGCCACTGGAAACTAATACATATACTAATATGTATTAGTATATGTAACTAATAATAAACTAATATCTCTCCCTCTCACTAAGTTCTGGCTATATTTACCTTCTCCTGCCCATCAGATTCATCAAGAATACAATTAGGGTTTGGGCACTGGCTGTCTCCTCTGCCTGGAATGCTTAGCTCACCTCTATACAAGTCGGCTTCTGCTCACTCAGGGCTGGGCTCAAATGTCAGCTCCTCAGAGGCCTTCCCAAACCATCCACATTCAAAATAATCATATAGCTTCCATCAGCTCATATGCCTCATCTTTATTTAATCATTATTATTTCTTTCCTCTACCACCTAGAATGTTGTTGGGCCTCAGGACAGGCCATCCCCAGAACATATAAAATGGCATATTGATTATTTTGGATTCAAGTTACTTAAGAAATGGTGAATGCAAGAGAGACAGTCTAACTCTCCCTTTTGTCTCTCTAAAAAATAAATAAATAAATCTCATGAGGGATTTATTTCTTGCTTTCAGGAAAGGTACACTCCTTACATCTAGAGGTAAGACACCCTTTTGGACAAATAGGAATTCTGGCAGAGATTCCTATGTGAATAAACTTTGTTACTTCTTTAGTACTACCTCAGGCACAAACTGTTTAGGTTCCTTACTAATTGAGCATCAAAACCTAAATTTCTTTGCCCTGTTGATTTCTCACAAATTTATTGTTTCTTTGTCTAAAAAGTATAAAAGCTGCCTGCTTTGGCTATTTCTTAGGTCCCATTTCAATGAGACCTCTGTATGCACAAATTAAAATTGATCTCCTGTTAATATCTTATGTCAGTTTTATTATTAGTCCAGCCACAAGAACTCTAGAGATGCAAACTCTACCAGAGAAGAGACTGTATCGGTTTTGTATACCAGTATACTTTTTAATTTGTAGAAAAATGCCTGGCACATAGTAGGTGACTGATAACGAGTGAGTTAGTGATATAGATGGGAGAAAGGATAGTGGTGCTCTTCAATGAGAGGATAAATAGCATGAGAGAGGAGTGGTGAAGAGGAATTATCAATCTTGTCTGGACTGTGGGACATCCAAGTGAAATATCTATTGAGTCTGAACCCAGAGAAGAGGTCTGGTTGGGGACGCTGACTTGAAATTATCAAAAGCAAATATACAGATGTACTCGATAGTACAGAGAAAATCTACAATAAGAAGACAGTGAACTAAGAACAGACCCTGGGAACTACAATATATCAAGCAAAAGGACCTGCAAAGAGACCCAGAAGGACTAGTCCAAACAGAGAACCAAGTGTCATGCTAGCCTAGAGAAAGTTCAGTTTCACAAAGGAGGAAATCAGCAGAATCCCAGATGTTTCAGGCAATAAGATGCCATGTATTTGCCAGTCGGGAAGACACCAGTAATCGTAAAAAGAACAGATTCCTCTGAGTTAGAGCCAAATTTTCAACAGTTGTGGGGTGAATGGAAGACAAGGAGATAGAAAAACAACATAAAAAACTTTCAGGAAGCATAGCTTGAAAGGAAGGAGAGAATAAGCACAAGCAAGAGAGGAGGGCAGATCAGAGGAATGAATAATTTGGGGTTTTGGTCTTTTTACTCCTGTGATGGGAGAATCCTGAACATTCTTGTAAATATTTAAAATGCAGGTAAGGGACTTCCCTGGAGGTCCAGTGGTCAAGACACTGCACTGCCAGTGCAGAGGGCATTGGTTCAATCCCTGGTCAGGGAACTAAGATCCTGCATGCTCCTCGGCATGGCCAAAATTAGAAAAAATAACAATAACAATACAAAATAAAATGAAAGGCAAGTGAACATGGAGAAATTTCACAGAGTAAGCTAGCTGAAGAAATGGGGGATCCAGAACATTGGGGAAAGCATAAACTCTGGAAAACTCTAAGTTGGTTGTTAATGATAGAATTAATGGATTCAGATACAGAGAAGATGTGGAAAGGAGGACAAAATTTTAAGAGTGGATGTGATATCTCTGTGTTTTCAGTACAAAAGGAGGCAAGGACACTGTAATGGAGACAGCTAACTTTTTACCAAAAACCCACAGTCTCTTCCTCCTTCCGCAGCCAGGCTACACTTTCCAGTCTCCGTTCGTTCATAAGTGACTGTGCACCTAATTTCTGGCTAATGCTATGTGAGTGGAACTGTTATCTTCATTTCAAGACTAACTATTTAGAGAGTGAATAGGCTTCTTCTCTTTTAGAGAGGCTGAAGACAGTTGAAAACACAGCCCTAAGGGACAGCAGAATCACAGAATGAAAGGGTCCAGGGTGCCTGAGTCACCAATTAAGAGGAAGTCATCCACCAACCAAGAATATGACATGATTGAGAAATAAACGTCTGCTGTGTCTGTGCTTTTATCTATTTTCAGATCTGTCAGAACAGCTTAGTCTGTTCTAACCACTAACGATCATCTTCTGGTAAAGAAATGCACAGTGGGGTAAGAGGCTTAAAGAAGATATAAAATATGGGAAGTTTGGGAAAATTATGGGGAAAAACCATAAAAGGAGCTGTCTAGAAACAGGTAAAGATAAGAGAACTGCCCTGTGGCTAAAACTGGAGAACATAAATTTGTGGGTGCCTCCAGTTTGCACAACTGTGTTTATTTTCCTAAGAGCATTTTACAAGCCCAGGTGTAGAAGCAGAAAAAGCAGACTGATATCATGTTGCAGGTTATTTCCACAGCCATTAAGACTAAAAAGGATTTTAATAATGTCCCTGATGCTGCGAAGGAGTGAGCACAGGAGGAGAAGGGGACAACAGAGAATGCGATGGTTGGATGGCATCACCAATTCAATGGACACGAGTTTGAGCAAACTCCAGGAGATAGTGAAGGATAGGGGAAGCCCGGCGTGCTGTGGTCCATGGGGTCGCAAAGAGTCAGACACAACTTAGCAACTGAACAACAACATCATGGTTCCCAGAAGATAAGTCAAAAGGAATATTGTCTTAGGCAGACATACTGTACTATGCATTCAATGTCTGAACAAGTTTAGTTAGCATCACTGGCGGAAACTGTTGAACCACAGCATCAACTATTAGGAAGTACAAAAGGCAAAGTTCAGTGAGTTGAGGAGAGGAATCCAAGGTAGCAAAAAAGCAGGAAATATATTACAGAAACGTAAGCGGGACTATCTCTTGAGTCTATTATTTTCTTTACGCAGTTTTCAAGGGAGTTTCTGTCCAATCAGAACTTTGCTGTGGCTTTGAGTGAGTCACTTATGTTCTTTGGAACTCAGTTTCCTCATTGATGTAACAGAGTTCACTGCTGAGGTATGAAAAAATGTGTGCAAAGTGCTTAGCACAGGGCCTAGAAAAGGGTGATTGCTCCAAATGATACTTAACATTACCATTACTATTTATTATCAGTAATAAAAAGACAGGGTTGGGTTAGATCTTTAACCCCCTTCCTATGTTAAAATTCTGTGAATCTATATATTTTTAGATAAATATCACAGTTTTTTGGATAGGGGAAAGACTAAGATAATGAAAGAGAGAAGTGAAAAGACATCTACTTTAACAGATCCTATGTGCACAAGCCAGGAAGGAGATACAGAGAACGTAGTATCCTCCCGCTGTGAATGCTACATCTGAAAAGGTTGAAAGGACATTCCAAACTCGGGGAAGTAAGAGGAACAGTTAAACCAGGTCCAGTGGAGAATAGAGCCCATGTGTGCTCCCCTTGGAAGACATGACAAGAGAAATAAAAATACCTCTCTCTTTTATGGTTTTAAATTCATGTAGTTCTGTCACCTTATTTTACAGAGGAAGATACCAACAGGTGCAGAGAACGACCAAAGCCACAGGTAGGTGGCTATAATATGACACCACCGCCCAAAAGCTCCTTCTACCTATCCTACATAAATGGTTTCAAAGTTTTGTCCCCTTAGAATCCAGAGACTTTGGAAATAGTGACAAACAAATTTTTATCAGTCGGCTTCCCTGGTGGCTCAGTGGTAAAGAACCCGCCTGCCAATATAGAGGATGAGAGTTCGATCCCTGAGTTGGGAAGATCCCCTGGAGAAGCGAATGGCAACCCACTCCAGAATGCTCCCCTGGAGAATTCCCATGGACAGAGGAGCCTGGTAGGCTACAGTTCATGGGGTCACAAAGTCAGATATGACTTAGCAACTAGAAACAACAGTTTTATCAATCTTCTTGTTATAAATTAAATTGCTGGACTCTTTCTTAAAAGAGACTGGATTAGTTGGGCAGGTGGAGAAGGGAGAAGTTAGTGAAGAGAAAGGAGCCCTAAGGGCTCTGACAAAGGTGACTCTTCGGTGGTTAGTATATGACCTTCCCATCTGCAGATTCCTCCACTGATGTTCTTCGAGATTGCTTTTATAACTTTGGTTCAAATTCAGGCATTTCCCTTTCTTGTTCCTAAAACTAAAATGCTTTAGATACAAAATCTGCCAAAATGTGTAAAGAGGATGCTTGAGAAAAAGCTAAAGATTCCATTAAACTCAGTAGCTGAAATGTATCTGCCTGTGTGTCACCTGCTGTCCAATCACACCCCACTCATATCTATCACTTACTCTTGGTAATTAAGGGATGAGTGAATTATGAGGCAATCACTAATTCAACAACTATTTACTAGGTGTCCCCCAGTAAAGGTGTCCCCTTTCCAAATACATGCAGGGACTTGTGTTGGGCACGTGAGGGCTATAAAATTGTGTAGGATCCAGCCCTTGCTCTGCAAGACCTTCTGCATGAAAGGAAGTGATGCATGTTTTCAAATAATCACCATACACAGGAGTAAAAGAGACATTTAAGAGTGGCATTAAAAGAGTAGTTGAAGGATTTAGAACATGTACAAAGCACTTCTGACTGGGGCAGGGAGGGAAAGTGTCGCAAACTGGTAGCCTTTGGTCAGAACATTCAAGAACTGCTAGGATTTCAAACAGGTGAAGTGAAAGGAAGAGCAATAGCATTAGAGGCAGCACTAGGATTAAAACACATCTAGGGAATTCTGCATTGTTTCACAGAGAAGAGAGAGGAAGAACTTTAATAATGGGGCAAGACTGGAAAGGCCCATGAATTCGAAGACAAATATTTAGAACTGAATGCAATAGAGCAAAGTGACCCACGGAAGGGTGGAGCAAGCAGTGATATGATCAAAGCAGTTTGGTTATTTCCAGAGAAACACAAAACTTCCTTTCTTTCTTCTGTAGAAACAAAAGGAAAACAACTTTTGAGAACCTAGTACTCTGAGCCGCACTGTTTTTATCACTTTCCAAATACATTTAGAAGTTTATTGTGTTTTATTGAAACTCATAACATCCTAAAGAAAATTTTCCTAAAATGTTTACCTTGAACATCAACTTCTGTTCCTACTGTGAATAACCAACCAGACTTAGCCATCACTGGTGCATAAAAGGCAAAGTGATACTGCTTTCTAAGCATGTATCACCCACAGTTATAGGCCATGTCATTTGACAGTAGTAGCTTCCAGAAATCTCATTTTCAGAAACAGTTTATCTGTTATAATTCATGGGGCTTGAAGCATATAGGTGGATAATCAAATATGGAATTCCACAGAAGACATATCACTATTTAAAGAATATGAGGCTAGGAACATCTAAATGAAACAGTTGTTGCTCATCCATTAATAGTCTGACTGTTACAGAATAAAGTACATTAGTAATCACTTCACTTTGTCAGAAAAAAGTAAAAGCCCCAAGTAATTAATTTTGTTAGCACATTTTGTCATAATAAATTTTTACTTAGGAGAGCAACAATTTAATTAATTTTTCCCAGTAATTTTAGCAAACTAATAGAACCAGAGCTTGATCTAATTAAAATCAGAAACCATGTTTTGTCTGCTGCATGAATCAGAAATCTTATTTTGAAAGAATCAACATAAAATTTTCAACTGAAATATGGAAAACAAGAATACAGATATGATGTAGGAAGAAATATTTAACCCAAAGAACTAGTAAGAACTGCCAGCAAAAGAGGAAAATCTTGGAAAATAAGAAAAAAGAAACACATTCATGTCAGGACACAAAATTAGAGTTCTGGACAAACTCTGACCACAATCGTCTTTAGGTATTCAAACCATCTGCTCCTCGTTCTTCCTTTTCCTAAAAGCTCCTGAGATCAATCTCTGGTCAGGTAATACAGGAAGAGGTCTGAAGTTATTAGAGGTTTCCTGGCTTGTAGCCATGCTGGCCTTTATCTCTCTGACTTGGCGTTGAATCTGATCATCTCTCCCTCCTACATTTCTTTCTCCCATCATGTCAACAACTATAAAACAAGGAAATACACAACATGCCCTTATTACATTCTGCTTTCTCTATAAAACAACTTCCAAGTTTCCTTCTTAACTCCAGGTGATGAGCCCTGATAGAACTTCCTGAGTATTTTGAAGAGTATCTAAAACCACTTTCATTACACCATCTTAGTTCCATTCCATCCCTCCTTATCTCCCAAAATAACAATCTAAAATCAGCCAGTGTGGAGGTCCCAAACTTAATGACTAATAATTTTCCCAAAAACTTCAGATGAAAACGATATCCTATTGTACACAACTGAATCGAGTAGCAGAAAGGCCATTTGACACTTTTTTTAAAAAGAAAGCATGTTAGAAGTGGCAAGAATGAAGACTTCTAATTTTTAACTTGAATCCTGGGCTTTAAAACTTGAGAAACACAGTGAAAATTATTATTTAGTTCACATACAGAATGTAGGTTTCCATATGCTTTTCCATAGATAGTTTATTTTTGAAAGCATATGATTGTGCTGGTTTTTTAATACACTAAAGTACAAAATAGCAAACATTCTTAAAACAAAGATGATCTGCTGTAGTCTTCAAGAAATTCTAAGTCTCTTTGCTGCTGAAGTGACATTCTCTTCACCACAAAACGGTCTCCAACTACTTGAGCCCATTAACCTCTCCCTCCATAACCGCAACAGTTCCAGCCAACAACATTCTGCCATGGGGTATGGACTGGGCAAGATCTTATGTTGGTCTCTAACTGCTTGGCATTTGTATGTTTTCTCTTGTTGAATGAATTCTCACCTTCTCAAAATTAGGGTGACCATACTTTTTCTTTACCTAGGACTTGTAATGCTACACAAAGCTACAGAAAATTTCATTTAAGAAGTCAAGCTTTACAGATATTCAATTTCTAATGCTCTTACTAAAATGCTATTTATGCACTTAGGACAACCTAGTGAGTCTGGCTGTTGACAAGAAGAAAGAATAAAGTTTTGGAGAACCTGAGCTGAAATTTTATCACATTAAAAATATAAAGAGGAGAAATTAGATAATAACCTGGAAATTGTTTCCCTTCTGTCATAACCATAGCTGCCATTAACCTCCCCTCCCCCCCGCCCCCCCCCCCCCCCCGCCTCCATCAGACACACCAAATTTATGCGGGAAAAGCCTAGATAATTCATTCATAACATTTAAGAATAAATTATCCAACTAACTGCATTTTTTACCCAAGTGATCCTCTTTTGAATATAAAAAAGTAAAATATGTAAGAAAGAAGAAAGCAGTATTTTGAAGTCTACTAACAGGAACATCAGCAGTGATTTTACCTGTGTGATATCACATATTACCTACATTTTGTCAGTGAGACAACTGAGGCTCAGTGAAGTTGAATAGTTTACCTAAGGCCAAAAATTCTGGGGTTTTTCTCCCCTACTATATCCAGCTAGAGTTTGTCCCACAGTTCAGTCATTCAATGAGAAAACATTTATTGAGCCTTTATCATAAGCTAGTCATCACTCTAGGTATTAGAAATACAAAGATGTGTGAGACAGACCAAGCCCTCTCATAGAACTTAACTTACATTCTAGTGATGAAAGCGGAAAACTTATACCCAAACAAGATAATCTGAGAATTACAACTGTTTATCAATATGACTTATGTACAATAATAGTCAAATATTCTAAATATCTATGGGATTAAATAGTTACAAAAACAAAGGTGGGGGGGACACTGACCACTGGTAATACTGTGGCCCTCTCGTCAATTATTTAACTAAACCACTGCATCTTTTAATAAAGCAGGTGAGAGAAGGAAGCAGAGTATTTAAACTGCTCACAATGTCCTTTGAAAATAAAGTAACTATGTGAGATATAAGAATGGGCAGCTCCAACAGTGCTGGTTCTCAAACCCCAAATTCCATCTTTATCCATTATTACTAAAGTAGGATGCATTATTTGAGGAGTCGATTTGGAAATATCAAGGGAGTGTTGTAATTTGACATAATCCCCCTATGAGAAACACAGGAGGGTTTCAACATCCTCATCATAAGATTCCCCCTCACTGCACATGATACCCCTTGAGCAATGGCATCCAGCACTCAGTCCCAGTTCGTGGCCAGCAAGAACTGTGGCACTCATACTCTATGGAGTGGTCAGCAGTTCTCAGGAAGTGCCCGGCCCCAGTGTGGTGGTTCCCCTTACCCTCCACCCTTCAAAACAAACTTCACTTCTATTAAACTTGGGAACATATGCAAAATTCTAAGTTTTGTTTTTAGCAATGAGAATTCAGTGGAACTCTCCCATCCCCCACCTATTCATACAAGGATAAAAGTCGACCAAATTACTATTCCTATAGCTGCCCCTACCCCCTCCCATGATATTTATTGTGTTGTATAATGTGGGTTGACCCCTGTCACTAAGATATAGTGAGAATTTGCATTTGTAAACTACTTCGGAACTCCTGAGGACAGTTCCTGGAGTGAAGGCTCCTTTTCAGAAGGTGGAAGTCAGTCTAGAGACCAAGAGCTAAGATCAGCACTTCATTCACAGGGCTATACCTTCCTGCCAAAGCACCCTGCAAATCTATTTTTACTCGCAAGTTACTACGTGGGGAGTGGGGGCTGTTTCGAGTTCATCATTGTAAACCTGTTTCCTCCGAGAACTATCACACACTCCAGCAGCTAAGATCTCAAAGTAGCCTCAATTCCCTTCTAGATTCTCTACCTCTCTTGCTTCAGAGAGGAGCAACAGATCTTATCAGACGAGCGGCATCCACAAACCAAAAGTTTGCAGCAAACTTTCAATAAGATACCAACCCTCACCCCAAAGTCCTACCACTTAACCATCCTCCAAAATGTATATAGCTAAACCCCATAGGAACGAGCCCACGTTCTGTCGGTGGGGAAAAATTTTAAATCTTTCCCCAGATTCCGCCACCAACCCCAAAACCGACTCCACTGGGTCAGAGAGGGACCTCTCCCCGTTATAACCAGGGGGCGGGGGTGGGGTGGGGGGTCTCCCAGGAAGCACACACCTGAGATTGATCCTCTCGCACGAGGAAAGAGAGGGCAGGAGCACGGGTTCCTCCGGCCGGGGCGGAGTCTCTGCCTCCCCCGAATCAGAGTCTCGGCCCCGGTACTCGCGGCGAGGCGCTCCGGGATGTCACCCCCGGGCAGGCAGGGCGAGTGTAACCCGACGCGCCCAGCGCAGCCGCGCCCCCGCCTCCCGAGCAACTTGCTCCTCCCGCTCCCCGCCCCGAGGGCCGCCTCGGCGGCTCGGCCGCCACATCCAGTGGTAGACCTCACGCCCAGGCTCCTCTGGCCCAGCAGGGAAATACGGAAGTGGAGGCGGGGGACCCTGCCGTGAAAGAGATGGGGGGGGGGGGGGGGGGGCGGGGAAGCGTTGCGAACCAGCAGGCAGAGAACGATCAAGGTCTCCGCCTCCCAGTGAACGTGACTAGACGGGGACTCGGGGGACGCAGGGCCAGCCGGATAGGGCCGCGGCGCGGCGGATCCCTGGCCCCGGCCCCGAGCTGCGGGTTCTACCCTGCGTCTTCGCCTGGCCACACTCCAGATCTTCGGCCCAACCTCGGCTGGGTTAGGCCCGGGGAAGACGGTGGAGGTGTCCGATTTCCCCTGCCCTCCCGCTTGCGGGCCGCTCTCTCCACCTGCCTGGGAGACAGGAGACACTCGTTCGCCTGCACGCCGGCGGGGCTGGCATACCTGATTTCTTGTTTCCGGCCTGAAACTGGCTTCCCCTACTCGGCAGGCAGGCTTCCTTGGGCCTAGAGACGCGTCTGGGAGGCTGTAAGACCCCTGGAACCGGCCGACAGACCCCAAAGCCTTGCCCCGGCTCCCCCCACCCCAACCCCCGACCCGGGCGCTTGGAGGCACGCCTGGCCTCCAGACCCCTGCCTGAACGTCAGCGAGGAGACCTGCAGGGAAGACCAAGTACAAGCGTCAGGGGGTGGGATGCTGAGCACCCGCTCCTCTGGCCCAGCCTCCTACAGGTGGGGGGAGGGGAGAGCCCGGGCAGCAAAGCAGCAGGCTTCCCGGTTGCACCCCCAAACCCGACCTTGCCCACTGAGCATGCCCAGCTCACTTGCTGGAATTACAAGGGCTAGGCGAGGCCAAGGGGGCCCAAGGAAGGGACAGATGGGATTCAAATGGACCCATTTCCTTAAGGTCTTTTCTTCCGAAGATCTCTGAGAGCTTTACACACAACTTTTCTACCGTGGCATTACAAAATACCCAGGCAGGGAACAGCTGGAAAGGCCTTTCCAAAAAAGGCAGCCAAATTAGTTTGAATCAAAATCGCGGGGGTAGGTTTTTTCAGCCAATTATTTATTAACTCACGTACTAATTTCTTTAAATACCAAATAATTATAATTGACCCAGAGGAATGTGTAGACTCACTGGGTCCCACACTTTTAGTAACAGGAAAGCAGCCTACCCAATAGGTAGTCTTTCCAGTGGAACAGTGGTTCTCAGCCTTGGATACACATTGCAGTGGGGGTTGGGTGGTGGTGGTGGTGGTGGTTTAGTCTCCTAAGTCGTGTCCGACTCTTGCGACCCCGTGGACTGTAGCCCAACAGACTCCTCTGTCCACGGGATTTCCCAGGCAAGAATACTGGAGTGGGTTGCCATTTCCTTCCCCAGGGGATCTTCCCAATCCAGGGATGGAACTCTTTCTCTTGGGTTTCCGGGATTGCAGGTGGATGCTTTACTGCTGAGCCACCAGGGCAGCCCCGGGGCCGATAGGGAGCTGTTAAATGATCAATGCCAGGTTCCCATACCCACACCAGTTGAATCAGGCTGCGGATGGAACCTGGAAATTTCTATATTTTGAAACTGTTGGTCTCAAAGTGTAACTGGGGGAGTCAGCATCTCCAGAGAATCTGCTTCTTAAACTCTGGGACCAGGAACTGAGCTTTGAACAAATCCTTCAAGCGATCCAGATGCACACTACTGCTTGAGAACTATTGTTGAAAGCCACCCAACCTCCAGATGCTTCAGGTGTTCACCCAAGCCGGGTTGAGAATCTCTGTAATAGACCATTGCTCTCTCATTTTTTTTTAAATCCTAAACATTTGTCTAGAAGAGCGACACGATACACAGAAAAGGGAACATCTGGTTGCACTGAGGTGCCATTAGTAGGATTTATTTCCACTAATTCTCCCAGGATAGTTCACTGCTTGGAATATGAAGACCACCTACTATTAATCACTTTTGTACCTAGCACAGTGCCTATAACATAATAGATGTTTGATAGCTGTTCACTGATATGAAATGAATGCTTAGGTGAACAGTTTGTTGTGAGCCCTGTTGTGTCTACTATTTATGTTCCCCACAAGTTCTGGTCACCTTGCTAGCTAACAAGCCAGCAGGGATTCAGTTCTCATCAGTAACCCATGACTATCCATGATGATCCAAGTCAGACCTGATAGAATAGGATATGGGAGGAGGTAGACACTCTTGGGGCTTCCCTGGTGGCTCAGTAGTAAAGCATCTTCCTGCAATGCAGGAGACCATCTGCAATGGTTCTATCCCTGGGTCTGGAAGATTCCCTTGGAGAAGGAAGTGGCAACCCACTCCAATATTCTTGCCTGGGAAATCCCATGGACATAGGAGCCTGGTGCGCTACATCCAAGGGTGGCAAAGAGTTGGACATGACTTAGCAACTAAACCACCACCACCAGAGAATTTTGAGGTGAGAAAACTCAGAAGTCTCAGATATGTTTTCACTTGCCAAGGTTGGGGCCCAAAGCAATCAAAGGAAAGCAGGACCCTAGGCACCAGTGGAATTCAGGAAAGGCATCAGATGAAAAAGTGTGTAATGGAGCTGTTAGGAGAGGAGAGATAAAAAGGTAACATGATAAGCATTCAGCTTACTCTGGATCTTCTTTTTCTAAACAACCCACCTCAGCCCTCCTCTTCCCCATGCTCCATACACATCTAAACTCAGCAACAGCCTTGACAAAAAAAATTAATTAGAAATTGTTGTGAAATAATTACTTCCAATTACTGCATCAAAACATAGCTGATTTGTAGTTTTTCAACATAAATTACACATCCACTTTTATTCAAGGCAAAAGTGGTTAAAAAAATTAATCCTTAAAGATAACGCTGAAAGTGAAGTGTTAGTCGCTCAGAAATGTCCAACTCTTTGTGACCCAGTGGACAGTAGCCCACTAGGCTCCTCTGTCCATGGAATTCTCTAGGCAAGAATAATGGATTGGGTTGCCATTCCCTTCTCCAGGAGACCTTCCTGACCTAGGGATTGAACCCTGGTCTCCTGCTTTGCAGGCAGATTCTTTACCTTCTGAGCCACATGCACTAGATAATTTCCAAATGCAGAGTTTTATGATCTTTCTGCTTTAAGACTGACAGACTTACAGAATCAAAAATTATTCCGTATTTACTCCATCAGTATCTTCTAGAAGGAATAAAGTATAAAAATAATTTTTTCCTTTTAGCCTTAAACATAATGCTTTAAAACTTAAGTTACTATTTGAGTACCTAAAGTAGCTTTCCACCTCTCTATCTCTGCCCTTGTGTCTTCTTTATTATGATAAGAATTCCACTGAAAGAATTTGGCTGCTGATTGTGGTATCTAATACAATGTAATTTCCCATATGCCTAAGCAATTTCTTTTCATTTTTAAGATAATTTTGTGGGGAGGAGGTCAATAATCATTCATTTAGGAATTACGCTTCAGAATTAAGTTAGATACACAAACAATACTTAAAAACATCTTTTCCTACACACATACACTTGCTACAGCTTCTCAAGGAATTAAAACCAAACAAACACGCTGAGGGTTAAAAAGGGAGAAAACTGAGAGCGTAAAGGGTGTGGCACTTAGAACTAAATTTAAAAACATGAAGTAATTATTTCAGCAGAAGGTGATCTACTGATCTGACCAGTACCTCAGGAGAATTAGAGTCTTAAGTGTTTCTCCTTGTCATCATAAACATGACTCAGCATTTGGAATGAAACTATGTTTACCGTCTTTCAGATTGAAGGTGTCAAGTAACTTCAGTGCAACCTCTTTCCTCCTGTGCCTGTGAAAACTTCAGGACTATCATAGGTTTTCAGGCTCACTTAGCTACCGAAATTTGAAAAGCTTTTCCCTTTTCATTCCTTTCTATCCAAACAAAATCTAAATTTGTCTGCCATTAATTTATCTTGCTTTAATAGTGCTGTCAGGTAAATCTGGGTTATTCTCTATATTCTAGTGTAACAATACAAGCAAGAAGTTCTTCCCTTCCTCAGTCGGCTGCTTAGACAACTTAAACCCAACTGCTGGGGATAACCTTTCTCTAGCATGGGGAACCTTCCATTGGTGATTCTGTTACATACTTTTTATGATCATTCATCACCTGCGCAGGGTCAACTCTTTTAGTCCTTGCCCATTTCTAGAGAGGAACACACTTTCTGCTAGTGTTCCTTGATTACCAAAGCTCATAATAAAATTCATGGACTAGAAGGATTGAATGGGGCCTTTGTTGTTCAGTCGTTTGGTTGTTTCCGGCTCTGTGTGATCCCATGGACTGCAGCACGCCAGGCTTCTCTGTCCTTTACTGTTTCCCAGAGTTTGCTCAAACTCATGTCCATTGAGTCAATGCTGCTGTCTAATCACCTCATCCACTGTCACCCCCTCTCTTCCTTCTCTCAATCTTTGCCGGCATCAGGGTCTTTTCCAGTGAGTTGGCTCTCCGTATCAGGTGGCTGAAGGACTAGAGCTTCAGCTTCAGTACTTTGCTCATCTGATGCTTCCCAGGTGGCTCAGTGGTAAAGACTCCACCTGCCAATGCAGGAGGCACCAGAGATGCAGATTTGATCCTTGGGTCAGGAAGATCCCCGGAGTAGGAACTGGCTTCCTACTCCAGTATTCTTAGGGAAATCCCATGGACAGAGAGGTGTCAGGCTGCAGTCCACGAGGTCAAAAAGAGTCATACACCACTGAGCAACTGAGCACAGTACAGAAGACAACACGTGAAAACAAACACTTTCAGCACAGTATGTTAATAACTCTAAACGGGGACCTCAAAGCTCTGTGCTGGGATGGAGCATGCAAGTGTTCCGGGGAGAATCTCTTGCAGAGAAAGTAGCAGCTTACTTCTAAGACAAGAGGGAATATACGATTAAAGGCCTAGAAATATGAAAGGGCCTAGGGTTTCTGGGAAATGCTGTCATATAAAATCTGAGGGAGAAGATATTGGCAGATGCAGTTAGATTGATAATCAGAACCTGGGTCATACAAAGTCATACAAAGGAAAGGGGCCATAAATATTATTAACGCTCAGATTTTTGTTTTAAAAATGATAAAACCAAGGCTCAGAGTTATTAAGTATTTTGCCTAAAGTTACAGAGTTGTTCAGTCATGTCCTACTCTTTGCGACCCCATGGACTGCAGCATGCCAGGCTTCCCTGTCCTTCGCCATCTCTAGGAGCTTGCTCAAACTCATGTCCATTAACTCTGATGCCAGAGTTAGCCTAACATTAATGCATGTAGTACATATGCCCTCCATCAAATCTGACTCTTTGTGACCCCATGGACTGTAGCCCACCAGGTTCCTCTGAACATGTGATTTCCCAGGCAAGAATACTGGAGTGGGTTGCCATTTCCTTCTTCAGGGGATCTTCCCCACCCACGGATTGAACCCATATCTCTTGTGTTTCCTGCATTGGCAGATTCTTTACCACTGCACCACCTAGGAAGCCCCAGCCTAACATAGTGTTAAGACTAAAATAAGAAACTGCTTGGTGCAGAGAACAGTGTGGGAGCTTCAAATCTATCCTCTTCTAAGTTCTTTAACCTCTAACTTCCCAGAGCCTCTGTTTCCTCATCCAGGGAGGATGTTAATAGCGCACATTCAATACTAACTCTCTTTCAGGCACTAGTCTTAACAAAGTACTTGTAATAGCTAATCCTCAGAATAACTATGAGTTTTTTGGTTTCTTGGCTTTGTTTTTACAAATGGGGGAATTGAGGCATACAGTTGCTAAGTAACATGCCCAACACAACACAGCTAGCAACAGCCACACTGGGATTGAATAGGATATATATGTAAAATGCCTGACTTATAGGCTGTCTATAAAACTATCACCAATGTCGTTCCCTTCCCTGAGGCCCACACATTCTGACTCGTGGTCCAATATTGGGCAAAGACACTTTTGTTCTGAGCTTTGAATGCTATGTATACTCACATCTTTTTTTCCATTCTATTATTTTAGTAGTTTACATAATTTGGGAAGCACTATTAATATAGTCACCTAATAATCTTAATCATTGTTAACAATAGTTACAAATTAAGAAGATAATCAAACATTGAACAAAGACTACAAGTTTACCACTTACGAAAGAAAAGAAAAAAACTAATATAGAGTTTCTAGATTAGCAAACTCTGTCCAGAAAAATTAAACAAATTCTTCAAAATTGAAACAAATTCTTGATCTGGACTGGTCCAGTACCTTTGAGGCTCAGAGGTTAGACCAGATCATTTATCATTTAGTTGGTCTCCACCTCCTTGTTACTTGAATTCTTAAAAGCAGAATTACAGACATCTAATATCCAACAGAAAATCTTCCCACATCAGTGATTTTCAAAGAGTTAGGATCAAGAATGAGGTAAAAACACAGGATATGATCTTCATCTTGAAAAGATGAAAATGCTAAGTATATTTTTAATGGGTACTTAAAGTTTTATCTCTGCTTTATAAGAATCTGGGGTGGGAGGGACTTCCTTGGCAGTCCAGTGGTTAAGACTGCACCTTTCATTGCAGAAGGTAAGGGTTCAATCTCCAGTCAGGGAGATAAGATCCAACATGCCTCACAACCGAAAAACCAAAAAATATAAAATAGAAATAATGAAAGAAATTCAATAAAGCCTTTAAAAATGGTCTACATAAAAAAAAATTCTGGGAAAGTATCTTCTAAATAAAAATAAAATTTAGAAAAAATGACATCAATAAAAAGTGACACCAGGAAACTTACTTAGAAGTAAAGGTTTCAAAGGTAAAGGAAATTCAAACTCCTCCTTGGGCTGGCATCCACTCTGTTCCTAAGACAGCACTGAAAACAAGTGTTTGTGATGTAAATTGAGTAACAGTGTCTCTGGAACAAAGCCTCCCATTTAATAGCAGGAGGAAGTTTGCAGGCAAGTGTTATGTCCTAAATAACTCATTCGGAGAACATGAATAAGTATTAGGTTCTGATGCGGAAGCTGAAACAAAATGGAGGATTGGACCCTTCAGAGCAACTCTGGTTATGATTCAGTTAAAGAAGTGACTGAGCCAAGAGTAACCAGCCCAGGAAACTGGAGATGTGTTCAGTTCCATGCCTAGGAACCTGTTACATAACATAGAGATGATTTCAATCTCACCAGTAAATACTTAAAATAAACTTGACCACAGTTTGTAATATTTTGATGCAATTTTTTTCTAAATGAATGAATCTGAACAGCAAAAAATAGAGCAACAATAGCAAAGGACAGGGTTTATGCCTGTGCATGTTTAGCCTTTAAAATAAGAAGAACACTGCGTCTTAATTCAGCAGCCTTGAAACACATGGGCATTGACCTACTTTCTGCCAAGCCAAGAGGGAGGCCCTCTACACACAAGGGTATAGGCCAGAGTGACAGGTGCTGTTCCCTCAATAAATAGCTTGGACTCAAAAGGGAATCTCCTGCATTCCTCCTCTATCAGTAAAAGCATCAAGCAAAGCCAAGAAATGAACCAGGGAAATGCAGAGACTCTTTGTTCTGTTATCTTTGAGTTACTTATTGAATAGCTTTTTTTAAAAATAGTCTTTAAAATACTTTTTTAAATAGCTTTTTTAGGGGTCATAAAACAAAAGAAGAGAATGGTATAATGTAAACTTCATCAAAGAGAATTTGAAATCTTAATGAAAAGTCTATTAACATTCTCTAGACCACACTGTAAATAGATAATCCTATTTCCTTTCCACCTAATTTTTAATCCTGGTCATTTCTGAGAACTGAGATAACTTGACCTATGATTTAAAAAAAAAAAAAAAGCTAGAAACTGGTGTCAGTGTATCTGAAAAAAGTATATTTTTTTCCTCGTAAATTTAGAGTATATGTGTTCTAAAAATATCTTTCAATAGTCAAATGTAGAGGAAGGCACTTTTTCCTGAGCATGTGTTCTTCAACCTGATCCTCTTGGGGTTTTGCAATAGAGAAGTCCAGTCCTCACAAAGAGGCCTTCCTCCAGTGGGTCTCAAAGTGCGGTGGGGTGGAATTCTAGCTTTTCCATCATTTCCCTCACCCAGACACAATTTACATTCCTGCTTTGAGACTATGTGAAAGCAAATTGTCCCTAGGCTTAATGAGGTAAAGTGAAGACTTATAAGCTGAATACTGACCTCCCTGGAACCTTTGAATGTCACTTTACATGGCAGGTATGGAGTATTAACAGATATGATTTAACCAAGGATTCTGAGATGGAGAGTTTATCCTGAATTATCAGGAGGGACCCTAAATACAGTCACATGTATCTGTCAATTTAAAAAATAGTCACAACGTAGAAATTGAGAGCTATGTTTTATTTGGCGGGAATTTTTAGAACCAAAAACCCAGGAGACAGCATCTCAAGTGACCCTGAGAGAACAGTTCCGGGGAGGCAGGGGGGAGGAGCCAGGCTATATAGAAGTTTGCAGCAAGGGGCACGTAGTCTCAACATCAAAAGATTATTGTTAGTTAAGGAACTCCAAATATCTCAACTTAAGGAATTTAGCACTCCTCTGTGTATAGGAAGATGCAAGAGTCTGGTCTAACTGAAGTCATCCCTTTCATATGCATGTCAGCTAACTGGGGTCAGCATCCTGCTTCCTGATTTTTCACATCCTTAGTTCCTTGCTTATTGTAGGGAGCAGCAGTAGCTACTAGATTGCAAGCATTGTTCTCCCTCTTGGGCTCAAAAATTCACTTTGAAGGCACAAAATCGCTGTGAAATCTTTGTTTATTGATGTGGCAGGAAATATTCCATTTCACATATCTATAGAAGAGAGCAGTAATAGGGAGGATTTATAGGAAATGGCAACCCACTCCAGTATTCTTGCCTAGAGAATCCCAGGGATGGGGGAGCCTGGTGGGCTGCCATCTATGGGGTCGCACAGAGTCGGACACGACTGAAGCAGCTTAGCAGCAGCAGCAGCATACAGACACAAGAGTAGAAGACAGTGTCATCATGGATGCAGGTTGGAGTAATACAGACACAAGCCAAGGAATGCCAGCAGCCACCAGAAGCTGGTAGAAGCAAGGAGTGAATTCTCCCAGATCTTCTGGAGAGAGCTGGCTCTGCCAACCCCAATTTCAGTCCAGTGATAATAATGTTGGACTTCTGGCCTCCAGAAATGTTATTGTTGTTCAGTCGTGTCTGACTGTTTGCAACCCCAAGGACTGCAGCACTCCAGGTTTCTCTGTCCTTCATTACCTCCTGGAGTTTGCTCAGACTTATGTCCTTTGAGTTGGTGATGCCATCCAGAACTATGGGAGACTGTATTTCTTGTTTTAAACTACCAACTTGTGTTAAATTGTTAAAGCAGCAACAGGAAACTGATAATGAAGAACCTAAGCTACTCCATTTTGTTAACAGAAAAACTCCATTTTGTAAGGTTCCGGGAAAAGAGCCTTTGGAAATCCCCTGACCTCACCCTACCACCCACGAGCCAATCGGAACCCAGACCAGAATCTCCTGACTTAATGTTCAGGAACTTGTGGTCTACGTAGGTAACAGGGACCAATCAAAAACCAACACACAACCCTTTGAAAGAAAGTGACCAATCAGACGTCCCCCTACCTAGAAATTCTTTTTTTCATGAACACTCCCTATATAAGCAATGTAATCCAAAAGCTGGGGCTCCTCTCTATAGCTGCTGTGTCGGTAACGGTGGGAGCCCCAGCTCGGGCTTGGTAATAAAAACTCTCTTGCTTTTGCATTGGATATCAGCTCCCTGGTGGTCACTGGGAGATTTCGTGACTTGGGTATAACAGTAACAGTTCCTTCAGCACTTCTTCATTTATTTTCCTTTGACACCAACACCAGTCTGTCTTTGCAGAGCTAGCCCTTCAGTACATCACTGACACTTGTAATGCACTCTTTATTTGCAATGACAAAGCAATTTACAGCAATGTAAATGGTCTCAATTTTCTGTCCTGTGGGACATTCAACTGATACTAGAGACTTTAAAATTTTGAGAAATGCCTTGTTTTGTTTTAGCTTTCTAACAAGTAAAGAAATACCAGAACAAGGTTGAAAAAATTATTTCACAGTTTGAATGTTACAATTAGGCAACTAACATTTAGCAGAAGGATGTCAGTAATTGCCCTTTTAGCTTTATTTAGAGATAAGAGCAAAAATTTTAACCTGAAGTCTGTACCAGACGGATTGCTACGTCACCCATATCCTTCTTTAAGCAGATCTTCTTTCACCAGCTGCTGGAAACATCTTCAGCTGGCAACTCCTCTAGAATTTGCATCTACTGCAAAGAGCAGCCTCATTCAAGGCTATCCCTTTCCTGAAGTGATCCTTACCATGACATTGAGTGAAGCAAGAGTATAAAGACCCAGATAAATAATTGGGAGATAACACTAATGGACTGTTCATACTCCAGAGCTCCTTTAGTGGGTGAAGGAGGTTTTGTGGGCCTTGCATCACAATTCACATTTTCCTCTGCCCACTTCTGCTTCTGTGTTCTCCTTATCACAAGTGTCCCTAAAAATAACATGCATGTCAAGTTGAATCAGAGACCTTCACAAATAGGAAGCACAGGTAACCCAAACCCTTGAGTTCCACAGAATTTTTAATTCATTCCTTCTCTTTAATCAGATTTCTCCCCTGGGACTGTACAATTCTACCTATCTCAAATAAAGAACCATTCCCCATAGCCAGGAGCCTTTGTAATGTTTCTACATATCTGCATATCCAAAGGCTATCCAAGGGTTTCCTTTCTGGCTCAGAGATAAAGAATCCTCCTGCAAAGCAGGAAATGCAGGTTCGATCCCAAGGTCAGAACGATCCTCTGAAGAAGGATATGGCAACCCACTCCTATATTCTTTCCTGGGAAATCCCATGGACAGAGGAGCCTGGTGGACTGCACTCCATGGGGTCGCAAAAAGAGCTGGACATGCCTCAGTGACTAGACGACATCTACACATTCAAGGGCACAAGGCTTCTCTGAAGTACACAGAGTTTAGAAGGATGAGTTGCCCAATTTCCCCCCAAGCCATACGTCCTTTCAAGTTTCTCTAATTTATTTGTTTCTAATTTTGTTGCAGGAACAGGGACCCCTAACAGGACCAAAAGAGGGCTCTTGTCTAACACTCAGAAATGAATTGTCCGAGGAGGCACATATTCTGACAAAGTAAGAGAGTTCATTGGGAAGGGGGTGGCCACGCAGAGAGCAGGAGGGTAAGGGAATCCAGGAGGACTGCTCTGCCATGTGGCTCACAGTCTTGGGTTTAATGGTGATGGTTTTAGTTTCCAGGTTTTCACTGGCCAATCATTCTGGCTCAGGGTCCTTCCTGGTGGTGCATGCATTGCTCAGCCAAGATGTATGCCAGCGAGGACTCTGGGGGGTGGTAGACATGTGACATCTCCTTTTGACCTTTCCCAAACTCTTCTGATTGGTGTGGCTTATTATTTTCATGCTCCTCACTGGGACCTCCTGTGACAAAATTACTCACCAAATGGTTTACTCTGGTACTTGGCCAGGATGCATGGTTTCAGTCAGTGTGTTTCCCCAAGGAATTTTTGACAACCAGTGGAAATTGGTTGAGCATCACCAGGCTATTGTTTAGGGATACAGGCAACACCCAGTTGTGTATGTGTCTGGTGGTGAAACTAAAGTCCAATGCTGTAAAGAAAAATAATGAATAGAAACCTACAATATTAGGTTCATGAATCAAGGTACATTGGAAGTCATCAAACAGGAGATTGCAAGAGTGAACATCGGCAATTTAGGAATCAGTGACCTAAAATGGACAGGAAAGAATGATTTTAATTCAGATGACCATTATATCTACTACCTTGGGCAAGAATCCTTAGAAGAAATGGAGTAGCCCTTATAGTCAACAAAAGAGTCTGAAATACAGTAGTTGGGTGCAATCTCAAAAAAAAAAAAAAAAATGATCTCAGTTTGTTTCCAAGGCAAACCATTCAATATGCCCCGACCAGTAATGCTGAAGAAGCTGAAGTTGAACAGTTCTTTGAAGACCTACAAGACTTTCTAGAACTAACACCAAAAAAAAGATGTCCTTTTCATCATAGGAGATTGGAATGAGAAAGCAGGAAGTTAAGAGGTACCTGGAGTAATAGGAAAGTTTGGCCCCAGACTACATAATGAAGCAGGGCAAAGGCTAACAGAGTTTTGCCAAGAGGACACACTGGTCATAGCAAACACCCTCTTCCAACAACACAAAAGATGACTCTGCACATGGACATCACCAGATGGTCAACACCAAAATCAGATTGATTATATTCTTTGCAGCTGAAGATGGAGAACCTCTATACAGTCAGCAAAAACAAAACCAGGAGCTGACTATGGCTCAGATCATGAACTCTTTATTGAAAAATTCAGACTAAGATTGAAGCATGTAGGGAAAACCACCAGGACATTCAGGTATGACCTCAATCAAATCCCTTATGATTACACAGTGAAAGTACAAATAGACTCAAGGGATTAGATCTGATAGAGTTTCTAAAGAACTATGGACATAGGTTTATAACATTGTACAGGATACCATCTCCAAGGGAAACCATCTCCAGGGGAAAATATGCAGAAAGGCAAAATGGTTGTCTGAGGAGGCCTTACAAATAGCTGAGAAAAGAAGAGAAGCAAAAGGCAAAAGGAGAAAGGGAAAGATATACCCAGCTGAATGCAGAGTCCAGAGAATAGCAAGGAGAGATAAGAAAGCCTTCCTAAGTGATCAATGCAAAGAAACACAGGAAAACAATAGAATGGGAAAGACTAGAGATCTCTTCAGGAAAACTAAAGATACCAAGGGAACATTTCATGCAAAGATGGGCACAACAAAGGACAGAATTGGTATGGACCTAACGGAAGCAGAAGATATAAAGAAGAGTTGGCAAGAATACATAGAAGAACTATACAAAAAAGGTCTTCATGACCAAGATAATCACGATGGTGTGATCACTCACCTAGAGCCAGACATCCTGGAGTGCGAAGTCAGGTGGGCCTTAGGAAACATCACTACCAACAAAGTTAGTGGAGATGATGAAGTTCCAGCAGAGCTACTTCAAATCCTAAAAGACGATGCTGTGAAAGTGCTGCACTCAATATGCCAGCAAATTTGGAAAACTCAGCAGTAGCCACAGACTGGAAAAGGTCAATTTTCATTCCAGTCTCAAAGAAAGGCAATGCCACTTTGGCACTTGTTCAAATTACTGCAAAAATGCACTCATTTCACATGCTAGCAAGTTAATGCTCAAAGTCCTTCAGGCTAGGCTTCAACAGCATGTGAACCAAGAACTTCCAAATGTTCAAGCTGGATTTAGAAAAGGCAGAGGAACCAGAGATCAAATTGCCAACATCTACTGGATAATAGAAAAAAGAGAATTCCTGAAAAACATCTACTTCTGCTTCATTGACTATGCTAAAGCCTTTGACTGTGTGGATCGCAACAAGCTGTGGAAAATTCTGAAAGAGATGGGAATACCAGACCACCTTACCTGCCTTCTGAGAAACCCATACTCAGATCAAGAAGCAACAATTAAAACCAAACATGAAACAACAGACTGGTTCCAAATCAGGAAAGGAGTATGTCAAGGCTCTATATTGTCACTCTGCTTATTTAACTTATATGCAGAGTACATCATGCAGAATGCCTGGCTGGATGAAACACAAGCCAGAATCAAGATTGCAGGGAGAAATATCAATAACCTCAGATATGCAGATGACAACACCTTCATGGCAGAAATCGAAGAGGTACCAAAGAGCCTCTTGATGAAGGTGAAAGAGGAGAGTGAAAAAGCTAGCTTAAAGCTCAACATTCAGAAAATGAAGATCATGGCATCTGGTCCCATCACTTCATGGAAAATAGATGAGGAAACAATGGAAATAGTGGCTGACTTTATTTTCTTGGGCTCCAGACTCACTGGAGATGGTGACTGCAGCCATGAAATTAAAAGACGCTTGTTTCTTCTAAGAAAAGCTATGACCAACCTAGATAGCATATTAAAAAGCAGAGACATTATTTTGCCAACAAAGGTCCGTCTAGTCAAAGCTATGGTTTTTCCAGTAGTCATGTATGACTATGAGAACTAGACAATAAAAAAGGCTGAGCCACAAAGAACTGATGCCTTTGAACTGTGGTGCTGGAGAAGACTCTTGAGAGTCCCTTGGAGAGTCCCAAGGAGATGAAACCAGTCAATCCTAAAGGAAATCAACCCTGAATATTCATTGGAAGAACTGATGTTGAAGCTGAAACTCCAATACTTTGTCCATCTGATGTGAAGAGACAACTCATTGAAAAAGACCCTGATGCTGGGAAAGACTGAAGGTGAGACGAGAAGGGGATGACAGAGGACGAGATGGTTGAATGGCATCATCAACTCCATGGACTGGATGTGGAGATGGTAAAGGACAGGGAAGCCTGGCATGCTGCAATCCATGGAGTCTCAAAGAGCTGGACATGACTGAGTCACGGAACAATAACCAGTGTTGGTGCTCTTATCACCCAGTTCAGATTGTAGCACGTTATCGACTCTAAGTTGACCTTTCTTCCAGGCAAGGTAAAATGAATTAATTAGGCTAGATATAAAACAAAGAGTCATGGGTCTGGGGAAAATCAGAGAGAGCATACCACATGCTAAAGAGATTACCTCTCTGCCTAGGCCTGGTGGTCAAACTTTATGCTACCAGCTAGAACAATAGATATTATATCCTCCCCTCTGTGATACAATATGAAGTCTGCGTTTTCATCTCAGAATTATTTTTGCCCCAAGTGTTTAATCTAAATTAGTCAAGCCTTTAAATCTGGATCCTAGTCCAATAGATAACTGACCCTTTTAAGACAATGTCATAGAAGAAAAGGGGGCTAGGGAGAGAGACTGATCTAGAATAAAGGTGACTTATGTGACATAACTAAGTGCAATAAGTATGTTTTAACTGGATTCTGGCTTGAAAAGAAAATGAATGTGAAAGAAACTTTGGGAATGATAGGAAAACTTGAATATAGCCTGAGTAAAGATGAAAAACAGAAAGATGACCTTAGGGAGTTATGATAGATTTTTTCTTCAGTGTGATAATATTGCAGGTATGTAGGAAACTATCCTTGTTTTAGAAATACATGTTAACATATTTAAGGATGAAATAATATAACCATGGGTTACCCTGGTAGCTTAGCTCATAAATAATCCGCCTGCAATACAGGAGACCCTGGTTCTATCCTTGGGTTGGGAAGATGCCCTGGAGAAGGGATAGGCTACCCCTTCCAGCATACATGTGCTTCCCTGGTGGCTCAGATGGTAAAGAATCCGCCTGCAATGCAGCAGATTTGGGTTCGATCCCTGTTGGGAAGATCCCTGGGAGGAGGGCATGGCAATTGACTCTAGTATTCTTGCCTGGAGAATCCCCACGGACAGAGGAGCCTGGCAGGCTGTACAGTCCATGGGGTCACAAAGAGTCTAACACGACTGCACAGATGATTCAGCAAAAGTATAAATGTACAGATATAAGTATTTAATTTTATAATAAATATTGGAAAACATTAACAATTGTTGAATTTAGAAGTAGGTGAATAGATATTTATTTGTATTTCTAGCCTTAAGATTTTCATAATCAAAATTTTGAGAAAAAATTAATGGGGCAGTTTTTACACAACTTTGGCCCACTGCTATCATGGAGGAATTAGGTGCAGCATTACTAGATATTCTGAATTTTCAAAAGAAGCCTGAAATCTGGAATTTTTTGTAATGCTTCTCCCACTTAAGAAAATATCATCCCACTACTGGGCATACACACTGAGGAAACCAGAATTGAAAGAGACACATGTACCCCAATGTTCATCACAGCACTGTTTATAATAGCCAGGACATGGAAGCAACCTAGATGTCCATCATCAGATGAATTGATAAGAAAGCTGTGGTACATATACACAATGGAGTATTATTCAGCTATTAAAAAGAATACATTTGAATCAGTTCTAATGAGGTGGATGAAACTGGAGCCGATTATACAGAGTGAAGTAAGCCAGAAAGAAAAATACCAATACAGTATACTAACACATATATATGGAATTTAGAAAGATGGTAATAACAACCCTGTATGTGAAACAGCAAAAGAGACACAGATATATAGAACACTCTTTTGGACTCTGTGGGAGAGGGAGAAGGTGGGATGATTTGGGAGAATGGCATTGAAACATGCATAATATCATATATGAAACGAATCGCCAGTCCAGGGTCAATGCAGGATACAGGATGCTTGGGGCTGGTGCACTGGGCCCAGAGGGATAGTACGGGGAGGGAGGTGGGAGGGGGGTTCAGAATGGGGAACACGTGTACACCCATGGCGGATTCATGTTGATGTATGGCAAAAACCACTACAATATTGTAAAGTAAGTAGCCTTCAATTAAAATAAATAAATTTATATTTTTAAAAAAGAAAATATCAGCAACCAATTTTAAAAACACATCAACAACAACAAAGCCTCTGTGCAGGCCTAATACAATGTATTTGGATGCTGAAGCTCTAAGCTCTTATCACCATTTCTGATTCAGATCCTTTGCACCTTAATCCTTACATCTTGCCTCTGACCCTCTGCCTCTGATTTTCTTCTTTCTCAAAGTGGCATCTAGCTAACTTAGTCCTTTTCTCACCCTTGCTCTTTTTTTTTTTTTCCCAACTGGTCTCTACCACTTTGTAGTTTCATTGAGCAGTTAGTGGATAATGTGAGAATGAATCAAGCTATGGATTTCTCTAGCATATTGGATGATTTGGCAAACTGGAGAATTGTTTAATAATTATCCTAGGGCATTAAACATTATCCTAATGATCTAAAGTAGTTATTAAACCTTCCCACTTAAGGTTATTAAATTGTAACATCTGTCTTTAGGAAGCATTTCTAGTACATGTAATATTCGTAAAACATTTACAACTGCTTTTAGTTATATCTCAGACCCTATGATAAGTTTACAGCTTCCCCCTGCCCCTTATTTAATGGCTAAAAATACTAGGCATGGAGTCCTAAAGGCAACTTGAGTCCTCTGTAGGAGAAGATATTATACACAGGCAAGCTTCCTGGATGACAGGCTGCTGTTTATCCAACTGCACCATGTTCTCTCCAGGCCTTGTTTGCTTTATTAGCTAATTACCAGGCTGCATATTCAACCCAGGTTCCAGCTATATTAAGGGCTATTTACTAGCTAAAATCAATACTGTTTCGATTAGACACCTGGCGTCGCTTTTGGTAACTAAGCATTATTTGGGCTTCACTGCTTTTACTCCATCAGGGAGATGGGAAAGCACTTTGTTTTGATTTTTTACACTTAGTGGCTACTGCTCTTAGCAGTAGGAGATAAAAAGGCAGTAGAGAGGCTTTGTCACGGCCAAAACTAGGAACAAATATGTAATATTTACAGTACCAGGAAAGGGGCAAAAAAAAAAATACAATGATAGACAGTGATTTTACTACATTAAGGCTCTTTTTTCATTAGATAAATCTCTTTGGATATATGTCTGGTGCACCAAGCACTGTATTACCCCTAAAATTAAAAAGATAAATGAAATACAGTCTCCAACCTTGTTAAGTTCGAAAGAAAACTGAAACAATAATAACTATTAAAGAGTGAAAACAGTAAACAGCAGATGTGGAACTGGGTTTGGACATAGCATAGGAAACGGAGTGATCTATTTTGTTTAGAAAGAAAAATTCCCCCAAAGGCTTTTTTGTTGGTGATGTTGGTGTAGTGAACAAAAAAGTCCCTTTTTAATGTAGGTATTTAATTATGAATATACAGTAATTCCCTTTTATCAGCGAGGGAACATTCCAAGCTCCCCAGTGGATCCTGAAACTGCAGATATATTACCAAATCCTATATATACTATGTTTTTTCCTATGCATGCATACCTGCAATTTAGGTACAGTAAGAGATTAACAAAAGTACCTAACACTAAAATAGAAGTTATAAAAATATACTTAATAAAAGTAACGTGAATATAGTTTCTTTCTCAAACTATCTTATGGTACAAATTTAATGCCTTTTTCATCTTAACTAAGTGCTTACCATACACCATGGCTGTAACTTTTTCAGTGTGAGATGCAAAACCAGCGTGAATTTCTCTTTCTCTCTTCATAAGCTCACAAAGAAGATTCCTTCTTAGGAATCTTGAGGTTGCAGATCTTAGCAACCTCAGCTCATGATTTCTTTTCCTTTCTGTATTAGGTCCAGAACTTTCAACTTACTTTATGGCTTCTCTTTGGTAACTCTAAATTGCTACCATCACTCTTGAGCTTTCAGACCAATGTTAAGTAAAAAAAAAAGGGTTACTTGAGCACAAGCATGCAACAGCCTATCTAATCTGATAACCTATATAGCCACTAAATGACTACTAGGCAGACA
Organism: Oryx dammah; assembly: GCF_014754425.2. NCBI lineage: Eukaryota > Metazoa > Chordata > Mammalia > Artiodactyla > Bovidae > Oryx > Oryx dammah. Next base: position 96,089,124 of record NW_024070211.1, on the reverse strand, counting down.
GGATATACTGGGCAAAGGGATGATTCATGCTTGGGGAAGGACTGAGAAGGATGGCTTGAGATTTCATCACATCACTCAGAACAGTGCACAACTTAAAACTTATGATTTTTTTATTTCTGGAATCTCCCATTTACTATTTAAGAACCTCAGAAAACAGCAGGTAACTGAAATTGTGAAAAGCAAAACTAGATAAGAGGGACCACTACTGTAATCCATGGTCATTTTGTAAACATGAAAATATACAGACAAAATAGAGAAAGAAATGCCTATGATCCCACTACTCAGATCACAACCTTTGCTAGTAGGCTGCTATAAACATATTATGAATTTTCTATTATATATATGTGCACAACTTTCTCAAACCCCAAAAACATGTGAAAATAAAGGATTTGAGTCAGATTGTTCCAAACCAAGGTCTTGTAATTTATTACCGTCATAACTTTGGGTAATCTGCTTACTCTCTCTAATAATTGGTTTTCTTATCTATAATAAACAGGTAACAATACCTACCTTGGTGGGTTGTTGTAAAGATAAATGAGAAGACAGAAAAAGTATAATTCTTAGAACTATAATCTCAGAGGCATAAAAAGCACTCAACATATTCATTCATCCAAAAAATATTTATTATGAGCTCTCCATATATGCAGATGACACCACCCTTATGGCAGAAAGTGGAGAAGAACTAAAGGGCCTCTTGATGAAAGTGAAGAGGAGAGTGAAAAAGCTGGCTTAAAACTCAACATTCAGAAAATTAAGATTATGGTATCCGGTCCCATCACTTCATGGCAAATAGATGGGAAAACAGTGGAAACAGTGGCAGACTTTATCTTTTTGGACTCCAAAATCACTGCAGATGGTGACTTCAGCCATGAAATTAAAAGACACTTGTTCCTTGGAAGGAAAGCTATGACCGACCTAGACAGCATATTAAAAAGGAGAGACATTATTTTGCCAACTAAGGTCCATCTAGTCAAAGATATGGTTTTTCCAGTAGTCATGTATGGATGTGAGAGTTGGACTATAAAGAAAGCTGAGCACTGAAGAATTGATGCTTTTGAACTGTGGTGTTGGAGAAGACTCTTGAGAGTCCCTTGGACTGCAAGGAGTCAGTCCTGGGTGTTCACTGGAAGGACTGATGCTGAAGCTGAAACTCCAATACTTTCGCCACCTGATGCAAAGAGCTGACTCATTGGAAAAGACCATGAAGCTGGGAAAGATTGAAGACAGGAGGTTAAGGGAACGACAGAGGTTGAGATAGTTGGATAGCATCACTGACTCAATGGAGATGAGTTTGGGTAAACTCCAGGAGTTGGTGATGGACAGGAAGGCCTGGCGTGCTGCAGTCCATGGGGTCACAAAGAGTTGGACACAACTGAGCAACTAAACTGTACTGATATTAAGCACTTAGAACTAAGTTTAGTATTTAAGTATACTATTTTTTAATAAATATTATAATTAGTATATCCTGTAAATCCTCTTTCACTTAGCAACATATAGAGAACATCTTTTCATGAAAATAAATATATGGATATAGATTTATATCATCCTTTTTGTTGACTGTATAATATTCTAGTGGGATGAATCTGTTCAGTCAATCACCTATTCAGGGACCTGCAGGGAATTCCCTGGGAGTCCAGTGATTAGGACTTGGTTATTTCTCTTCAGGGGCCAGGGTTTGATCCCTGGTCTGGGAACTAAGACCCTGCAAGCCACATGGTGTAGCCTATAGATGTGGCTTCCAATCTATTACAGACAACATGCATATCTTTGTATTCATGCTTTGAATATCTTTGTATTCATGTCCAAATGATTCTTAAGGATACATTTTTAAAGTGGAATTATTGAGCCAAATTTGATGAACAAATAAAAATGTTTTAACACCCTATGATTAGCTTGTACAAGGAAGGCTTTCAAGTAGAAGAGATATTAGAGCTGGGTGTTAAAGAGTAGACAGAAGAGATTAGGGAAGAAAAGTGAGAGAATGATGTCAGTAGGAATGAGCTCATTATCTTTCACTTAATCTGAGGTCATACTCTAAACCAGGCATCTTTGGGGACTAAACAAATAATAAGGAATAGTAGTTTTAAAGAGTGACTAATCTAAAATATATAAAGGACAAGTTTTTTTTTTTTTTTCTTTCAACCTTCAAGAATATGCTGCTGCTGCTGCTAAGTCACTTCAGTCCTGTTCGACTCTGTGCAACCCCATAGACGGCAGCCCACCAGGCTCCACCGTCCCTGGGATTCTCCAGGCAAGAACGTCGGGAAGATCCCCTGGAGGAGAAAATGGCAACCCACTCCAGTATTCTTGCATGGGAAAACCCATGCATAAAAGGAGCCTGGCCAGCTACAGTCCATGGGATTGAAAAAGAGTCGGACATGACTTAGCGACTAAACAGCAATGTAAAAATAAACTGGGCCACTTATTTGAAAATGCTTTTCTGTAGAAGTAAAAGATACCTACACAGATTTTTGTCTCTGTAAAATCAGGTTGAGGACTAAGGATTTGCATTCTAATGAGCACCCCGCTAGTCTGGATTTAGGGAGTCCTCCAATTCCACCATGTTGAGCATCTCTGCTATAGTCCCTTGCCACTCAGAACGTAGTTCCAGTATATACTTATGCAAAAGCATTACCTGGGTACTTGTTGTTGAGTCATTAAGTCATGTCTGGCTCTTTGCAACCCTATAGACTGCATCACACCGGACTTCTCTGTCCTTCACCATTTCCTGGAGTTTGCTCACTCATGTCCATTGAGTCAATGATTCAATCCAACCATCTCATCCTCTGTCGTCCCCTTCTCCTTCTGCCCTCAATCTTTCCCAGCATCAGGTCTTTTCAAATGAGTCACCTCTTCGCATCAGGTGGCCAAAGTATTGGAGCTTCGGTTTCAGCATCAGTCCCTCCAATAAATATTCAGGGTTGATTTCCTTTAGGATTGATTGGTTTGATCTCCTTGCTGTCCAAGAGACTCTCAAGAGTCTTCCCTAGCACCACAGTTTGAAAGCATCAGTTCTTTGGTCTTCAACCTCCTTTATGATCCAACTCTCAGATCCATACACGTCTACTGGAAAAACCATAGCTTTGACTGTTAACGGACATTTGTTGGCATAGAAATGCAGACTCTCAAACCTCACTTGAGACCTACTAGACAAAATCTGCATTTCATATATTTTCCCAGATGATTTACATGCACATTCAATTTTAATAAATCCTATTCTCCAGGTTAAGTGTCAATAAATAAACTGAGTAGATCCAACAAAGAAAAACTTTCCCATGAAAAGTTAGAAGACTCATCCATTTGGTTTGGGGGAAGACCTAAAATTCATATACTACTGAATACTGAGAATATGCATCAAGAAGCCTTGTGTCTCACATTTTTTCCAGTGACTAATCTGGGGAAAAAAATCCCAGAAGGATAAATCAGTGAAACCAGTGGCATGTAAGAATCCAACACTAACATTTCAGGAAAAGTGATGAGGAAAAATAAGATCTAAATGATTTATTCATAGTTATCATCCTCTATGTATATATCAATTCCTAACTCTTTTCTAGGTATGAATGGCTTTATGAGGGAGTTGCAGCGAGAAAGATTTAAATAGCTTGAAGTATCATCAATAGATGCAAAATGAAATAAAATTGGTTTTGGTTTTATTTCTCTTGTCAGTTTCTACTGAAGAACTTTTCAAATTATAAAATTATGCAGCTGAAATCAGAAGCAAATAAAACAAATGTTGGAATTTTTATTTAGCATTGCTAATTGATATTTTAAGAGGTTCAAAATTGGTTGAAATGCATCTTGTTGAATCACAAATGTCATTGTACTAATCTCTTATAGGGCTTCCCTGGTGGCTAAATAGATGGTAAAGAAACTGCCTGCAATGTGGGACACCTGGGTTTGATCCCTGGGTCGGAAAGATCCCCTGGAGAAGAAAAAGATTACCCACTCCAGTATTTTTACCTGGAGAACCCCAGGGACAGAGGAACCTGAAGGGCTACAATCCATGGGGTTGCATAGAGTTGGACACAACTGAGTGACTAACACTTTATATAGGAATCTGGCTGGAGACAACCATCTTGTAACCAAAACTGAATATTTATTAGGATGTTGAAAGTTTTACTGAATAGTTAAATAATTATTTCAGATAGGTAGGATTTGGAACAAATCCAAAAAGAAAAATATATGTTGGATCAAGTAACAATTTTGTATCTCCAAATTTCTTGTTTTTCAAATATACTTAGAAAAAAGCTTCCAAGTTTGCTAAACCTTAAAGATGCAAAGAAGTTTGGCTGTCCTTATCTTATAAGTTTATTTTAAATAAGGAAATGTTTGGTTTTAACCAAAGAAGAGAGGCAGACAGACACAATTAACCATAGAGCCATAGACCGCTTATTTACAAGTTTTTGATTAGTACTCAAAAGCATATGTCTCAAGGCATGTTTCACTATAAAACTACTCAGCTAAAATTTCTCTTATGCAAATTCAACCACATTTTGTCTCTTCATACTTGTTCTTGTTGATGATAACGAGAAATGTGATTTAAAAAAATAAAAGAGGTCAAGTAAAATAGAAAAGCAGAATGGAAGTGGGAGAAATCCAGATGAAGTCGGTCAGTAAGAAGGTTTTATATCATTCAGATATATAAATTTAAAGCCAACAGTAACAAGAAGGAAAAAAAGCTTTAAAAAAAGTGCTAGCTCTTTTCTCATTAAAGAAATGCTATTTTTCCTGAAACTAAACTTTATTATCAGCTATAATACTTCATGGTCCATTTGAATAGTCTCTAGAAATTTCTTTGTTGTCACTTTATGGCTCACTGTATTATATTTCTCAAAGTTTTAGTGTTTGTACATGTCCCTCACTATTATACTTCCTTTGTTACATTTTTCTTCAATTTACTTTTTTAAAAGTTTAACTTCTTCCTAAGAAATAAATTTCATGAATTATATATTAATATAAACAAATTTAAAAAATTAAATGTCCATATGCACCTAAAAGCATTTCATGAACCAAGAGCATCAGCAAATCCTGATGTAATAGGTCCTCAATAAATATTTGGTAAGTTAAGGAACAATCTTATTATTAATAGTTTGTTTATGAACTTGAATACATAAACAAGTACAGATTCAAATAGAAAATCATTGCCCATTCATCAGGGTTTTGCTCCAAATCATCAAGTCAATCATAATTTTCATCTTCTGGCATTTGTTTAATTTTATACAACCATTCACAGAGCTTACCTAATTACTGGTATTAATCAAATACTATTTTCTAACTTTTCAGTGTTCCTTTCTATTGATCATTCACCTTGCAAAGAACGAGATCTAAAGGGAAAAAAAGAAAAAAAAAGTGATCCTAAACCAAATTCTGAGTAAAATTGTTTGCTTCATCCTTCAGTGAACACCTACAACGCATGAGGCATTGTTCTAGTTTCTGAAAATGGAAAGACAAATAAGATTTAATCCTGAATTCAGATCGCTTAACATTTCATGAGAAAACAAGTCAGTTAAACAGATAAATGTCATTCAGTGCAATAAATGTTTCAAGAGAGATATGCAGAGGAGTGAGTGACCAACAGTGCCTGAGGACACCCAAGGTGAGGTTTCAGTGGAGTCAGGTATTAGATAAGCTCCAGTATCTGGCACCATACAAGACACTCACAAATCATTCAGAAAACTCATGAACAGTGAAGGAACAGAGTCAAATGTTGACCACTTGGATAAACAGGGGGAAAAAAAAAATCAGTCCAGATCTAAGCTGTCCAGTATGCCAGGCAAATTAGTTTCACCTTTAGAATAAAGTGATATAAAATATGTGGAGACTTTGAAATATTCTCATTTAATTTTAAACAATGAATCCTAATACACATAATCCCAATTACATTTAAGTAATATTTTTCATTTTCCAATTTGATTTCAAAAGATGAGTTATTTTAACTCTTATACAAGTGAGATTATTGGAAAAGTATAAAATGGAGTAGAAGACCTGTGATCCGATGTCAGCTCTACCAGTTAACTAGTTCCTGTCTTAGTCAACTACAGCTTCTCTGGGCCTGAATGCTTTTCACCTTTGAAAGCACCGAACGTTGAGTTGTAGTTGTAAAATACATTCAGTCTAACTACTGCTAACCATTGTCATTGCTATCATCTGTCCCAGCCTCCATCATGTTTTGCATGGATTAGTGAAATAATTTCTTACCTTGACTCCTTGCTATCTTTCTTGCCCCCATTTACCCTACCGTCAAATCAGCAGCCAGACTACTTCTACTAAGTACTGTTAATTGAGTAAAACCATTTCTCTGCTGAAAACCTTCCAGTGGCATTCCATATCATTCAGAGCAAAATCCAAATTCCTTGCCTAGCCACCACCTGCCCACCTGTCTCCCTAATCTCATTTTCCATCACTTTCATCCACCTTCATTTCATTCCAACCACAGGAACTCCTTGCTGCTTCCTTAAAAAATCACCTTCCACCTCAGGGACTTTGGAATTTACACTTTCTATTCTCTCTCAAAGAATACCCTTCCCCCTTGACACTACTTCCCTGGAATGTCACTTCTTCAGTGGGACCCGTCTCTCACTACATTATTTACAATTTTAGTCTCTTACCAACGTTATGTTTTACCTTCCAGATGGCTCAGCAGCTAAAGAATCTGCCTGCAATGCAGTAGACACAGGAGATGAGGGTTTGATCCCTGAGCCAGGAAGATCCCCTAGAGGAGGAAATGACAACCCACACCAGTATTCTTGCCTGGAAAATCCCATGGATAGAGGAGCTTGACAGGCTATAATCTAAAGGGTCACAGAGAATCAGACACAACAGAGCACATACACACGAACATTATATAACCCCTTTCCCTGGTCTATTTTCCCCACAGCTCTTACAACTATTTATAGAACTATACACTGTCTTCTTATATTGCATCTTTTTTTTTTTTTAATCTTCCCATTTAGAATGTTAGTGCCAGGAGGGTAGGGATTTTTGTCTCTTTTATTCAAGGATGTATCCTCAGTGACTTGAAGAGTATCTGGCACATGATTTAAAAGCCTCAAAAAATATTTCATGAATGACTAATTAATGAAAAGTAAAGACTTTGAATTAGACTTTCTTCTTGTTCTATTCTTCCACAGCTAAATAACAGAATGTGTGTTCATTATACTGTCTAAAAGACAGAAGAAATAGGAGTACATTAACTCATCAACATTATATCTAGATAGATACGATGTAATATCTTCATGTTCTTATTTAACAACATATATTAAATACCTACTGATCCTTTCTGGGACTGTCACTGTTATTTAGAATATATATGAAAAGACTGATGGCATCCCTTGTTTTAAAAAATGCAAATGTCATTGAAATTATAATCATTCGAAGAGTAAGTACTCATTAAAGAAATGCTGGTACTAAATAACTTAAGAAAAAGTTTTTAATACATCATCCACTTTTTTTTTCTTTTGGCCATGCTGTGTAGTCTTAGTTATTCGGCCAGGAATCAAATTTGTGCTCCCTGCATTGGGAGTGCAGAGTCTTAACTGTTGGACAGCCTCGGAAGTCCACTTTGAATCTAAAAGTTAATTTTTAAAAATAAAGTTTACCAATAATATGATGCCAATAAAGCCACAGAAATGTGACAGAGCTACAGAGCTAGAAACTAACTTGAGATAATTTGCTTCCTACCCTTTCCATCAAGCATGTGAATATCTAGACTATTTGTGTGTGTGCTAAGCTGCTTCTGCTTTACTTCTGCTTTATTGATTATGACAAAGCCTGTGACTGTGTGGATCACAACAAACTGTGGAAAATTCTGAAAGAGATGGGAATACCAGACCAATTGACCTGCCTCCTAAGAAATCTGTATGCAGTTCAAGAAGCAACAATTAGAACTGAACATGAGACAACAGACTGGTTCCAAATTGAGAAAGGAGTACGTCAAGGCTATATATTGTCACTCTGCTTATTTAACTTATATGCAGAGTACATCATGAAAAATGCTGGGCTGGATGAAGCACAAGCTGGAATCAAGATTGCAGGGAGAAATATCAATAACCTCAGATATGCAGATGACACCACCCTCATGGCAGAAATCGAAGAAGAACTAAATAGCCTCTTGATAAAAGTGAAAGAGAAGAGTGAAAAAGCTGGCTTAAAACTCAACATTCAGAAAACTAAGATCATGGCACCTGGTCCCATCACTTTATGGAAAATAGATGGGGAAACAGTGGAAACAGTCACAGACTTTATTTTCTTGGGTTCCAGACTCACTGGAGATGGTGACTGCAGCCATGAAATTAAAAGACACTTGGAAGAAAAGCTATGACCAGCCTAGACAGCTTATTAAAAAGGAGAGACATTACTTTGCCAACAAAGGTCCATCTAGTCAAAGCTATGGTTTTTCCAGTAGTCATGTATGATGTGAGAGTTGGACTATAAAGAAAGCTGAGCACTGAAGAATTGATGTTTTTGAACTGTGGTGTTGGAGAAGACTCTTGAGAGTCCCTTGGACTGCAAGGAGATCCAACCAGTCCATCCTAAAGGAAATCAGTCCTGAATATTCATTGGAAGGACCAATACTGAAGCTGAAACTCCAATGCTTTGGCCACCTAATGCGAAGAACTGACTCATTTAGAAAGACTCTGATGCTGGGAGGGATTGGGGGTGGGAGGAGAAGGGAATGACAGAGGATGAGATGGCTGGATGGCATCACTGACTCAATTGACATGAGTTTGAGTAAACTCCGGGAGTTGGTGATGGACAGGGAGGCTTGGCATGCTGCAGTCCATGGGGTCACAAAGAGTTGGACATGACTGAGGGACTGAACTGAACTGAACTAAGTTGCTTCAGTTGTGTCTGACTTCTTGTGACCCTACAGACTGTAGCCCACAAGGCTGCTCTGTCCATGGGTATTCCCAAGCAACAATACTGGAGTGGGTTGCCATTTCTTACTCCAGGGAATCTTCCTGACCTAGGGATCAAATAAATCCGTGTCTCCTGAATCAGCAGGCGAGTTCTTTACCACTAGCGCCACCTGGGAAGCCCATCTAGACTATTTAGGATCCAAGTATTCCTTAGGATGGGGCTTCCCAGGTGGTACAGTAATAAAGAATCTGCCTGCCAATGCAGAAGCAGGAGACACAGGCTTTGATCCCTAGATTGGGAAGGTCCTCTGCAGTAAGACATGGCAACCTACTCTGGTATTCTTGCCTGGAAAATTCCATGGACAGAGGAGCTTCGTGGTCTACAGTCCATGGGGTTGCAAACAGTCAGACATGACCAAGCACACACGCATTTCTTAGGATAGAAACACACTTAGATATATCTATAAGAAGCATTATAAATACTTTCATATAATAGATCTATTCCATACGTTTTAAGGTGAATGTTTGACCTCACATGTTGACTATCTGTACTTGTGTTTAGCATTAATTATTACAGAACTGTTGAACTTAACTCAGTTTATATACAATTTGAAGAATTAAAAACACAGGTAAATAGTACATTGTATGTTATTTATGTTTTAGTCTGCTTTAAAATGTCAGTTTTGAAAGCAGTTTCACTTAAAATGTTAAAATGAAAGTAGATTAATGCACAGATTCTCTACATTTTTTATTACTATTTAAAAATTTGTGACAGCAAGATTGACATCAGGGGCTTCCCAGGAGGTAAAGAACCTGACTGACAAGGTAGGAAGCACTCATAAGAGACAAGTGCTTAATCCCGGAGTCGGGAAGATCCCCTGAAAGAGGAAATGGCAACCTATTCTAGTATGCTTGCCTGGAAAATTCCATGGACAGAACAGCCCCTGGTTCATGGGACTATAAAGAGTTGAACACGACTGAAGGAATAAGCACACACAAGAATGACATCAAGACCCTATCCTTCAATTATAAGGAAAATCAATATTTGTCTCCAAGTAATCTGTGCATTTGCACAAAAACTTTTAAATTTAACACTGCAAATTGTTTAAGTTGAACTGACTGAATTTTTGAGGCAAACTAAATCCAACTGAATACTTCCTGGTGATTCACTAATTGTGTTAAATAGATAAATCACTTAATCTACATTCTCTACATTCTCCCATGGAAGAAAATTCAGGAATTTAGAATTAAAAAACCTTCTGCCTATTTAAAATGGTAGCTTGAATTTTTTAACTTTCACGTTCTACACTATTAAAGCAAAGAAATATTAGCTATCACGGAATTGTTGCAAAGGAAAATCACTGTGAAAGTGCTTCATGTCATAATTATACTATAAATATAAAAGGTCATGAAGATTAGTAGTTTTGACATCATTTCTACCAAAATAGCCACAAAAAGTATAAGCAAAGATTACAAAATATTGATGAAATAAAAACTGCTTTTTTTTTTGATAACGCAGCAGCAGCAAAAATATGTAGTTTTTGTAGTTTCTTCTCTACTACTATGTAGTACAGTAGTATGTAGTTTCTTCTCTTAGTTTTATATTTACTGGTCCTTATAACTATGTTGCTCATCTTTATACTGATTATAAGGATATTTTATAATTGTTTTTATTGTTTGGTCGCTCAGCAGTGTCCAACTCTTTGTGACCCCACAAACTGCAGCATGCCAGACTTCCCTGTCCTTCACCATCTCCTGGAGCTTGCTCAAACTCATGTCCATTGAGTCAGTGATGCCATTCAACCATCTCTTCCTCTGTCATCTCCTTCTCCTCCTGCCTTCAATCTTTCCCAGCATCAGGGTCTTTTCTAATGAGTTCACTCTTTGCATCAGGTGGCCAAAGTATTGGAGCCTCAGCTTCAGCATCAGTCCTTCCAATGAATATTCAGGGTTGATTTCCTTCAGGACTGGCTGGTTTGATCTCCCTGCTATCCAAGGGACTGACCAGAGTCTTCTCCAGTACCATAGTTTGAAAGCATCCGCTCTTTGTTGCTCAGCCTTCTTTATGGTCCAACTCTCACATGGATACACGACTACTGGAAAAACCATACCTATGACTAGACAGACATTTGTTGGCAAAATAATGTCTCTGCTTTTTAATATACTGTCTAGTTTGGTCATAGCTTTTCTTAGAAGAAACAGCATCTTTTAATTTCATGGCTGCAGTCACCATCTGCAGTGAGTCTGGAGCCCAAGAAAACAAAGTCTCTCACTGTTTCCATTGTTTCCCCAACTATTTGCCATGAAGTGATGGGACCAATACTACAATCTTTGTTTTTTGAATGTTGAGCTTTAAGTCAGCTTTTTCACTCTCCTCTTTCACTTTCATCAAGAGGCTCTTTAGTTCCTCTTCACTTTCTGCCATAAGGGTGGTGTCACCTGAATATCTGAGGTTATTGATATTCCTCCCCACAATCTTGATTCCAGCCTGTGCGTCATCCAGCCTGGTGTTTTGCATGATGTACACTGCATATAAGTTAAATAAGCAAGGTGACAATATAGAGCCTTGACGTACTCCTTTCCCAATTTTGAACAAGTTCATTGTTCCAGGTCTGGTTCTAACTGTTGCTTCTTGACCTGCATACAGGTTTCACAGGAGGCAGGTAAGGTGGTCTGGTATTCTCATCTCTTTAAGAATTTTGTACAGTTTGTTGTGATCTTGACTTTCATTTCTCAGTATTAATAACTAACATTTATTGATCTAAGACAAGTGTTCCAAACAACTGCCTAAAGGCTGATGGATAAAGCTTACCTCTTTATTACTCAACACTGCTAGGAGAAGCTTTGGGTGTTCTGTTTTAGCAGTGCTCTCAACTGACTTAAGCAAGCAGTTTCACTCAGGCTGGCAAACTGAGCCAAAGGAACTACTTAGTATCTGAACAGACTTAGTTTTTCTGGTCAGCTATAATATTCCTCAAAACCATGAAGGATTCTGTAGGAAGAATTCCTATCAGTGATCCAAACATTTGAATGTTAGTTTAACAGTATGTACTAGTTCTATAATAGGGGATCATTAAGTCAGAATATTATATTTTATAATATATACATTACATCAGAATATTCCAATTATATCTGGAATTTTTTACCCTTCTGAGGGACTTCAGGTTTAATGACCCTTAAGATCATAGTGGAAGCTACTTGGTGCTAAAGGAAAAACTGCTAGTAATATCCATTGATGCAATCGTTTAATATATAGAACTTAACTGAAATTTATAGAAATGAAATAGAAAGTAAATCTCTTGTGGGTCTGTTATAGACCAGTTGTCAAGCGTGTAAGTTCTAGGGTCTTCCCTGGTGGCTCAGTGGTAAAGAATTCTGCTGCCAATGCTGGAGACACCGTTCGATCCCTGATCTGGGACGATCCCATGTACAACTAAGCCCATGTGCCACACTACTGAGTCTGCGCCCTAGAGTTCAGGAGCCACAACTACTGAGCCCACATGTCACAACTTCTGAAGACCATGCATCCTAGCTCCTGTGCTCCGCAGGAAGAGAAGCCCCCTCAATGAGAAGCCTATACACCACAACTAGACAAAGTCTGTGCACAGCAACGAAGACCTAGCATAGCCAAAAGTAAATTAATTAAATTTAAAAAAAAGATATTCTGGAAGGGAATCTCTTAGTTATTTATTTTTTTTAAAGAGTGTAAGTTCTAGAGTCATATTTCCAATTCTCCACTTACTTTTTGAAGGATTTTAAGCAGTTACTTAAACCTTAATTTCTTCCATCTGTTAACTAAAAGTGTTCTAGTTTATGTAATTACTTTGCTGTTAGTTCAAGCTGAACAAAGACTAATTTCCTAAAAATACTGCATGCAGTTTTAGTTATTTTCACCTACCCTGTTATTTTTCTTCCACTGCATAAGGTTAGTGTTAGAAGTGTAAAAAAAAAATCACATTAAAATGGAAATAATTTGTCTGTTAGACATTCAGTTAATTGACCAAATCGAATACTCCTCTCACCAGTGCAATACCCTTTTTGGGTAAACATTGTGTATACACAACAGAGGAAAGGGGAAGAGTGAAGAGGTCTCCAAGTAACTAATAGCCGTATTAACATTTTAAGCATAAACTCAAGATAAGATGGTTTATGAATGTTAAGGAAGAAAACAAAGTCAAATGGTATATGACTTTGCAATACAGCCTCTTACAGTAAATGAAGGTAAAGAAAAATAAGGAAAAATGTGTTAATGGTTCTTAGTGCTCAAAGTTAAATCTGTAAGTTTCTATTAAGATACCTTACTCACTTTCACAACTTTTGTGCTGAGATGATTCAATCTTCGATGGAAAAAGTTCAAGGTATTTACAAACAATTCAAAAAATGGATTTGTCTATTATATTAGGACACACAGAAAATTAAATCTGTACAAAATGCTGAGAAGACACAAAATTAAGACGTTGCTTTGGCCCTATTCTATAGGCCAATGGCATCTAACTTGGGGCCTTAGGGACTTAGATTAACTGAGCCTTCTGAGTACTGACTTAAAGGAGGTAAATGCCCCAAAGAAATACCAGGAGGCAAGGGAGCTGGGAGTCATTTCCAAGAGCAGGTCTGCAGGCCACAGGGACAAGGACATAATAGAATACACATGAAAAAAAAAAAAAGCCAGAGGGCTTTCCTGGTGGCTCAGTGGTGAGAATCTGCCTGCCACTGCAGGAGACACAACAGACTCAGGTTCAATCCCTGGATTGGGAAAATCCCCTGGAGAAGGAAATGGCAACCCACTCCAATATTCTTGCCCGGGAAATCTCAAGGACAAAGAAGTCTGGCGGTCTACAGTCCATGGGGTGGTCACAGAAGAGTCCGACACAACTCAGTGACTAAACAACAACAATATATTATATATGTGTTTGTCGGATTGTGATGTTTAAAAAGAAAAAAAACATCTAGAATTTGAGAGCAGAGGCTCTGTGGTGTGTCAGCATTTGCAGGGTTTGTCATAGGATGTGCTAGTTCGAAAACAAGAAAATCAGATCTTTCTGTGAACCTGCTGTACCGTAATTTGTCATGAGTGTGCTCTAGTTTTGAACAAAGATGCTTGAAAGATAATTCACTCCCGGTCATAGAGGCTTTCTTGCCCTTATATTTTAAATGTAACCTAGAAGTTACAGTCTGAGCCCTTCTTATCCTTAGATGAGTTGCATAAAGCTAAGTGTTCTTCCCTATTCCAAACCGAGTATCCCCAACCAGAGACACACTTTTGTTTTCTTTTGTATATTAACAGCCTTGATAAAGTGACAGCTGGTTCTAGCTCTTCAGCTGCTTGCTTAGGAGATCATTTCTGCTACATATAACATATTTTCCTTATGATTTACATCCATTATATGGCCAGATATCTTTGTTTGTTCAAAACTAGAGAGAAGGTTACTTTCCGCATGTAATTTTCAGTATCAGTCAGAATATCTGAACACTGACTTTAGGGACTACTGAAACGCAATCTGCAGCAGTGGCCACAGGACTGGAAAAGGTCAGTTTTCATGCACACAGAACAACTATGTAAAACTTTCTCTGACCAAAAGTATAATGTTAGAGAAAGGTATGAGTACAGTAAAAAATAAAATATTTTTGGTAAATATTTAAGAGGTAAGTTTTGACAGGGACTAGAAAGAGCTCAGAAAAGGTGCTTCTTCAATACAAGGAGCTCAGAAAAGTAAAATACAATTGAGGTTTGTTTATATACAAATAACCTAAAAATCAATCTAAAAATGAGAAACATTCTAGTAAACAGGGTCCATCAATAGAGGATTGATTACATTATGTTCTCTCTCCCTGTCTCTCTCTCTCCCAACCTCCACCACTCCCATGACTGTACTAGAATGCAGGAAAAATTTTACTTCCTACTTTGTATCTTTTTGTGTTGTTTGCATTTTTATAACATATATGCTTTGCTTTTTACTTTTTATGATTTTTTGACCTGGGGAGAGCTCAGTAGTCTAAAGTTGACCTACTCATACTTTCTGTTCATGAGTATTCTTATCAGACCACACCTCTTCATTGTTTTGTTCATGTGTTTATTCACTTTTATCCCCATATCCTATTTAATTCCCTTTGCCTCCCCATAAGCCATCACTGCTGCTGCTGCTGCTAAGTCGCTTCAGTTGTGTCCGACTCTGTGCGACCCCAGAGACGGCAGCCCACCAGGCTCCCCCGTCCCTGGGATTCTCCAGTCAAGAACACTGGAGTGGGTTGCCATTTCCTTCTCCAGTGCATGAAAGTGAAAAGTGAAAGTGAAGTCGCTCAGTCGTGTCTGACTCTTAGCAACTCCATGGACTTCCTAACGCAGGGATCGAACCCCGGGTTGGAATCAAAGCCGGGTCTCCCGCATTGCGGGCAGAGTCTCTACCGACTGGGCCATCAGGGAGGCCCCTACATTATTTACTATGTACTATGTTTTTGAGAGCATCCATGTTACTCTGTAATACATCTGACCCAATGCCTTCTACATGCTGCATACAAGCCATGGTGTGTCCCATCACCATTCAAGTGCAAGGCTCTGGGCGACTACACAGGATACACGTCTATGAAGCTGGCCCTGAATCTAGCAAGGTTTAGAAAATGTGGTCACACCTGGGATCCACTGAGGCTGGTGAACAAAAGAGTAATGTAATGAAATCAGTGTTTTTAAAAATATAGACCTCTCTTGGGAGTAATTCTGTAATATGTATGGAAATTTTAAATGCACTTACCCTTTGACGTAGCAGTTGCACCTCTAGGAATTTATTCTGTAACAAGTCCTACACATGAGCAAAACGGTATCTGTTCAAGGATATTCACTGCAGTTTATTTCCACTAACAAAAGATCAGAGATAGTCTGTCCTCTGTTAGTGACCTGGCTAAGGTAATGATGGCTCCTTCGTGTAGTGGACATTCTCATCATCTTCATGCATCTAGCATTACAGCTTCAGTCTTCATTTCCCTGCCTTGACTCAATCCTTAGGAAAATTGGCCTTGGGGCACTATTTGTGATTCTGAGATGGAATAAATAAAGTTTTAATTCCTAACCAGTAAAAGGCAGTTAAAAATGATAGAACCATTAAAAAGAAAGAAGTATCTTCCCATGTACTTGCAAAGAAATTTTCCTGAGATCAATTTTTCTGAAAAAAAGAAAGGAGAAAAGACAATGAGCACAATAGTGTGTATTGTAAGTACCATTTGTGCATAAAAGTAAAATGCTATCTATATGTGTATCTACATAGAATATTTATGGAGGGAAACACAAGAAACGAATGACTGCAAGTTGCCTGTAGGAATGAGAAACTGGGAAACTGATCATAGTGAGGTAAAGACTTAACTTTTTTTAAAGACTTACTTTTTAATGCATATTCTTACACCTTTTGAAATTTCTTACCATATTCATGGGTTACTTCTAATATATATATATTTTTTAAGAAGCCAATTGACTTGAGAGGAGGAAGAGAGCCCTTGAGAAAGGAAGAGAAAGCCATTTTTGCCATTAGATAGTAGGTGGCCAAGTGGCACAGGTCAAGAATATATTAATAAATGCTTCTCCCAGAGCTGGCTGTCAAAAGAAAAGGATAAAGAATTCCCACCCATAAACCTGAGGACTCTGTATGGATTTGAAATTAATTCAATTATTGAGTCAGCAATAAAGGAACAATTTTATTTTCAAATATTAAGGAAATAAGAAACAGACGGAGGAGGAGAAGGAGGGAGAAAATTCAACTGTTAACAGCATGAAGAAGAAGGCAATGGCACCCCACTCCAGTACTCTTGCCTGGAAAATCCCATGGATGGAGGAGCCTGGAAGGCTGCAGTCCATGGGGTCACTAAGGGTTCGACAGGACTGAGCGACTTCACTTTCACTTTTCACTTTCATGCATTGGAGAAGGAAATGGCAACCCACTCCAGTGTTCTTGCCTGGAGAATCCCAGGGATGGGGGAACCTGGTGGGCTGCCATCTCTGGGGTTGCACAGAGTCAGACACGACTGAAGTGACTTAGCAGCAACAGCATGAAGGATGGCCAAGGAAACCAGGGGTTTCCCAGATAACCCAAGAAGTGTGCTGATAAGGGTCTGCATGAGGTAGGAGAGAGGGATGGGAGCAAGAATCAGTGCCATTTTAAAAGGGGGGAATCAGATGTGGTGACTGACTGGACATGCTGGAGGACTAGGCTTGAGCATATCGTGAACAGGAGGATTTGGCAGTGACAGCTTTCTAGGAAAAATTGCTGCATTCTCAACATCTGCATGCATCTGAGAATTATACCTGGATTCTTCATTTCCACGCCTTGATTTTAATCCTTAGGAAAGTAGGCCTTGGGGTACTACTTGTGATTCTAAAATGGAGTAAGTAATGATTTAATTCCCAGCCAGTAAAGGGCAATCCAAATGACTGGCTCCACCATTTCCCCAGGGCTAGTTTGTAACCTGGGACAGAAATAAGCTGTGTGTATTAAATCAATACAATCACTCACAAGTTAAAAAAAAAAAAAAGTCGTTGCTTTGGTGGCTATGCATCCTATGAACTACTTCTGTTTCTTAATGGTTTGCTTTCTTCAGCTTTAAGCTTGGCCATATTTCCACAGTGAGCCAGCATCAACCAGGGACTAGGTGCCTTGAGCAAGTGTCCCAAGGTGCCATTATGCAAATTACAAGCTCCTGCCTGCCCCATAGGGCTGTCACAAAGATCAGGTTTCCTAAGAGACATGATTGTGTAACCTTTCACGGCACTCCCTGCTTTCTTCCTCTTGGCCACCCTCACTGGGGCTTGCTCATCAGAGCTTGGGAGCATGGTAGACTAGGGAAAGTGTCAGGGTGTGTCATCTGGTGATTTTTCCATGCTTAACCATACCAAAGGGGAAATCACAGCCTACCACAGCATCTCTGATGTGAAACAGGGTTAATATAGAGTGTATCTCTGGAACAAAATGATAACTATACTTGTCATGATGTGTCACTAACAGCTGGCAAAGGAGGATTCTGTCTGCATGATAAGCCGTGTCTCCACAGATTCCAGACACCTCACTTCTCTGTCTTTGACCCCTCAATTCCTGCTGCTCCCTAAAATAGACCTTCCCAAGGCTCTGCTCTGAACTCTCTGGGATTGCCTCCATATCTATATTCTTACCTTCCAGTCCTGAGCAGCTGAAGCCCAACTCACCTTGGAGCCTTGATTTCTTCAGATCTGGATGACAGATACCTAGTAAGGTTCTCCTCTGAGTTATCTCAGTCAGTATTTCCAGAAGTGAACACTTGACTCCACTCTTTAGTTCCCATCCTTTCTCCTTCTGACTTCCCTACGCTACACCACTCCTCCCAGTCACTTAAATTACTTGTTCTTCCATAGGTTACTAAGATTGTAGTCTAGATTTCTTTATTCCTTAATCTCTCAGATTCATTTTCCTTCTTCTTCCTGCCTTGCCTCATGCTAGAGACCTCATCCTAATTCAAGACCTCATTGCTTCACTGCTCCCATTGTATTCACTTCCTGGGTGAATTCCCCTACTTATAGTTTCTCTAACTTCCACTTTTCTGACACATTGTTGCCAGATCAACTCTTCAGATGCTCTGATCTTTTATCTACTCAAAAAAATATTTGGTGGCTTCCCTTGCTACCGAATTAATACTAGTCCAACAAACTAAGGATGGGTCCTTAAATTTTTCATATGGCTTTTATTGGTGATTCAACCACTGATGATGAATTTCTCTACATTTTCCTTAAAATTTCATATTTTCATCTTATAGCACATTCTAGAGTAAAAAGTTCTCTAAATTTACTGTTTGGGGGTAAAATAGCTTCTCAATGTGTGTTTTTCATTTGCAAGCAAAATAAATACTACTTAAACTGATTTAAAAAATAAAAGGCAACTTATTGCATAAGGACAACTTACTGACTCATATAAATGCAAAATCCAGAATTTGTTCTAGTAAGGCATGACTGTCATACCAGGGTCAGCCTCTCTTCCTCTTTTGTACAAGCAAGATAGCTATAACCAACAATACCGGCTAAACATTCAACCTGCTTGACACCACCCCCACTCCCCGCCCCAAAACAAAAAAGTCTCGGCTTAGCACTCTGGAAAGAAAGTTCTGGTAAGGATTTGATTTCCCTTGCTATGGTTACATATTGTCTTTAATTAAGCACAGTGGTGAGGAAAACATTTGGGTAGACTTATCACTGTGAGAAAAGGAGATGAAGGGCCAAATTGTCTTACTCAAATCTCAAGGTATTGGTTCTCTACAGAGTAGAAGACTTGTACCAGAAAGGGTATAAACTGTTGGGAGACACACACACACACATCCTACATGCCCTTGGTTGCATGTAACAAAGTACCTAATTCAAAGGGGCTTAAACAATAAAGAGCCTGATTTATTTTACCTAACCAAAAATCTGGGTGGAGAAAATTTCAGGATGGCACAATGTCTTTTTATCTTTCTGCTGGGTCATCCTCTGTCTCCCTGCAAGTCACTAGATGACTGAGGCAGCTCTAAGCATTTTACCTCACAAGATGGTGTTACAAGCAGGAAAGAAAGGGCAAAAGAGACACCAGCTTTCCCAGAAGCCCCTGGCTGACCATTCTTTCTGTCACTGGCAGGAACTGTCACAAACCCATCCCGGCTCAATCCTTGGAAAGGGGAATGGAATAACTGGCTTAATGCACACAATTTTCCCTGGAGCTAGGTAGCCTTTCAGGAAGAAAAAAAGCAAAGTAGTCATCGGTGGGTCACTAATAATGTTTGCCATTAGATCATACTTCTTATTTGATTCCTGCCACCTGTTTAAATTTTTAAATTTGTAGTGTTTCTCAAGAAGTTTTAGATTGCCTTTTTATTTTGAATCATAACATTTCAGAGTTCAGATGAACTTACGTCATCCAGTGAGGGCTTTTCAACGTTTTTTATTCCAGACTTGTAAGCCATCAAACAAATGTAAATAAATGGGAGAGGATATAAATGAGCTGGTGAAGTGTGGAAGCCAGGTAAAGAAGGTGAGCTCCCCCCATCCCCCTCACGTGCCCCACCCCCACCCAACCCCGCCTGCTGCTGGCTAGTGGCCCTGAGACACTTCTGGAATGCAATTTTAAAACCTCATTTCTCCTCTAGTTCTCTTATTTTAAGGAACTGAGGTCCTACAAAGTAAAATGATTTGCACTTAGTCCCCTATATGTTACTAAGACTGTAGTCTAGGTTTCTTTATTCCTTAATCTCTTTGTATCTCTTACATTTTTATAATTCTGTATTGTATTTGCTTCAAATTTTGCTTTGTATGTACCCACTTAAAAAAAATCCTTAAAAATAAATCTTGATGTAGAAGTCTCACCTTATTTCAGCTCTTTGTTATGTTCTTTCTTTAACCCCAGTCTTGATACACAATATTCCTGAGCTACACAGGAAGTATTTCTGGTGTAACTACAGTGTTTTATTCTGTTGTAGGCAGGAGAGTGGCTAAGCAACGAAATATTAAGCGTGATACCACTTGTGTTCCAACCTTGACTCTAACAGCCTCACTTTTTCTCATTTGTTAAGTTGAAGTAATTATAACACCTACTTCACTGGGTTGAAGTTCATATGTAATGTACTTACATACCCCAGCACATAGCAACTGCTATGTGTTTACTGTTATTTCTCAGTCATCCCCTTCCCCTCAAATTCTTTTTGGCCTTCAAAGATCCTATAAAGTGGTGGGAACTTCCCTCTCAGAGATAAAGGGGCAGTAATGCCTAAATCCAGAGTCTTCTATCTTATGTTTAGATTCATTTCCATGAATGCATTTCCTTCACTTTACTTTCTCCTCCTCATATAACTTCACTGTATGGTTTGCAATTTTACTTTCTGTGGAAACGAAGGGTAACTCATACTGTGGAGTATAAGAGTCCTGGAATCAAGTTTCTCACTATCAAAGAAGGGACATCTTACAGATTCTAGATCACTTGTCAAGAATCACCAACGTTCCAAAGATGCCTGTTCACACCTCATAGTTCCAATATGCTGCTGCTGCTGCTAAGTCGCTTCAGTCGTGTGAGACTCTGTGCGACCCCATAGACGGCAGCCCACTAGGCTCCCCCGTCCCTGGGATTCTCCAGGCAAGAACACTGAAGTGGGTTGCCATTTCCTTCTCCAATGCATGAAAGTGAAAAGTGAAAGTGAAGTTGCTCAGTAGTGCCGAACTCTTAGCGACCCCATGGACTGCAGCCCACCAGGCTCTTCCATCCATGGGATTTTCCAGGCAAGAGTACTGGAGTGGGGTGCCAATATACTTGGATCTAAGTGCCAGTTCGCCTTCGCTGATCCGTCAATTCTACTCCCAACCTCTGACAAACACACCATGTATTTGTCTGAATTAGATAAGAAAAGTAAAACAGGAGTGGTTGTTTTAAAACATCTAAACATCTGAACACACAACTAAGTAATTGTGTAATTTTGTGTCTACATAGTAATAAAATTTTTATTTGCTTTATTCACCGAGGACGACTTCAGAAGACAGAACCTCCTCTCAAGGTTCTACAGAACTAAGTATAATGAGTTTTTTGGGTAAATGTTAATTCAATGTTTATAGTTATTTAATTTAAAAACGCCATTGCTTTTTCTGATGTTGAATTAAGGACTTCACACTTTTCTAACAGAAGACTCATTGCACATTGACAAATCTACTCTAGTACGATGTGGAAAACCACTTCTGAGAAGAGCATTGGTGGTTCAGTGGTAGAATTCTCGCCTGCCACGCGGGAGGCCCGGGTTCGATTCCCGGCCAATGCAACGAGATATTTTCCTTTTTCCCACACGTCTCAGCTCCTCAAAACGAGTTCATTAGAAAGTTAGGAATGGTCATTTTATGCAAATAAAGATGACGAGCATAATTTCCCGTTTGAGTTTCTCGTGGAGCAAATTAAAGGCTGATTCCGAGGCGCGCCTTATTTTTCGAGACTTTCATATATTTTTAGGGCGCCTAGAGTACACATCTGAAATGTAATGGGACATACATTTACTGTATTACATGGATTAAAGAAAAAAAAAACACACCCTAGGCTGTTTGGAGATGCCGGGGATTGAACCCGGGACCTCACACATGCGAAGCGCGCGCTCTACCACTGAGCTACATCCCCCAGCCGAGAATTCCCTTTCTGTTATAGGTATTCATTCAGGCAAGCGCTAGACCGACAGCTCTGGTTAACTTTCAACACTTTATTTTGGTGAGAGGTTCCACGGCATCCTCTTTTCTACTTTTGCCACTTCCTTTAGAAACTGTTTCTGGGATGTACCAAAACTCCATGCAGCCAGCGTTGTGGGACGCAAACCTGACTGGCTCTCGAGCACTCCTGCCGGGCGCCTGGACCCCGAACTGACACCCTACACCCTGCCGGGCGGCGGGGCGGGACGTCCCAGAGCAGAGGGCCAGCCCGAGCCCGACTCCTCCGTCGGCTTACTGCGCAGGCGCTGCAGAACGCGGAGGTGGGGGTGCATCCGGCGCTTTGTTGTGGAGAGGAGCCCCCAGTACCCGGTACGAGGGAGCAGGCGGGAATCGCCGCGAGCGCTGTTCTGGCGCCAAAGGAGACCTGCTCCTGAAGCAGAGCGGTGGGGACCTTCTGTGCACAGCCGAAAACCTTTCGGATTTACCTGTACAGCCGCCCCTCCCCCACCAAAATAAACCCACATCTCAGAAAAACATGTTCACGCCAAATCCCCATAAACTGGCTTTGTAGGGCTTACAGCCAACTCTTGAAGGAGAAAATGACTTCACAGCATGCTTTTTATGCGGGGTCCAAACTGAAAGAAAATGACACCAACACCCTCTTTGTAGCTTAATTTTACATAAATGATAAGGTTGATGGGAGGTACCTTCTCATGATGCATTTTTCTCGCCGGTATTTACACCTTGGACCCATCTGACTGATACGCTGTGATAGAAACACGTAAGTCACTTAACACTACTTCAGTGTGTCCTCTGAACTCTTCCTAACCGCTAAGCCTACTCCCAGCTCCAAAGGAAGAAATGTACTCCAGTCGTGTTTCCTTGAAATAACCTCTCTGTCTCTCAAATATGAGTGCTGGGTAATATGTTGGACTAACTTACCTTATAATGAAATGATGTGTTTGAGCCTTCCCAGTGCAGTTTAAACTGATACCACCCCAAGGAAGCGAAGGCTGAGTGGGAAAAGCCTCGGGTGCCCTGATGGGAAAGAACAGGGGAGCGATTTTGTGTCGGGGGAGTTGGGCTCCCTTCTCTTCCAGATGACCTGTAAGGCTGACCCAAAGGGCACACGGTGAGGGCCTAGAATTTCCACTGTTTTCCGTTGCAGCTGAGCGCCCCTCGTAAATTGAAAAGTCAGCAGGCCAACAGCCAGAGCAGAAAAGCAGAAGTTTCAAAATAACTCTGGGTAAACCACAAGTTTCATAATCAAGTCCTAGATTAAAAATAAGTTACTGTGTTTGCTTACAGTAATTTCAACAAATAATGGCGCAAAATCATAATCAGATTTTGTTTTTAATGAGAACAGGCCAGAACAAGCCACATACTGATTTAATACAACTTCAATGCAGAATGTCTTTAAAAAAAAATAAAAGCCACGTCACTGAACCGTCATTAAGGGAGCCCCGCTCCAAACTGAAACATTTCCAAACCAACCCCTGCTTTCCATCCAGAGTCACTAGAACATGAACCTCTTCAGCTGACTGAGTCAAGAAACAGAGAACCATCTTTCACCAACCAGGGTTTTCACCAATGCAAATGTCAAGTGTAGTGTTCAGTTGGTTGTAAAGAAAGCATGTTTGCCTTTGGTGACCGCACCTTGACATCCTCTTTAGGATCCCTTCCTCATATTAAGACATTTCTCCATCATCTGAGGCACTTCCTTTCTGGGACTTCATTCTTAAGCAAGAACCTTTGTTCTTAAGGTTCAGAGCTAAGCCTCCAGAAGGCTCCTTCTAAATTGTTCACTCCTCCTATTTATTCTGCGAGTCCAGGACGTAACTTGGTGAATTGGGTAAAGAAAATGAAGTCAAGCTCTAAAGCCAAGAGAGGATGTGAAATCAGTTTACTGGCCTGGCATAACCCAAGAGAAAGATGGCTTTTTCAGCCACTGTAGTGGATGGGAAAGATGAGAGAAATGGCACACTTTAAATTAGGGACTACTTCTTGGATCCCATTTATTCTGTATGCTCTGCTTACAGATGAAGATAGGCTGACCAAGTGTCCAAAATCATGGAGTATTAAAAAGACACTTCTATCTTCCACCTTCCCCACATTTCTCTTGGTTGGGGACAATTTTCCCCATTCTCAGTCTCTCTGTCACACATCGTGCACACCTCCCCCCATTCACAACAATCGACCTTACACCCCCACTTTGAGGCAGGTGACTTTTATCTCTGGTACGATTTCCATATTTCCTTTCACATTCTTGCTTCAGCTCCTGGCAATCTTTGTCCAGCAGGTATAAAGCATCTTTCCCTCTAAATTGACAACAAGTTAAGATGCTTGTTCCCAGTCCAAGCAGCAGTTCCTACTCTTATCGGCACATTAGAATTACTTACATGAGTCTTGGAAAAAATGCTGATACTTGCTCGAGCCCACTCCCAACCAATGAAGTCAGAAATTGCTAGGAATGGGTGTAAGCATCAGTACCTTTTTAAACTTTCAAGTTATTCCAAGGTGCAGCTAAGCCCAAGAGCTAGTACTTAAGGTCTATTTTTTCGTGACAACAACAGATATCTAGTGATGATTTTAACTAACCTTACTGTGTTAGTCATTTCACAAGATATACATATATCAAATCATGTCATTCACTTGAATCTAGTACAATATTATATGTTAATTGTATTTCAATAAAACCAGGGAAAAACCCAAGAGATATCTGTCACCAGTCCAGTGGTTCTCAAACTTGGCAGTAGATTGAAAGCACCTGGCAGGCTTTAAAAAAACTCTGATGCTTGAATTCCATTCCTAAATATACTTATTTAATTGGTCCGAGAGTGGTCTGGGCATAGGAGTTTTAAAAGGTGATTCTAATATGCAGCCAAGGTAGAGAACCGTAGTGTTCAAGTACATGCTTTCTCAAGATCTTCACCCAATTATGCGAGCAGCCAAGCTTGCTAAAATTCTGACAGAAGAGGACTACTCACTGCCCAGGGGCTCCCACATTGGGAAGCTGGCATTGCTAGAGGATTAAAGAAACTATCTCAGTCCAACTTCTCCTCACTATTTTCCTTCATATAAAATAAAACTGGTGGAGGCAGGTGTTCAAGTGCTAAAAACAAACATGCACTTACCCTTGCATATCCTGTCTCCTCTAACCACCTCCACATCACATGAATGAGTTCTTCCAACCAGCTGTCCCTGCTGATTTGCTGGCCATTAGAAGGGCTCAAGATGAGACTAAGAAAGAATAGGAGTGGAGTAATCTACACCTGGCACCTGGGAATGCCCTGTGCTTGTGGCTTCCTGGATGAAAAAGGAGTGCTTTCCTCAATACCTAAAGGAACAGGCAGCTCTTTGAAATACACTCTTTGGCTTCTCAGGGTCATAACTATTAGTAATTCTTCATCACCACAGTTAATTATCATTAATAACAACCCAAGGGCCAAAAAAACTACTGGTTACATTTAATTCAGAGACAGCTAATAAACATTAGTCTTTTCAATAAGTACCCCTAATGTGAAAAATTATAGTGATCATAATTTACATTTAGAATTAGAAGTATTTATTGAACAGTGTTAGATTCGACTTGGAAAGATGCACATTCTATAATTTAGATTCTGGTTACAAATAGATGGAAACAGAAAGAGGTACATATTTAAGATGACATTTAAGAGAGAAAAGATGTTACAGAAAGCCCATACTTCTGGAAACTCAATGGTCAGTTTCAGAAAGGGTGTTATAGGCCTAGAGGGAGAAAAAAAAATTATCTGTATGGGATATGAAAGATTTTTCCAAACTTAAATTATCTGCTTAACCGTAGGAATCCCTGTAGTCTTATACTGGCCTATTCACAAAAGCTGGTACATAAATAGGGTACATATTCTCTTGTGGAGGCCTCTGACTGAGGTCTTATTTTACCAACTAGTTAGTCCCCTGGAGATTAGGTATCATATTTTATTCTATATGAACTCCCCATAGCATCAAGCACTCACTGAGTGCTACTGAGGCACATAATACATCCTGGCTTTACAATGTCAAGTGGGAAATTGGTAAAAAGGGTGTTTAAGGGTAAATGGACATAAAGGATTCTATTGCACTGATGAAGATATTCTAAAGGATATTCTAAAACTGGATTATGGTGACTGTTGCACAACTCAATACAATTAACCAAAATTATAATACTTAGTTTGGCAGTTAAAATGGTTGTTTTATGATATGTAAATTAGACCTCAATAAAGCTTTAAAAGAGGGGGTGTAAGGAAATAGAATGGGCTAGCAGTAGCAGCAGCAGCAGCAGCAATGGAATAGGATTAATGTGACAATAAGAAGTTATACATACAGATTGCATAACTGATCGGAAAAAGAAAACAGATGATGCACAAAAGAGGAAAAGTGGAGAATGAAAGGCAATGATTTCTTGTGATGTAGAAAGGAACAAACAGTTGTTACACAGATAGGGAAACTAATGTTTCCAATAACTGTTACAAGGATAGGGAATGAATAGCATTTAGATAAATGTTATGTGGAGCTTCAGAAAGAATTCCATAGTGTTGCAAATATAGATGTATATATTGCATGACTACAATAATAATATAAAATATATAATATATGTGTTAAGGATTCTGTACATATTTGTTAATGCAAAACATCTCTGATATCAATTCACTATTGATTTCCTTACAGATATATTGAAAATTGGGATTATGAGAGAAGGAGGTATCAAAGATAATTCCCAGTATTCTGGCTTGAAAAATTACATGCAACATGGTGTCATTCAATGAAACAGAAAACATGGGAGGGAGAGTGAACTTTATAGGTAGTCATTAATTCCATTTTTATTCTGTTCAAATTGGGATAATTCATCTCTCTCAAATGGAATTTTAAATGGACACTTAGATGATGAATTTGGAGACAGAAGAGAGGTTTTGTGTTGAAATATATATCTGAGAAACACTAGTGTAGACAAAACAAAGTCATGGATTGGATGAGACTACTTAGGGAGAGAGCAGAGAATAAGACAAGAAAGGACTGAGGATTTGGCTTTGAGAAACCCTAATATGTAAAGACTGAGAAAGGAGAATGAAAAGGAACAGCCAGCGATACAGAGGAAAGCCATAATAAGATTTCAGGGATCCCAATGAGAAAAGAATGTTTCAATACAGAGTTAAGTTTAAAAATACTGGCACCTGAGAAATCAGGTAAAATTTCGAAGATATAAAATGTCCCTCAGATTTAGTGACATGGCAGTCATTGGATAACTTTAATAACAGTTATTTCACAGAAATCAAATGTTAATTCTTATAATATATGCCATGTGATTCACAGTTACTCTCTCTGGGAAGTTTTCTTGTTTTCTAGTGAAAAGAGCTCTGTCAAGTTCTTTACTTTTAATACCTAAACTTAAAGAAACTATTTCTTTTGAAGCAAATTCATCTGGAAATTCATGAGACCCTAGGAATCAAGAAAGGACAAGAGACACAACTACCTTTAATCACAAAAAAAGTTTGCAAATAGGAAAGATTATTCTTTTATTCTTTTCTAGTCTTAAAAAAAGATAACATTTACTCATTTTCGTATTCATTGACCCAGTGAGCATCTATTGATCACATACCATATGTCAGGCACTATGCCTGGAACTGGGGCTAAAAAAGTGACAAAGTTAGCAATGCCCCCAAGCTAACTGTACTTAGAGGTAATAATTGAGGAAACAGCAAACATAAAGAAAGCATTGATTATACAATAAAGGCTATGTGCGAAGGAACTAAGAGTTCCATGTGAGCACAAAAGAGGAACACACAATCCAGACCAGGGGATCAGGGAAGATTTCTATGGAGACTTTAAGTATGAGTAGCAGTTAGCCTAGTGAGAATGGGGGTGGGGGATAAGGAAGATGAAGAACAAACTAAGCAGGAGGAACAGAGTACAAAATGACCTCAAAGCCAAGAGGATCATAAACCTTTCAGGGATGGAATATATTTAGCGGGGTGTGTGTACTATGTTGAGGAACATGACAAGAAGGAAGCTGGAAAGCAGACAGGTCTACTTTACACAGGGTCTTGTAAATATCCTAAGAGCATGGAGAGCTGTGAGAAACCATGCAGAGTTCTACAGAGAGAAAAAACATGAGTTTTATTTTTAGAAAAAGCATTTTGGCCTTAGATTATAGAGCATATGGAGTGGGTCCCAGCAGGAAACAAGGAAACCACTGGAAGCTTCCTTCTGGCCTCAAGCAATGGAATAATAGGCAAGAAATGATGATCTAGAGTTGCATTCTATAATATAGTAGCTACTAGCAATATATGTCTATTGAAATATGGCTAATGCAAATTGAGAAGGTAAAATATATCATTAGAAGTTTTTTTCATGATGACTACATGTTGAAAATATTTTGATATACTGGATTAAGTAAAATATATCATTAAAATTAATTTCACTTTATTTTTACTTTTTTCATTAGTAGTTCTATTGGAC
The DNA here is from genome assembly GCF_014754425.2 of Oryx dammah. Lineage (NCBI taxonomy): Eukaryota > Metazoa > Chordata > Mammalia > Artiodactyla > Bovidae > Oryx > Oryx dammah. The sequence continues at coordinate 96,060,642 of NW_024070211.1, read as the reverse complement.
AACACTGATTCTGAGACTTTGTATTGGAAATGGAGAAGGAGAAAACTGAATTAATAAAGAGATATTGAGGAAGTGGGTTTGGCAGAACTTTCATAATCAACTGGACAGTAGGGATAAGGAAAAGAATAAATGATTCCAAACTTTCTGACTTGAGCAACTAAATGAAAGAATGGTAGACTAAAGAGAGTCAAGGATAAGAAAGTTTCTTTGTTTTGTTTCTTATTTTAAGGTAGAAGAAGATTCAGTATGTTTGAGTGAAAATATGGAGTCAGAAAAGAGGGAGATGACAAAGATATAAAAGAGTGAAGAGTGGTTAATAAAGATGAGATGTTCAAGAAACTGAAAGACTTGAAATATTCGGGCTTCCACAGGGACATTAATTCACCTCAAGAAGAAGGTTGAGGCCTGGGTAGAGTAGGCAGTGAGCCCAATGCATATTTTTAAGAAATGGAGGGACTTTCCTGGTGGTCCAGCGGCTAAGAGCTGAGTTCTCAATGCAGGGGGCCCAGGTTTAATCCCCGTTAGGGAACTAGATCCCCCATGCCACAACTAAGAGTTCAAAGGCCACAATGAAGATCAAAGATCCAGTATGCCACAGTCTGGTCAAATAAATATTAAAAAAAAAGAAATGAACAAGGGGTTGGGGGTTGAGGGTTGGTGATGGGAAGGAAGTAGTTTATAGCATAGTAGTTATCCAATAAATATTAGTTTCTTTAAACAGTTCACATACAAAGTAATAATTCTATTTTGTAATTTCACATTAGAATATTTCATGTTTCTTTCCACAAACATATGAAAACACAATAAATATCTACCCCTTTTCTCTCTCTCTTTCAACACACACACACACACACACAAACACACATACACATTTACATATGCTCCCCACTACAGATATACATTAATCCAGTTTTTTAGACAAAGATGTTACAGAAATTGGGAATATCCCCTGAAGGAGGGCATGGCAACCCACTCTAGCAGTCTTGCTTGGAGAATTCCCATGGACAGAGGAGCCTGGTGGGCTGCAGTCCATGGAGTCACAAAGAGCCAGACACAACTAAGTGACTAAGCACAGCACAGTTACAGAAATTGGAGGTAAATGTGTTAAATTCTGCAATTTCTTTTAGTGATACAAACAGAAAAAAATGATGTACTGTTTCTTAGCATCATTAACAATAGAAACTTCATAAAAAATAGCTTCTAAAGGTTAGATGCAGACCATGCTGGGAGATGCTGAAGAAGCATCTTTAGACAGATTTTTATACTGAAAAGAGTGCTGAACAGGAGTCAGAAGACCTGGTATCCCCAAAGTGGGCAACGGAGGGTGGGACGAATTGGGAGTTTGGGATTGACATATATACACCACTATGTATAAAATACATAACTAACAAGAACCTACTGTATAGCACAGGGAACTCTACTCTGTGCTCTGTGGAGACCTAAATAGGAAGGAAATCCAAAGAAGAGGGGATATGTGTATACATATAGCTGATTCACTTTGCTGTACAGCAGAAACTAACACAACGTTATAAAGCAACTATACTCCAATAAAAAAGAAGACCTGGTATCCAAGCGGACTGGTCAGTTATCAGTTAGGTGTCTGGGGCAAAACATTTAACTTTGTTGAATCTCCACCTTCTCATCTGTAGAAGACAGATGGCTTTTATAGCTCCTACAACTCAATAGGGTTTTTGTGAGGATTCAGTAAGGAAATGTATTGAAAATTCTTCTGTGACTTGACAAATGCTCATATAAGTTATCTTGACCTAGTTCCAACAAAAATTTATCACAGTCATTACAGTACTGATAATATTCATATTCATAATGGGGAGTTATGAACTGAGTCAAATTTACAATTGCTTAAGGATGGTTACACTACTTGTTTACTGATTATTGATCATTCTGAACTTTCATGGGATTTCTTTTCTTGTTTAGAGGAAGTACCAAAATACATCACTTCTTTTAGATTTCCGTGAAAGTGTGGCCCTTGAATCATCTCATCTGAGTCACCTGAAATATTTGTTTAAAGCAGAGCTGCCTGAACTCAACATCCAGAGATTCGGCCCTTTGGGCTAAGATTCAAGAACCTGTATTCAAGTGTGACTCTACACACTATTAAAAAATTTAGAACAACTTTGTTGAGACACAGTTTATCCATTTACAGTGTACGATTCATTGGTTTTTTTTTGTATATTCACAAAGTTGCGCAATCATCACCATAAAATCTAAAGTCTATTGGGTTAGTTAAAAGTTTCATGGAGGTGGCTGTTCTGTGGGCCCAAGTATAAAGAGCCCTCCCCTACCCCCAGTATAATGACAAATAAAATAATTTTTGCATGCCATCAGATCACTCTGCTGGTCTGCTTTCTGAGCACTAGTGGCCCCTTACCAAACAAATCTCCATTTTACAAAAGGGTTAGGAGATAGTATACAGACAACATGCAACTGTTGCACGGCCAAGTTGCTGAGCATGATCAGAAAGCGTTTGTAAGGGGAAAAAAACATGATCAGGCTAAGGCTCCTCTCAGCCCCTCTTCAGATTATGAGACTGACGCGCTGCCTACTGTGCTAAGAGGGCAGATCTTTCAGGCCCTCTTAAGGCCTGCATTCTGATCTAAAGGTCTTTTTCTCTTAAGAATTCAGGATCGATGCAACTTCCTAGTATCCTTAGACAGAGCATGTTGTTAATAGCTTATTGATATTTTCAATTTGTCAGCTTCTAGAACTCCATTGTTGATTCAGTTTCATCTCTGTTTAATTTGAGGGGAAAGACTTTTAAACAAAAACACTTCATTGTTCTGGTAAACGGTGACGTGTGAGCCATAAATACTCAAGACTTTAGAAGCCACAGCTCTAGTTAGGCTGATGTTTTAGGAAGTCTGCAAAGTGCTTTTCTTACTCTATGGGGAGAATAATGCTCTAGAGAAGCATATTTGGAAAGCTAGGTAAGTTTCTTTTCTGGTTTTTACAGAGAGGTCTTCTTATTTAGTTTACAGTGTTGTAAATTTCTTGAGCATCATATTCACTTAAGAGCATTATGGAGACTTCCCCAATGTTCCAGTGGCTAAGACCGCACTCCCAATGCAGGGGGCCAGGGTTCTGTCCCTAGTTGGGGAATCCCATGTGCCACAACTAAGAGCTCACGTGCCACAGCTAAAGATCCCACATGCCGAAACTATTACACACTGTAGCCACATAAATAAATAAATATTTTTTGAAAGAATAATAAAATATTGCTTTACCAAAAAAAAGTATTATATGGGTAGGTGTGTTGATACACACACATATATCTTTTCTTATCCCCCAGGCTTCTCTTCTCTTCTGTTGAAACTAATAGTCAGGCTAGGGAGGTCATATCAACAACATCTGAATTTGATTATGAAGATTAAAAACAAAAAAACCCCACAAACTCTTACAGAGGGTTTAGACCAAACGTTCCTTTTTTATAGATGAGAAAACCAAGGGTCAGATCAGATGGTAACTTTGAACTCAAACACACTTTTCTGCTTTCCTTGGAGTGGATGGTCATACCTCTAGAGGGAATTGTCTTGAATTAAAGTTAAGAGCTTAATGAAATATGATTTTCAGGGTAAATTCTAAAAGCTGTCATGAAGTTAAGTCCTACTCTCTGTTAAGAGCCAAGTATTATATTTTCAAGATTATGACATTAAAATGAAAGCAGAGTGGAAGTTATGTTTTAAAATTGGTTATCTTCCATTATGTCAAAATGAAAGCAGAGAGCAAGTTATGTCTTAAAGTTGGGTATTTTCCTCTGTTATATGCAAAGACTGTCAATTCAGTATAAAGCTCAGCTCAAACTATCTATGAATGGTTTCTAAATTCCAGAATCCTCTCTGGGAACATTGTTCAAACAGCTGGTGATGTCGCCACATATAGATCCTGTCTTGACTTAAAGCATGGGCCCCCACAACATTACCCTTGTTTATATGCCTTGAAGCAGCCCCTAGTTCCAGGAAACACTTTGTCATCATGCACTTACAATTTTTGGTTGCCATCAGCCACGTCACAAACTTAACACTCAGCTTTCCCAGTCAGTCTTTCCAGGGACCTAACTCACCTCTGTCTGTTTGGGTTTCCAGGCTGACATTTAGGAAAACAACAGCCACTCGACTCAGAAAGCCCTTTCTCTATATTCGTACTAATTTTAATATTGACTCTCCTAAAAGCTTCAAAATATTTTAAGGATTTTTCCCTCCTCTTTTTTTTTTTTCACAGGATCGAGCTTCCAACTTGTATTTTTAAAGTGCTTCCAAATTTTTTCTTAACATATGTTGCACAAAGTCTGTCCTATTAACAGAACCCACTCCTCTTCCAAATAGTATAAAAATCCAAAGATTTAGCCTTTCAGAGAGCGTTTCTAGGTTGTATCATTAATTTGAGCTTTGTGTTTAGCTCAAATCCATTTGTTTAAATTCAGTTCAGTTCAGTTCAGTCACTCAGTGTGTTCAACTCTTTGCGACCCCATGAACTGCAGCATGCCAGGCCTTCCTGTCCATCACCAACTCCTGGAGTTTACACAAACTCATGTCCATTGAGTTGGTGATGCCACCCAACCATCTCATCCTCTGTTGTCCCCTTCTCCTCCTGCCCCCAATCTTTCCCAACATCAGGGTCTTTTCCAATGAGTCAGCTCTTCACGTCAGGTGGCTGAAGTATTGGAGTTTCAGCTTCAACATCAGTCCTTCCAATGAACATCCAGGACTGATCTCCTTTAGGATGGACTGGTTGGATCTCCTTGCAGTCCAAGGGACTCTCAAGAGTCTTCTCCAACACCACAGTTCAAAGGCATCAATTCTTCAGTGCTCAGCTTTCTTCATAGTCCAACTCTCACATCCATACATGACTACTGGAAAAACCATAACCTTGACTAGATGGACCTTTGTTGACAAAGTAATGTCTCTGCTTTTTAATATGCTGTCTAGGTTGGTCATAGCTTTTCTTAGAAGGAACAAGCGTCTTTTAATTTCATGGTTGCAGTCACCATCTGCAGTGATTCTGGAGCCCCCCAAAATAAAGTCAGCCACTGTTTCCACTGTTTCCCTATCTATTTGCCATGAAATGATGGGACCGGATGCCATGATCTTAGTTTTCTAAATGTTGAGCTTTAAGCGAACTTTTTCACTCTCCTCTTTCACTTTCATCAAGAGGCTCTTTAGTTCTTCTACACTTTCTGCCATAAGGGTGGTGTCATCTGCATATCTGAGGTTATTGATATTTCTCTCAGCAATCTTGATTCCAGCTTGTGCTTCTTGAGCCCAGCGTTTCTCATGATGTACTCTGCATAGAAGTTAAATAAGCAAAGTGACAATATACAGCCTTGACGTACTCCTTTTCCTATTTGGAACCAGTCTGTTGTTGCATGTCCAGTTCTAACTATTGCTTCTTGACCTGCATACAGGTTTCTCAAGAAGCAGGTCAGGTGATCTGGTATTCCCATCTCTTTCAGAATTTTCCACAGTTTATTGTGATCCATGCAGTCAAAGACTTTGGCATAATCAATAAAGCAGAAACAGATGTTTTTCTGGAACTCTCTTGCTTTTTCCATGATCCATTGGATGTTGGCAATTTGATCTCTGATTCCTCTGCCTTTTCTAAAACCAGCTTGAACATCAGGGAGTTCACGGTTCACGTATTGCTTAAGCCTGGCTTGGAGAATTTTCAGCATTACTTTACTAGCGTGTGAGATGAGTGCAATTGTGCAGTAGTTTGAGCATTCTTTGGCATTGCCTTTCTTCGGGATTGGAATGAAAACTGACCTTTTCCAGTTAAGCTCTCCCAAGTCTTTTTTCTACGATCAATCAAAGATTCTGAGTTCAAATTCATTTCTGGAACACCCAGTTTGGTGTTATATTTGGATGGGGACACATTTCTTTGTACTTGTCAAGGTAGTGAAAAATTTTTTTTCGTGAACACAGCAGGATATTGGCTTCTAACATCTTTGAGCAGCTCTCCTTTGCTTCCTCTTTCTGCTCAGAAAAGTCTATTTGAAATCAAGATTTGATAAATATGTGTAACAAAGTAAGAATTTTAGACAGATATTATTGTGTGTGATTAAGCACTTTGATGCTGGAATCAGATTGCCTGGGATTGAATCTTGGTTCTCCTACTTCCTATATGAAAAACCTTGAGACAGTTGCTAACCTTCCTGTGCCTCAGTTTCTAAAAGGAATAACAAAAGCTAAGTGGAAACTGAGTAGTAAATACATGCAGATCTCTTAGAAGTCAACTTGCCAAAGAGAAGTAATAAATATTAGCCATTTTTATATAACTGAATTAAATAGAATAAAATTCAGAGATCAATTACCAGGAATACAGGAACCATAGAATTTGGAGGACACACAAAATCTCTGGGATACATAAATAGGAAAATTCTGGGAGGTATTTGTGAGAAGTTGCTTATTTTTTACTTAATGGTTTAAATTTTTACTTTATTGTTTTATTTATTTATTGCCTTGAGGAATATTACTTATTTCCTTGGATTTCAACTTGCCTCATAAAGAAATAATGAGAGGCAGTATTTAAGGACTCAGTCCTTTATGGCTATTACTGTGATCATACTCCATTTTGATATCCATTTCATGATAGGGTTAGGATCTGAATGCAACCCTTTCCAAATGATGTGACTAATCTGAGCCAGTATGATTTTGGAATTCTATAACAAAGGTACCAGAAAAGACTGGGAAGTCTGCAGGGGACAGAGGGTAGGAAGGCTGCTTGCTCTCACCCATCAAGAAGGTCACCCATAAACACTAACCAGATCTCCCACAGACTTGTGGCAAGGCTGCCAAATGAAACAAATATTTAGAGTGTAACTTAGGATGATTAATTCTTGATTTATCTTGTTTTGGTTAGATAAAGGCAACGATCCAGCCATTGCATAGAAACTTGTGCTTATAAAGCTTACTTGACCATTGTTGAACTACTCAAGCTATTCACAAGTCTTCACTTGCTCATTAAAGGAATGGTCAGAGACCATGATTTAAGAATTCACTAGAGAAAGGAGATTAAATAGATTTAACTCTTTGGTGTGGGTAAAATATTTACTATACAGATGTATATGCCTGTGAATATGAAGAGAATAGTGATGTCCCTAAAACTTCAGTGCCTAAATAATGATGAAGACTCATTGGGGATGTATGAATTCAAATTCTTTATGTTCTGTGCCCAGGAATTCAGCTATTCTTCATTTGCTGTCTTCTGTTCTCCAGCTCTGCCATCCAGGTAAACCTTACCTTCCTGAGCAGGTTTCAGGACTTGCATTTCTTTCTCATCTCCTTCAACACTTGCACTATATGAGGCTGTTCATTTAACTGTAGTACAGCTTTACAACAGGTATCCTAGCCTCCATTCAACCTCTCAGATGCCATCAGATATGCTGTTGGCAGTACCATGGATGGCATGGGCAACAGACCTCCCAAAGGCAAACATCCTGTGTATGTTCAACTACAATCTATGCCTCCAGAGAGGAGGTTCACAACTAAGGCCAGAGGGCAGACTATCTGCTCCGGGAGGCTGAGAGCACTGTGCAGTGACAAGAGGAAAGCCACTGTGACTCCCTGCTTAAACATACACTCTAGTGTAGACGCACAGCCGACACTTCACCAGCACTCTGCATCCTTCAAGCTAATTGTTGGGCTTGGCCCTGCAAATATAGAAATGGATGTGTCTGACCCTACCTTTAAGGATGGAATAGCCCAGATAACTGACATTCTGAGACAACAGGGTTAGAAAGAAACAAAACAGCACTGGTCATTTCAGGATGACAGTTGTCATCTGCTGCTGCTGCTGCTGCTAAGTCGCTTCAGTCGTGTCTGACTCTGTGTGACCCCATAGACGGCAGCCCAGCAGGCTCCCCCGTCCCTGGGATTCTCCAGGCAAGAACACTGGAGTGGGTTGCCATTTCCTTCTCTAATGCATGAAAGTAAAAAGTGAAAGTGAAGTCGCTCAGTTATGTCTGACTCTTTACAGGATGTCTATTGTCAAAGTGAAAAAAAAAAAAAATAGAAAAAAGGGGGCGGGGGCGAGGTGAAAGGACAATTAAATCAGCTGAAATAGTTTTTTGCCTATAAAATGACCAAGTCCACTATGTAGTAAAAACTAAGTGAAATGAAGTGAAAGTCACTCAGTCGTGTCTGCCTCTTTGCGATCCCATGGACTATACAGTCCATGAAATTCTCTAGGCCAGAACACTGGAGTGGGTAGCCTTTCCCTTCTCCAGGGGATCTTCCCAACCCTGGGATCTAACCCAGGCCTTTCATATTGCAGGCAGATTCCCCACCAGCTGAGCCACAATTAAATCAGCTGAAATAGTTTTTTGCCTATAAAATGACCAAGTCCACTATGTAATAAAAACTAAAGCTCTACATATATGTCAGCTCCTACAGAAAGGGTAAACACTAGCCTTTATAGCTTTGACATTCTGAAATAAGGAGGGTAAAAGTAGTTATATAGATTTACACAGATCTTAAAGTAAGAAATTTCCAGATAATTAAGTGACTCAGATTTTTACTGGCCTTTAATTTATAATCCCACTCATGGATCCATGGAAAATCTGATTTAAAAATTAATACAGCATTTAATTAGGACAGATCATTAAGTAGGACCATCTGTATTCCATTCAAAGAACCCTTGTTCCATATTTTACCTTAATCTCAGAAATGTGTCAATATGTGTAAGTACCTTTCACTGTTTATTTAGACAGTCAGTGGCATATAATCCAAATTTGTATACATTTATGATTTTAAAAACTAAAAAATAGACTCTCAGAAGCCTCTAGGCAGGCTATAGAAAGGAACAAAAAACACATCTTCATGTGCCTTACAACAATACCCTCCCAAGACAATGGAGAAACATCTGAAGAGATTTAAAGAAAAAAATAACTAAAAATATTTACACTTGGAAAGTTGTCTTTCAGGCATGAGGGAAAAGGAAGAGATTCTTAGGAACACATTGTCTCACAAAATATCATGTCCTGCAGTTATATTCTGGAGAACTGAGAGATGATTCAAAATTAAGATATTCAAAATGCAGTAGTGATATGAAAGAACTTGCATAGTTCTTCTTACTTAGTGTGGCTTTCTTTCATTAATCCTGTTTAAAATGTGATATCAGATTAATTCTGAAGTTTTGAAACAACCTTAATCTTCAGTGATGCTTTAACCTGTTCTTTCCTCTTTTTCCTTTCTCTTTTCCACTATTTGAACAAAAATGTTTATTTGCAATTCTGTACCTCTCAATTTATAATGAACCTCTCTCCATGTTTAGTGATAACCTAAAATAATATCTGTTGTTCTCTAGTTTTATAACTTGTTTAAAAAGGATAAACAACTTCTGGTTAATGATTATATTTGTTTATCTCTGATCCTTCTAAAAATCTCAGTAAAATAAACATAAAGGAACAACAACAAAAAAAAACTCACAGGAGGAAAAATCATGTGAGAAGAAATTAGCGAAAAGAGGATGTCAACAAATTTGAAAGAAAGAATGCAGATGGATGAATGCTGAGAAGGCTTAAGATTACACCAGATACCTAAAATGATGAGAGTAGTGGCTGGAATTGAAAATAGAAAAAAGAGCCACTAGCCTCTCACATCTTCATGCCACACTACCCAGCAACATAGCTACCCACGCACATGACCACGCCCATTCAAGGAACTATTACCTTCTCAGGCAGGTTCCTGGCTTATGCATGGATTTCTTTCTATATTTGGCATGAATCAGTGAATCATTTTCCAGACAAATTAAACTATAGGGAACCCACACTAAGATATCAGAGAATGGGAAGTGAACTCCTGTGGAAAACAGAAAGCACAGCGAATATATGAAATTCCTATAAAATATCAAGAAATCTCAGTTCTATTCCCTGTTCTGTAACTAGGAGAGATCATTAGATAGGAAACTGGAACGTGTGGTAGGCAAAATAGTGACCACCACCCAGAGATGGCCATCTCCTAATCCTCTAATTTTGTGAATGTTATATTACATGGCTAGGGGGAATTAAGGTTGCAGATGAAATGAAGGCTGCTAATCAGCTGACCTTAAAGTAAGAAGATTATCCTCGATTATTTGAGTGGCCCAAAATAGAGTGTCTTTTAATGCGGAAGAGGGAGGTAGAAAAGTAGAAGTCAGAGTCAGCGTTATAAAATGTGAGAAAGACTTGAGCTGCCGTTGGTGGTTTTGAACGTGGAAGGGGGCCATGAAGAAAGAAATGCGGTCAGCCACTAGAAAGTGGAAAAGGCAAGAAAACCAACTTCCTATAGACCCTCTACAAAAAAACACAGCCCTGATTTTAGCCTAGTGAGACCTGTTTAAGAGTTCTGAACTACAGAACTATAAGATAAACTTATGTTGTTTTAAGTCATTGTTTGTGGCAATTTGCTACAGCAGTCATAGACAGCTAATAAGAGGGTCTGGCCCAAATAAAAGGTGAACAACACTGACATTTGGACAGCTTGGTCCCTCTCCTTTCACCCTGCAGCAGTGAAGCTTCAAAGCAGCCGCAACCTTCTCACTGCACACTGTCCTCTGCCCCTGCATATACATGCACAGAGCCTCCGATCAGCATACAGAGCTTCCATCTAGAGCCTGAGAGACAGCCCACTATCCTCAGGAATGTGAATGCAAAATAGGAATAAATATTTTTAAAAAATAAAATCGAATGCTGAAGAAACAGAAATGTGGAGGACAGAAAAACTGTGTTTAAAGTGTATAATTTATATAATCAGACAAGTAACACTGTATCTGTAAATCAACGAGAGTGTTATCGAAGAAAAAGTAGTGGAGAGGAAGAATGAAAAAATTTAAAGTACATAGAAATTATAAAACAAGTCAGCAGAATTTTTTTAAATTAGTAGAATGTTTAAGGACTTCCCTGGTGGTCCAGTGGCTAGGACTCCAAATTCCTAATGCAGGGGACCCGGGTTTGATCTCTGGTTGGGGAACCAGAGCCCACATGCTGCAACTAAGGGTTCACAAGCCGCAACTAAAGATCCCGAGTGCCATAACTAAAACCCCACACAGTCAAATAAAGAAAGAAATAAAAAAAATATTTTTTTTAATTAGTAGAGTGCTTAGAACATAAATTTGGGGAGGTCACCCCAAGAAAATAATTTAAAAGACAAAAAGATGAGCTATAGGAGAGGAAAAGTAAGAAAATCAAGCATGCCAACAGAGGAAATAGAAAATCAGAACAGTAAGAATTTGAGAAGGGAAGGGGGGAAGGGCACATTGATAAAAAGGAAATGATCGACGAAACAATATAAGAAAATATCCTGTTACTGAAGAACATGTTTCTGTAGAGTTCTTGGTACAATGAATGAAAAGAGACAGACATCAAAGCTCATGATACGATTTCAGAACACCTGAGACAGAGGTAAGAGCTTCCAGAGAGAAAGTGGAGACCACATTCAAGTAAAGGGAACTGCAAACCCAGGATGCCAGAAGAGTGGAGCAATGCCTCTATTATTCCGAGAGAAAATGTTTAGCTTTGAGTTATCTACACACCCAAACAATCAATTGAATGTGAGTGAATAAATATTTGTCAGACAAGCAAGTTCTCAAAAAAAAAAAAGGCTTCCAATGCCTGATTTGCTCTACCAAATGAATAAGTACAGTGAAAGAGGGAAAATTTTTCAGAAAATGGTCAACACAGAGTGGTGGGGAGAATCCCAGAATGACTATGCAGAGGACCTGGAGAGCAGTCAGTCTGTGTCCCTGGAACATAAGCAAGCAAGCCAGCAAGCAACTTGATATGTTTGCCTCTGTTGACATGTTTTTCACTTCAGTGAGAGTTTGATTTTTAAAAATTAATATTAAAAATTTGGAGTGGTTAAATAATGTTAGGTGTATAAAAAATAAAGAAAACTTGTAATAACAACAACCAAATCAGACAGTAATTAACTCTGGAAGGCAAAGTTATAGAAGAAAGGAAGTGTAATCAAAATAAATTACATATTCATCTCTAAACAATATTTATATGGACACACAAATACAAACAATTTATGCTGATTTAACAAAAAATTGTGATATAGTAATATTTGGAGGACGAGAAGGAGAGTGGAAGATTGCTAAATACTCATATTCCAGAGTTGAGAGGTAATAATTCATGTTTAGTACCATAACTACAAATGGCATTAAAAGCACTGAGACACATAACAGGAGAGTCCAGAAGATACAGCAAAAAGAAATGAGAGTGGTTATCTCTAGGGAGACGCACTAGGAGTGGATCTACTGGGAAATCAGAGTAGAAAACTTCTGTGCTTGTATTTATCTTTTACAATTATATGCATATACTACTTTGATTTTAAAAATTAAAATAAAAGTGGCTAAACTGTTTTTACTAAATTGTGAGACAGACTGAGAGAATTATTATATGTAAGCCCCTTCCATAAAATAGAGCTACATAGAGCAAGAGTGATCATTTTTATTGCTAGGAAACTTGAGTTATGAGTTTCCACATCTTTAAAACTCATATTGATTACCTGAGTCACTTTTTTTTTAATTGGGAAAGACTAATAATCCATCCAGTGGTAAATATTATCCATCATCTAAGACAAATGAGCATTTCTTTGTTAATTATGCTTAAAACACAAGAATAAATAGCTTTACCTCAACTATATAAAACAAATATTTGATGCATACTAAAACTTAGAGAATGTATTTAATGAGATTTCTATTTTTTTCTTCCTTCCTTCCATCCATCCTTTTTTATTTTACATTTCTGTATTTTCCCATTTTAAAAACATAACTAGATACTTCTCTTGTAATCAAGAAAGGCATATATTAGTTTAAAACTTAATTTAAAATAATATACAAAATTCTGTATATAACATAATATACACACACATAAGAGAAAGACAATGTTGATAACATTAAATTTTAGGGACAATTATCTTCGCTGGAGAAACAAGTCTTTTCTCTCTTCTAATTTTCTATATTTTTAAACCTTCAGTAACAACATTTTAGTACTTCCAGTATTAAGTAAATAACACAAATAACAGTGCTGGAAGCTTTTTTCATTTTAACCTAAACTACTTTAATGCAAGCAGTAAGGGTAAGTCTAGGCAACTGCTGTATGCAAGTAGCCAATAGTAAGTATATTTAGGAATAACTCTATGGGGGGGACTTAGGGTAATTCCTCCAACTTCAATTCTCCTCCAGCACATTGCCTGGCAGCCTGATGGTTTTAATGGTATTTGCAGCATCTCCAGCTTCAGGGACTGATCTTTGTGTGTTAAATTGATTAGGATAATCCCATTTCCCTTAGCAATGGCATTGGTTCAGGAACAGACGAATCATGGCTGAGCCAGTCAATGCATGGCATTCCCTGGTGACAGTCACTAGCTCAGGGGTGGTCCAGTCTCCTTAGGACTGGAATTTGGTAGGTTATCCAAGGTCAACATCCAACAATAATTTTGCTCATTTTAATTTTGCTAAGTACATTGTTTTAAAGTGCCATGTTTTATTATAATTTCATAAAAGGAAGAACACCCCAATAAAAATTAAGATAGCCAATGGTCTGAAAACAAATGACAGTCTTTCTCAAGAAAGGGCTGTTGTCATCATGACATGAATATTTTCACTGCAGCAGGTGAAAGCTTCATCATGGGTGGGTTCTGGACCAGTTGCATAAAATGTCATATTCTCAGTCAGCAGGACTTGAGGTCTGGAAATAGGATTTTTCAACTGTACATGCATGCATGCTTCATCGCTCAATCATGTCCAACTCTCTGTGACCCTGCCAGGCAAGAACACTGCAGTGGGTTGCCATTCCCTTCTCCAGGGGATCTTCCTGACCCAGGTATCAAACCCGAGTCTCCTACATTGCAGGCAGATTCTTTACCATCTGAGCCATCAGGGAAGCCCTTTCCAGAGTATTCCTGGTAATTCTGTGACTAGTCTTGGTGGAGAATTTCTATTCTGGGAGACATTGGTTTTCTTCAACTAGTGTGTGCATGCCTAGTCACTTCAGTCGTGTCCGATTTTTTGCTACTCTATGGACTGTAGCCCACCAAGCTCCTCTGTCCATGGGATTCTCCAGACAAGAGAAACCATTAGAGTGGGTTGCCATGCTCTCCTCCAGGGGATCTTCCCAACCTAGGGATCGAACCCACATCTCTTACGTCTCCTGCATTGACAGACAGGTTCTTTACCACTAGTGTCACCTGGGAAGACTATTCTTCAACGAGAACAGGGCCCTATTGCTTGCTTTCCCCACAGGTATCTTTCCTGTTCTCCAATCTGCTTCTATTTGCATTTCAAGCTATATTCCTCAGCCTTGCAGATCCATGAATCAGGTCTCCTCTGGCCCTTAGTTTCTAATAACTAACATCATTTCTCTTTCTCTTATTGCCTCAGAGATTACCTGGTTCCATTTTGATGATTGTTTTCTTATTCAGAACTACTCAGGGAAGAAAGGATGTAAGAACCATTGATGAATCTCTATAAACCATTAATCAAAGCTCTCAGAAAGAAAATAGTGGCATGGCTATTTTCTGAGACCTCACACATTAGGTACTTAACCTGAAAGGTGAACATCAATTCAACCTGATCCAAAATAACTTATGATTGCAACCTTAATCAATAATTTTACCTGGATATATCATATTCTTTGGAAGGATGGGATTACATTGTATTTTGAAAACAGATTCAGTGATTCTCATGGCCTGGTGATAACACAATTCAGCTCCCTAAATAACTGTTCAATAGTTAACATTTTCATGTTCCTTTTCCGCCAGTTTCCAAGATGATGACTTATGTTTATTTCTAGAGTTCAGCTATTGTTCCCTTTCCCTTATTCTCTCTCTAGCCCTTTTTCTCTCTCCTCCCTTCTCTGCACCCTGCCTCTGCTACTGATATTTCTGGCATCTGTTCCTCATGCTGTTAATCTTCCCAAAGTGAGGAGATGTGATTATGTTTGTCTCTCATTACCTAATAATGTACATTCCTGTTGGGGAGCTTTTGGGTCAGCTTTTGACTGATCCCTTGGTTTATTCAATAATGATCACGCTAGTAGCACTGGTTTCATTCTAGGCACTCAGCTTCTTTTCTCCAAAGGTTTTAGCACAGGAACTATAGCTGGCAAATCCTCTGAGGCTCCATCATTCACTGAGTAGTCTGGCTTAACAAACACCTGAAAAATCCCCAAGCAAGATTTGGCTAAGGACAGAAAGAGAGAGAGAGCAAGTAGTCTTGTGTAATGACTGCTCTTTCCCCTTTGCAACAGGGAAATGACAGTACCATCTAGATTTTCTCAACCACATGCGAGTTGGGGGAAGCTCAGACAGGTATTTATTTGCAAATTTAACAACCTCAGAATGGATAAGGGCTTCCCTGATAGCTCAGTTAGTGAAGAATCTGCCTGTAATGCAGGAGACCCCGGTTCGATTCCTGGGTTGGGAATATCCCCTGGAGAAGGGATAGGCTACCCACTCCAGTATTCTTGGACTTCCCTCCAGGCTCAGCTGGTAAGGAATCTGCCTGCAATGTGGGAGACCTGGGTTCAATCCCTGGGTTGGGAAGATCCCCTGGAGAAGGGAAACACTACCCACTCCAGTATTCTGGCCTGGAGAATTCCATGAACTGTATAGTCCATGGGGTCACAAAGAGTCAAGACACGACTGAGTGTCTTTCACTTTCACTTTCAGATTTGATGCCTGAAGGTGTCTCTGCTTTCATGCTGCCTTTGTGACGTGACTCCTACCAGCCTCTGCAGCCTCTTCTCTCACTCTTCCTCATATATAGAATGTGCAGCTCTAATTATTTGCAGTTCCCTGACTGTTCCATACACTTGCAGATGCAATTTCTTCTGCCTTTTTAACCTTTCCAACTTAATTCACTTGGCCAACTTCTACTAGAATTCCATATTCAACATAGACATGATCTCCATGAAGCCTCATGAGTATTCTTGGGTAGCTTCTGCAGGAGACACTATTCCTTGCCAAGAAAAAGGTGATTCCTCTTTTTATTCTTTCAAATGGAGCCCCAAATTTGTTCAGAAATCAGGTCACAATCTCTAGTTCTTAGGAAATGAGGCTTCAGCAGCAGGTCAAGGACTATTGTGGGACCAATTTGGAGCAAGCTGATGTAAAGAAAAGTCTGTTGAAGTGTTTCCTCTCCTTTATCAGAAGATAATATCCAAGGAGAAAGTCACTTGCCCACACATCTCCTGCCTCCTGCATTTGAAACATGCTTTTGCTGGGACAAGGATGCCCGAACACTTTTATGCTGCTGCCATCATTTGACATTGAAAGGAAGGTCAGTAACATTGCAGAGAGAGCAGCCTTAATGTCATAGAGCTACTGAGCCAAAATTTGTTGAAGCCACTGCTAGTTGGTTCTTCTGTTGCCTGCATCTGAGAGCATCCCTAACTGCTACCTTCTCTGTGTGTATACACGTGACCCATGAAGTGACCCCATCATCTCCTTAGAATTAGTTCTACCTGAGAGTGAAAACACAGTCACTATAGTAGTACTCTATCAGAGATGACAGGAAAGCATCTGTCATTGAGTATGTTTGGACACATTTTTTTGTTACATAGTCGCTAAGTCATGTCTGACTCTTTTGTGACCCCATGGACTGTAGCCACCAGGTTCCTGTGTTCATGGGATTTCCCAAGCAAGAATATTGGAGTAAGTTGCCATTTCCTTCACCTGGGGATCTTCCTGACTCAAGGATCAAACCCGTGTCTCCTGTATTGCAGGTGGATTCTTTACCACTGAGCCATCAGGGAAGCCCAGACACATACTTACAATGCCAATAAAAATACAGCAGCTACACTGGCAAAAAAGATTCATCCTTTCATTAAGTGGTAGAATTTAATATTAATCCAAACTGACCAGGCAAATTATCTTTGCAGTATGCCTGCATACAGAAATACAAGAAAGAAAAATTTTAGCTGAGTAGAAATTAAAAAAAAATTTCTCATCTAATGATTTTCAAAGTCTCACAATAAGAAGACCAAACCTCACATTACGGGAGCCAAAAATCATCCATCATCAGCTATATATGTTTCTTGGTCTATATTATTTCTGTCCCAGACACTGGAAGTCTGGACTTCTCCCAGAGAAGAGAACTGTCATCCTGTCACATGATTGCAATTGGCAAGTCTTACCAAGAAAGTTTGGCAGATTCTTAGAACAGGACTAACATATGTTTTATATATGTGTGGGTAGGTGTATATATAGCCATTCATCTACATACATATATGTACACTTATTTATTTATAAGTCTTAGTTAAAGTTAGAAAAAATTAATTTAGATGCATATGGGTAAGCCACACAAATTAGCACTGGTTCTAAAGGAATTAGTATAAACCTAAAAGAAATCATTCTGATTTTTTTAAGTAAAAATGCCAATGCAAATTTTAAAAGTAGAACATTATGTTAATAACTTTTATCTTTAGGTTATTGCTCATTTATATCAATGATTCACTCACTCATTCAACAAGTGTTTATGAAATAAATTACAAAGACATATATAAAGATAAAGTCCTTGCCCCTGAGAATCTTATGGTCTAGAAACAGACAGGAAAAAAAGGAAATAGTTCATTCATTTCAATTATTTGAGAAATCATTATTGAGGATCTTCTTTGTCTGTCTTATGTACTGATAATATGAAGGTGAAAGGACAGAGAAAATACCTGCTTTCACAGAGCTTATGTAATACTGGGGGGAGGAAAACAGTAAACACACGCCATCAACGTATTATGAATTTAAGCATGCAGCAATTTAGATCCACCACAGCCAAAGTAAATAAATAATAAATATATTTTTTTAAAAAAGCAAAGAGATGGAAGCTGAGGATGCACACAAGTCTGCTGATATAAACTGTTAGCTCCAAGTGGCTGAATAGATGTGATGGCAGCAGAAGTTGAAAGAGCAGGACGAATGGATACACAGAGTCAGATGAGGATGGTCTAGGCTAGGGGTCAGAAGATTTTTCTTAAGGAGCCTTCTAGTAAACATTTTAAGCTTTGCAGGCCGGAAGGCTTCTCTCACAATCACTCAGCTCTGCCTTTTTCATGTGAAAGCAGCCATAAACAATCTGTAAAGAAATGGACACTGCTGTAGTCCAATAAAACCATTCACAAAACCAGGCAGCAGGCTGGATTTGGCCCATGGATAATAAAAGGAGAAAGTAATAAAGTGAGCTTGAGTTCCTGATGATGTTTGAGGTAAGAGGTAAAAATGTGGGTCAGAATAGGTGTTGAACACCTTCCTACAGAAGGAGGATACTTTAAAATGGGAGCTGTGAAGCTACGGAGCTCCCAGGTGTGTCAGCCAGGGATAAGAGAAGTTGTCCTGGAACTGCTGAGATAGGAAAGAAGCATTAGTTTTGGTAGGGAGACTGCTTTTGAGTGACCTCAGTATAATCCAGGATGGTGAATGGATCTCATTTGGAGCTAGAAGCTGGAGACTCCCTCTTCTCCAGTATGTTCTGTGCTGTGGACTCTAGTGAGCTGACTCCAATTCAAAGAGAAAGCACAAAGCAAGGCTTCATATGGGCAGAAACACACTGAGTTTTTAAAGAAAGAAGATATAGTCATTGGTAAATATGGGGATGGGCAAGGTTTTCTTACTCCATTCATGTCTGTATCCCCAACACAGTCACTAAGTAGGTTAACTTGGGTTCTTCACTGCTTAGAGATACTCCAGCAGCTTCCAAACAGGCAGGCTTTTAGATTTTGTTAGACATCAGATTGTATTTTTGAGGGCCTGGTATTTTGCATCAGACTCATTTAGAGTTACTGATCAGTCACTCATTATGACAGCATTCTGAACTCAATCTATAGAAACAATTTTAAAAGATACCTGGCCTGATAAAAAATGAAATGTCATTTGAAGCAATATGGATGGACCTAGAGATCATCACGGCCTTCCCTTATGATTCAGCTGGTAAAGAAACTGCCTGCAATGTGGGAGACCTGTGTTCGATTCCCAGGTTGGGAAAATCCCCTGGAGAAGGAAATGGCAACCCACTTCTGTACTCTTCCCTGGAGAATTCCATGGACAGATGAGCGGGACAGGCTGCAGTCCACAGAACTGCAAAGTCAGACATGACTGTGTGACTAACTTTCATTTCACTTTCAGAGATTATGATACTAAGTGAAGTAAGCAAGACAGAGCAAGACTAATACTATATGATGTCATTTACATGAGGAATCTAAAAAATAGTACAAGTGAATTTATTTACAGAAACAGACTCACAGAATAGAAAACAAAATTAGTTACTACAGGGGAAAGGGGGAGGGATAAGTTAGGAGTACACGATTAACAAATAGAACTACTATAGATAAAAAATATACAATCAACAAGGATTTACTGTATAGCACAGGGAACTATTGGGCTTCCCTAGTGGTTCAGCTGGTAAAGAATCCACCTGCAGTGCCGGAGACCTGGGTTCAATCCTGGGTCGGAAATATCTCCTGGAGAAGGGAACAGATGCCCACTCCAGTATTCTGGCCTGGAAAAGTCCAGGATCACAAAGAGTTGGACACGACTGAGTAACATTCACTTTCACTTTTCACAGGGAACTATATAAATATCCTATAACAACTGTAATGGAAAATAATCTGAAAAGAATATTATATGTATAGATACTGACTCACTTTATTATACCCCTGAAACTAGTACAGTATTATAACTCAGCTATACTTTGAAAAAATTCCCAGGACTGAAGTTCACTGCAAATAACAAGTATACTTTACCTATAAATGGTCGCTTGGATGATCATTTCTAATGATTCTTGAACAACAGGTCTTCACCCTCATTTCTAAAAGATTTTCTAAAACTCCCAGCTCACTAATTGTACCCTATAGAACCGGACCAAACATTATTGATGCTGTAGGTTATTAAAACAGATTCTCCAAATGTTTAAACTCAATTCAGTCGTGTCCGACTCTTTGCGCCCCCATGGACTGCAGCATGTCAGGCCTCTCTGTCCATCACCAACTCTCAGAGCTTACTCAAACTCACATCCATCGAGTTGAAGATGCCATCCAACCATCTCGTCCCCTGTCGTCCCCTTTTCCTCCCGCCTTCAATCTTTCCCAGCATCAGGGTCTTTTCAAATGAGTCAGTTCTTTGCAACAGGTGGCCAAAGGATTGGAGTTTCAGCTTCAGCATCAGTCCTTCCAATGAATATTCAGGACTGATTTCCTTTAGGATTCACTGGTTGAATTTCCTTGCAGTCCAAGGGACTCTCAAGAGTCTTTTCCAATTCCAAGTTCAAAAGCATCACTTCTTCAGTGCTCAGCTTTCTTTATAGTCCAACTCTCACATCCATACATGACTACTGGAAAAACCATAGCTTTGACTAGACAAACCTTTGTAGACAAAGTAATGTCTCTGCTCTTTAATATATTGTCTAGGTTGGTCATAGCTTTTCTTCCAAGGAGCAAGCATCTTTTAATTTCATGGCTGCAATCACCATCTGCAGTGATTTTGGAGCCCAAGAAAATAAAGTCTCTCGCTGTTTCCATTGTTTCCCCATCTATTTGCAATGATTTTAGTTTCCTGAATGTTGAGTTTTAAGCCAGCTTTTTCACTCTCCTCTCGCACTTCCATCAAGAGGCTCTTTAGCTCCTCTTCACTTTCTGCCATAAGGGTGGTGTCATCTGCATATCTGAGGTTATTTATATTTCTCCCAGCAATCTTGATTTCAGCTTGTGCTTCATCCAGCCTGGCATTTTGCATGAGGTACTCTGCATATAAGTTAAACAAGCAGGGTGACAATATATAGCCTTGACATACTCTTTTTCCTATTTGGAACCAGTCTGTTCCATGTCCAGTTCCAATTGTTGCTTCTTGACCTGCATACAGATTTCTCAGGAGGCAGGTCAGGTGGTCTGGTATTCCCATTTTTAAGAAATTTCCACAGTTTGTTGTGATCCACACAGTCAAAGGCTCTGTCGTAGTCAATAAAGCAGAAGTAGATGTTTTTCCAAAACTCTCTTGCTTTTTTGATGATCCATTGGATGTTGGCAATTTGATCTCTGGTTCCTCTGCCTTTTCTAAATCCTGCTTGAACATCTGGAAGTTCACAGTTAACATACTGTTGAAGCCTGGCTTGGAGAATATTGAGCATTACTTTGCTAGCATGTGACATGAGTGCAATTATGCAGTACTTTGAACATTATTTGGCATTGCTTTTCTTTAGGATTGGAATGAAAACTGACCTTTTTCAGTCCTGTGGCCATTGCTGAGTTTTCCAAATTTTCTGGCATATTGAGTGCAGCACTTTCACAGCATCATCTTTTAGGATTTGAAATAGCTCAACTGGAATTCTATCAACTCCACTAGATTTGTTCCTAGTGATGACTCTGCATTCCAGGATGTCTGGCTCAAAGTGAATGATCACACCATTGTGATTATCTGAGTCAAGAAGATCTTTTTTGTATAGTTCTTCTGTGTACTTTTGCTACCTCTTCTTAATATCTTCTACTTCTGTTTTAGGTCCATACCATTTCTGTCCTTTATTGTGCTCATCTTTGCATGAAATGTTCCCTTGTTATCTCTGATTTTCTTGAAGAGATCTCTAATCCTTCCCATTCTATTATTTTCCACTATTTCTTCCAATTGATCACTGGGGAAGGCTTTCTTATCTCTCCTTGCTATTCTTTGGAATTCTGAATTCAAATGGGTATCTGGTCCCATCACTTCATGGCAAATAGGTGGGGAAAAAGTGGAAACAGTGGCAGACTTTATTTTTTTGAGCTTCAAAATCAATGCAGATGATGACTGCAGCAGTGAAATTAAAAGATGTTTACTCCTTGGAAGAAAAGTCGTGGCCAATCTAGACAGCATATTAAAAAGCAGAAACATTACTTTGCCAACAAAGGTCCGTCTAATTAAGGCAATGGTTTTTCCAGTAGTCATGAATGGATGGGAGAGTTGGACTATAAAGAAAGCTGAGCACTGAAGAATTGATGCTTTTGAACTGTGGTGTTGGAGAAGACTCTAGTGAGTCCCTTGGACTGCAAGGAGATCCAACCAATCCATCCTAAAGGAAATCAATCCTAAACATCCATTGGAAGGACTGGTGCTGAAGCTGAAACTCCAATACTTTTGCCACCTGATGCAAAGAACTGACTCAATGGAAAAGACCCTGATGCTGGGAAAGATTGAAGACAGGACGAGAAGGGGATGATGACAGAGGATGGCATCTTCGACTCGACGGATATGAGTTTCAGTAAACTCCAGGAGTTGGTGATGGACAGGGAAGACTGGTGTGCTGCAGTCATGGGGTCACAAAGAGTCGGAGACGACTGAGCAACTGAACAGAACTTCCTTTTCTCCTTTGCCTTTTGCTTCTCTTCTTTTCTCATCTGTTTTTAAGGCCTCTTGAGACAACCCTTTTGCCTTTTTGCATTTCTTTTTCTTGGGCATAGTCTTGATCACTGCCTCTCTTCAGGCACTCTATCAGATCTAATCCCTTGAATCTATTTCTCACTTCCACTGTATAATTGTAAGGGATTTGATTTAGGTCATAACTGAATGGTCTAGTGGTTTTCCCTACTTTCTTCAATTTAAGTCTGAATTTGGCAATAAGGAGTTCATGATCTAAGCCACAGTCAGCTCCCAGTCTTGTTTTTGCTGACTGTATAGTGCTTCTCCATCTTCAGCTGCAAAGAATATAATCAATCTGATTTCAGTATTGACCATCTGGTGATGTCCATGTATGGAGTCTTCTGTTGTGTTGTTGGAAGAGGGTGTTTGCTATGACCAGTGAGTTCTCTTGGCAAAACTCTGTTAGCCTTTGCCCTGCTTCATTCTGTACTCCAAGGCAAAATCTGCCTGTTATTCCAGGTGTTTCTTGACTTCCTACTCTTGCATTCCAGTCCCCCATAATGAAAAGGACATCTTTTTTGGATATTAGTTCTAGAAGGTCTTGTGGGAGTTCATAGAACCGTTCAGCTTCTTCAGCATTACTGGTCAGGGCATAGACTTGGATTACTGTGATATTGAATGGTTTGCCTTGGAAATGAACAGAGATCATTCTGTTATTTTTGAAATTTCATCAAGTACTGCATTTTGGACTCTTTTGTTGACTATGAGAGCCACTCCATTTCTTCTAAGGTTTCTTGCTCACAGTAGTAGATATAATGGTTATCTGATTTAAATTCACTGGTTCCAGTCCATTTTAGTTCACTGATTCCTAAAATGTCGATGTTTACTCTTGCCATCTGCTCTTTGACCCACTTCCAATTTGCCTTGATTCATGGACCTAACATTCCACATTCCTACGCAATATTGCTCTTTACAGCATCAGACTTTACTTTCATCACTGGACACATCCACAACTGGGTGTTGCTTTTGCTTTGGCTCCATCCCTTCATTCTTTCTGGAGTTATTTCTCCACTGATCTCCAGTAGCATATTGAGCACCTACCGATCTGGAGAGTTCATCTTTCAGTGTCTTATCTTTTTGCCTTTTCATGCTGTTCATGGGGTTCTCAAGGCAAGAATACTGAAGTGGTTTGCCATTCCCTTCTCCAGTGGACCACATTCTGTCAGACCTCTCCACCATGACCCACCCGTCCTGGGTGGCCCCACAGGGGCCAGTCTCATTGAGTTAGACAAAGCTGTGGTCCATGAGATCAGTTTGGTTAGTTTTCTGTGATTGTGGTTTTCATTCTGTCTGCCCTCTGATGGATAAGGATAAGAGGCTTATGGAAGCTTCTGGATAGGAGAGACTGACTGAGGGGGAAATTGGGTCTTGTTCTGATGGGTGGGGCCATGCTCAGTAAATCTTCAATCCAATTTTCCATTGATGGGTGGGGCTGTGTTCCTTCCCTGTTGTTTGACCTGAGGCCAAACTATGGTGGAGGTAATGAAGATAATGGTGACCTCCTTCAAAAGGCCCCATGCATGTACCACTGCACTCAGTGCCCCCAACCCTGCAGCAGGCCACCGCTGACCCACGCCTCCACCAGAGACTCCTGGACACTCACGACTCCTGGACACTCATGGGCAAGTCTAGGTAAGTCTCTTGTGGGGTCACTGCTCCTTTCTCCTAGGTCCTGGTGTGCACCAGGTTCTGTCTGTACCCTCCCAGAGTCTGTTTCCTAGTCCTGTGTAAGTTTTGGTGGCTCTGTGGTGGAGTTAATGGTGACCTCCTCCAAGAGTGAAAGTAAAAGTGAAGTCGCTTAGTTGTGTCCGACTCTTTGTGACCCCATGGACTGTAGCCTACCAGGCTCCTCCGTCCATGGGATTTTCCAGGCAAGAATATTGGAGTGGGTTGCCATTTTCTTCTCCAGGGGATCTTTCCGACCCAGGGATTGAACCCGGGTATCCCACATTATGGGCTTTACCGTCTGAGCTACCAGGAAAGCCCTCGAAGAGGGCTTATGCCATACTCAGGTCTGCTGCACCCAGAGCCCCTGCCCCTGCATCAGGCCACTGCTGACCCGTACCTTGGCAGGAGACACTCAAGTACAATTCTGGCTCAGTCTCTGTGGGGTCACTGAGTTCTGGTATGTTTAAATTATTCCTTGATAATAAGCCAGGTTGCACTTTATAAGGATAAATTAACTCTTTAGGATCCCAGAGTGTAATATGTTGTACCTTGCTAGTAATCTAAAGGTATCTAATGTGCTTCTT
The DNA here is from genome assembly GCF_014754425.2 of Oryx dammah. Lineage (NCBI taxonomy): Eukaryota > Metazoa > Chordata > Mammalia > Artiodactyla > Bovidae > Oryx > Oryx dammah. The sequence continues at coordinate 96,036,023 of NW_024070211.1, read as the reverse complement.
AATAGTAAATTGGGCCCTAGGATACTGGTTTATTGCTTATAACTTGTAAGGTTTCTGTTTTACTGATAAGAAAAGAGAGGGTGCATATTTCACTTGATCTTAGTGAAGAAAACCACAAAAAATGGTTTGGTTCAATTAAAGTACATTGATGTGAAAACCTATCTTTTTCTTTATTTAAACCATTTCTTTTATATTTTCTATTGAACTTTTTATTTTATATTGGGGTATAGCCAATTAACAATGTTGTGATAGTTTCAGGTGAACAGCAAAGGGACTCAGCTTTATATATGCATGTATCCATTCTCCTCCAAACCTCCCTCCTATCCAGGCTGCCACACAACATTAAGCAGAGTTCCATGTGCTATACAGGGTCCTTGTTGGTTATCCATTTTAAATATAGCAGTTAAACCATTTCTTCCTTATAGGAAATACATATTGTAAGCAAAGACATTTCATGGTGAATTAAATAAAATTTGGTATTTGTTTAGTGATTATTATATGCAAAGTCTTAAAGAAACAAAGCCTTACATATTCTTGGTTTATTTAGGTATATTTATATAGAACCAGTATTTGAGATTAAGAAAACTCAACAATTTAGAAGAATATGTTATATATTAATAAATGAATTATGCAAATAATAATAGCAGTCCCAATTACTGAACTTCCACTATTTCTCAACATTATAGTGATAATTTTATATGCATTCATTTACTTACTTCTCACTTACATTTACATTCGTTTACATCTCAGTTACATTCATTTACTTACATCTCACTACAACCCTAAGGGGTAGCTATTGGTATCCCATCTTAAAGACAAGTAAATTATGACCAACAGCTAATAAGTGTCAGAGCTTAGTTTCAAAATTAGATCCATTTGACTGCAAAGCCCTTGCTGTTAATCTGTATCTCACTATGCTTCAAAAACACACATTTTAGGCTGGGTAGAATCAATAAGTAAAAGCCGGTTATTGTAGGATATGGATTTTTGCCACTCTTGACAGACAGAAGGATGTGACATTTCTACTGCTGGCAATAGGTCTTCAAGAGTTCCTCTTAAAAATGCAAATCTGTACTCCTAGAAGGATAACATAGTAAGAAAATAAACATTTTTAAGCTCTTAACATGTGTGTCCTTGCAAAATCTTAAAAGAATGGGACAAAGGGCAGATAAGTTTTGATAAGGTTGAGGAGTGACAGGTATGGAATAAGGGAGGACCAAGCCTGAGCAGGGGTTTGGGAGCAGTACCACCAGGAAACAGGGAAGCATGAAAGAATGGGAGTAGAGGGGTGGATGGTGTGTGTGTTGTGGGGCTCCTAACTAGGGACAAGAGAAGAGAACATCTAAGACAAGATTTCATAGCTCCATAATTTGCAGTAGGCCAATATTGCTGCTTCTATTAAAAAATTCAACAGCATTACATTAGCAAGTATGATAAAAATTGACTCGTATGAATTCAAAAACTATAGTAGTTGCTTGAAGCAATGACTGAGTTATAATTGCTATTGTCAAAGAGCTTATAATCAAAGAAGCATTTTTTCCCTCTTTCACACCTATTTGCTCCACCATTCTTTACATAATATCAGATGTTACCCATAATCTCTTCCAACATGATCTGAATTAGTCTTATACACAGAATAGGGATGCTAAGAGAATTGATTGCTAATTAGTTTTGTTGCTTCTTTTCATTGCAGTCATATTCTTAAGTTAGTATACTCGTCAATATATGACTCATTCACAAAACTTAACTGCAGTTTTAGTTAAATACTTAGTTACCATCATTGTAGTGCTAATATTTATAAGGATGACAGTGATGATAATAATAATGAACTGGAGTGGTTTTAGGGTTAGAAATGTGAATCTAAAAATGCTATCTTCATGATCTGCGTTTATCCTACATCAATAATTTTGCATCAAATTTGCTCAATTTACAAATCAAAAATAGATTTTTCTGTCAGCAAAGACTAGGCTTATATCTAAAAATCAAGCACAGCTTGTACATCATCATTAACCATAAAGGCTCTGAAATCAGAACCTAGCTGCCAATTTTGTTGATGATGCATAAGATGAAATCGAGTACAGCTGGCTCTTCTGTCCCATGCTAGCTCTGCAGTACTGACATTAGTGAAAAATCTGTTTGTTTTTTGTTTCAGGAAATTAAATAGCTATGACTAAAATGAAGCAGAGGGAACAGATATATCTGAGTAATAAACAGGTGCTATTTTTAAGTTTATTTCACTTCCATTAGGTGCAACACTACTTTGACAAACTGCAATGACCTCAAAGAAAATATGTGAATCTTAAAAAAAAAAAAAAACAGAAACTAGAGGAGCCCATTTATTGATAAATGGGAGCCAAATTACCCAAATAATTTATAATTTAAAATCCACCATAAGTAAATATAATTCTCTTAATGATTATTCCTCCTAATAGAGTGTCTATGGACTGGTTACACTATCAAAAAGATTTTATTTCCTGACATGTCAACTGCCTTAGTAGAATAGGCACTTCATGATTTAGGTCCAAGGTGAGTAACTTAGTGGTGGAGAAATAAACCAATTTCTAAATATTTCCTTAAAATGAGGAAGTGAGAGAATTTTCAATGAGGCAATATTAAGTCAATGGCATAAAACTTATTTCCAAATCCCTACATTGATTGGAAGCTTGTTGAATCAAGGAGATCCTTATCCTCTTTTTCCAGGCAAGCATTAAATATGCTGTGCCAGTGTGGGTAGAAGTAAAGACTGAACACACACATTAACTGCCAACACTTCAGGAAATCCGGTGAAAGAAATCTTTTTAAAGACACACACACAAGGATGGGGGGGAAGGGATAGTTAGGGAGTTTGGGATTGGCATGTACACTCTGCTATATTTAAAATGGATAACCAACAAGGACCTACTGTATAGCACAGGGAACTCTGCTCAATGTTATGTGGCAACCTGGATGGGAGGGGGTGTAGGGTGAGAATGGATAAATATATGTGTAGGGCTGAGTCCCTTCTCCTGAAACTATTACAACATTGTCAATTGGCTATATACCCCAATACAAAATAAAAAGCTTTAAAAAAAAAAAAAACAAGGAGAAAGAGAGGAGATGACAGCAACATACTTTTAAAAACTGGAAAATAGGTGAATGAAATCTGACAGACTTAGCAGATCTCAAAGAGAGGAAACTAAATTAGTTAGGGAGAAAGCTGAGAAACACCCCCATTAACACAACAGAATCTTCCAAGAAATGACAGCCCTAGGGAATTCTGAAACTGAAAATGAAGGAGGGACAGTGTCCTGGAGGATTGGGTGAAAGCTGACCAGGAAGCAATTCTCTCTGTGAATTCCTTTTCAAACTGATGCCAAAGGAAGATTGGCTCTCCCCACTTTGGAATAAGTCCCTCGCGTTATTTTGGACATAGGGGCCAGGCACATTTGAAGACCTAATATTCTACTGAAAACATCCCTTCAAGCCCCTTTTCCACTCAGCTCCCAGGACACTGGCAGCCAAATCTTGACCCTCCACAAAGCAGAAAGGTGGACTTCTTCCTAATAACTGGCCATTCCACCTGGAAAGACCTAAAACTATAGCTAACCAGGATATCCAACAAATAGTCTTTCTAGATCACCTTGAAGTAAAGCTCATGATCAGTGAGTTCCGTATGGGTGTATGCATTCAGAGCTCCCAATCGGCTTTTAGTCTTTCATTCTACCTAGAAGCAGAAAATCAAGGATTATAAGACATCCGAGAAAATCTCTAATGCAGAGGGGATAGGAGACTTGGGGAAGGAAGGAACAGGAGCTGTAACTTAACGGGTACAGAGTTTTAGTTTAGGAAGATGAGAAAGTTCTGGAGGTGAATGGTAGTGACGGTCTCACAACAGTGTGAACTTAATGCCACTGCACCGTACACCTAATATTGGTTAAAATGGTAAATCTATGTTATATATATTTTGCAACCATAAAAATAAGTTAAAAATTAAGTTTATGAGACTGTCAATTGGAAAATACAGGTGCGGAATTTTCTTTAAAAATATAACAGAAACAAAATTAAATAAAAACAAGTAGAAAAGTGATAAGAAATTAAAGTACTAGACCAGAAGATCTAACGTATAATATATAATGAAGATATTTCCAGAAATGGAGAAAAAAAAAAAAAAACATACAAGAGGAAATCATTAGTGAAAGAATCCAAGAAAATTCCCCATAACTGTAAGATATTAATTTCCAAATTGAAAGGCCTATTCAGTGTTCAATATGATGGATGAAAACAGAATCACATCAAAGCATTAACACTGGAAAATTTTGAATAATGAAGACAAAGGAAAGATCCCCAAAGTTTCCAGAGAGGAAAATATCAGGTCAAGAATCACAATAGTGTTGCATTTCTTAACAGTAAGATTGGGACTGGAGCAACGACTTTAAATTTCTGAAAAAAAGTATTTCCCACCTAAAACTGTATTATCAGCCAAACTGTTAATTAGGTTATAAGAAAGAATAAAGAGATTGTCAGAAATGTAGGATCTTTAAAAATTTACCTCCTATACACTCTTGCTCTGAGTCTACTGGAAAATATACTCTGAGAGAAAGAAAATGTATGTTGGCAGGGAGGAGAATTTGGGGGAGAACACTAAGAGAAAGAGGAGTACATGGGCAGAGAGAACAGAGAATCCAACACAGAAAAAGGGGCAGAGAAGCCCTAAATATGAGTACAGAATTACAGGGTAACTATGGCTCACTATACGCACAAGTCAAACTCCATACCAGATCTCCTTAGACAGTTTTTGGCTGAGGACAGTGCAAGGCTCTTTATTCCATATGCTTCCTTCCCTCCACACAGAACAGCTGTGCACAGATAAAAGTGGTAGAATTACTCTAAATGCTGATGGTGCATGAGGCAATAAAAGAATATGTCCCTGACTTAAATGGTTACACTGACTGCTGTCAGCCATATTAGCAAGAGTCTTATGATCTCTGCAGACTACAATTTAGAAGAAAATACGTATTTGCCTAAATACATTAAATTCTCTCGTGTGGACATTCTCCTGCATAGGAGTCTGTACGTGTGTGTGCTAGGTGAGTAAGTCTCTGAAGGGAGATATAAGAAGCTGATGACATATTGGTTTCTGGGGAAAGGAAGTGTGGGGTTGGGCAAAGGGGGCATGAGGAAAACTTACTTTTCAAGATTTACCCTTTTGTTCCTTTTGAATTTTTATCACAATTCAAAAAAATGAATAAATTACATTCTTTAAAAATTTATAGTTTTAAGCAAGAAATTCAATGTCTAGGAGTTTATACTAAAGAAATCTCTATCCTTAAAGCAAATGATGTAGGTGCAGGGATTTCTTTGTGTTAGCAAAACTCTAGAAACAGCTTACATATTCATTTACTAGGTACGGATAAAAATAAATTATGTATATTCCTGCAAGGGAATAGTATGCAACCAGAAAAAATTAAAGCCCTTTATGTACTGATACAATACTATCTCCCAAATAAGCTGTTAAGGGAAAACAGATAACAAACATACTTAAACAAATGTGCGAACTCACATTTGGTTGTATACATGTAGACTATCTCTGGGAGAAAACACAAACATTTTAAAACATTGGTTTAGCCTGAACTTCATGGCAGGGGAACAGGGATATGACGGAAATTATTCTCTGGATGTAATTTTACCTTTTGAATTTTGAGCCATTTGAATATGTTACCTTTGAAAACCAAATGGAATTAGTTTTGAAAATGTGGGGCATTTTTAAGTAGCCTAGATTCTTTTCATCTCGATTCTTTCTTTTTTCCCTATTGCAAAGCCAGTATGAGATCTTTCATCTAATAATAACACTCTGGTTGTAGTTCTGCAATGTTTAAGAAATGAAATCTGTTACTCCTGCTGGGATCAGAAGAGTTGTCAGCATACGTGGGCAGCAGTGGGTGAAGAAGAGCTTTTGGATTTAAGGCATATAAACTAAATACCAATGTTGAATGTATTATAACAACATTGTTAATACAGGAGAAATTTTATACCAATGTCACTTATGAAGACATCAGTGATATACTTCTCTAAGATACAGATAGACCATTCAAGATAGACCAAAGGGACTTTGCTGGTGGTCCAGTGGTTAGGAATCCACCTTCCAAAGCAGGGACACAGGTTTGATCCCTGGTCAGGGAACTAAGATCTCACATGCTGTGGGGCAACTACCCAGCCTGAGCTGTCTAGCGCCTATGCAAAGTTAGAGTATTGCAACAAAGACCCAGCATAGTAAAAAAAAAAAAAAAAAGACCAAAGATAGGAAAAGAGAGGGATAATGGGAGCTCCAGACTGGATTTCAAAGCTATATCTGGGTCGCTTTTCAATAGTATGACTTATTGGGATAAGGAGCATATTTTCTATTTCCTCCTTCCTCTTCCATGTTTTTATAAACCATCACACATATTAGAAATGTGGGTATGAATTTAACTTCATAGAAGACTTTTGAAAATGCTATAAATAACTAACTTCCAGGAAATTAAGTGAGCTTTGTATATAATAAAGCCCCAGATATAATGTGATAAAGACAAGATGCAGTGGTAAAGATCCTTGAGCCTCCAAATTGGTCTATTTGTATTCAAAATCTGTGTTCAAAGACCCCACCATGGTCTCTAGCACGGCCCACGTTACCATCCACAGATTCATCTAGGACCAAAAATATTTGATGAGATTATGGAATTATCTAAAAAAGCCTTTGACTATATGAACATTTACTTTCCCAAACAAAACTGACAGATTCTCCAAGACATCACATCAAGCTTCTGCTGTGTTGCCATCTGTCTCAACACTGAAAACTTGAGTAATCTTTAAGTGGGTAAATCTTTAAATGAAATCGTCTTAGCATGACAAATGACTCCAGTGGCATCTCTTAATGAACAAATGGCTACCAGCTTGAAAAACCTACGTCTCTGAAAGAAAAGTGCAACTTTCAATAGAAATCCCAAGGACAGTAAACAAGCAGAAAGAAGGTTTTTACTGGAGGTACTGGCCAAGCACTGGGGAAGGTCAAGGGCCAACACTCTTTAGAAAGACAAGCATGGCAGTCCCATGGCAGTCGTGTGGAGCAGAACCTGACTAGGGCAAGGAAGCACTAGTGGTATGAAACAATATAGGCAGCTGTTGTCAGAATTCAAGTAAAAAATGATAAAAAGTGAAGGAAGAGGGAGGAGATAGTCAGATTTTGAGGGGAAGGAAATAGGGGTGAGGGGATACAGTGTTTAGAGTTAGAATGGACAAGAAGCTCTGACAGCTTTGGCGAAGAAAGTTTCTGCCCCCCTCTCCTGCACAGTACCTGTGCATCTACAGCTCTTTCAGGGCCTTGTTCTCTTTTGCCTTCAGAGGCCACCATTCACTCTCCTGCTACTTGCCAGACGTTGGGATCACAATCCTGGCCTCAGGGAAGTGCGATGTGCAGAAGGTTATAATTTGCGGTGCTCTTCTTTGCTTTGATTGTCTCATACTCCCCGCTACCCCCACCACCACTCAAGTCTGTGCAGATGTTAATACTGACTGAAGGTGAGAAACAAACGGAAGAAATTATAACATAAAGGATAGATTATAAACTGTTCATGAAATAAAACTTTCCAAAAGTTTAAAGGAAAAGAGCAATAAATTACCACTTACAAAGAGATCCCTTTAAGAGCACACCCTGATTCCTAGTCTTGCTTCCTAGCTTCAAGTCCCACAGTAACTGACTCTCCTCTTAGAAAATCTGGTGCTGGTGCTTAGTTGTGTCCGACTCTTTGTGACCCTTTGGACTATAGCCCACCAGGCTCCTCTGTCCAGGGGATTCACCAAGCAAGAATACTGGAGTGGGTTGCCATCTTCCTGACTCAGGGATCAAACCCACGCCCCCTGTGTCTCCTGCATTACAGGCAGATTCTTTAACCCACTGAACCGTCAGGGAGTGCCTGTCTTCAGGTCTCTATACTATACATCTTTACCATGGTTTGCCCTACTCATGGTAGTTTAATTTCATGAAAGATCCAGCCCTCTTTCCACAGGATATTATTATATTTGTATATTTGCAGCAACATTTTTCCCAAGCCTGAGTTAAGCATTATGAGATAACACTATAGAGGGTCTCTAAAAGCACAGCCCCTTGTAGAGTTTGCATTTCAACTTGTGCCCACTGGTAGCAGTGAAGATTTGCCTCCTTATTCTTCTTGGTCATCCACTGAATTCTACACAAGCATATCTCCCAAAGGCACATAATAATTATCAAAGACAGTTCATGTTAAGGAAGAGAAAAATTTCCCTAAATATAACATAACCTGCACCGAGTCTACCTTAAATGGAGATAACTGGCTACATTTTTATTCAGTTATGTCGATTCTCACTTTATTCATCCTCCTGCTTCTAACCATGCCCAGATTCCTATAGGTCTGTAAGAAACAGGATGCATCACAGTAACCTTTTCAAGTGACAGCACCTCCCTTCCTACACAAAAATGTTGAAATCATGGAATTATTAAAGAATATAGATATAAATGTCATGTGTTTGTGTGTGTGCATGTGTGTGTGTGTGCAAAGTGAGTGGAGGGTCTTTTTCCAGGTATAATTAACTTGGCTCTTTTAAGTATCTGATTTCATTTGCTATTTGAACTAATGTTTTGGTTCTTGGCTATACTAAAATATTCTGTAATCACAAATATTGCATAGTTCTAGGGAGCAATTTTATACCCTGGGGTATAAAATACTGATAGGTATAAAATACTTAAAAGGAAAAGAACATCTTAAATTTAAAAAGAGAAGCAACTTAGCCAAAGTTTAAAAAGTGAGAATTCTTAAACTTTGTAATATATGGTTACAATTTGCTCAGGAATAAAGAATGCTATCATGTGATGGGTTCCAATAAAATCAGTCTCTTAGAATTTATTTCTTTGCTATTCTTGTTACTGTGGTAAATGTTTTCATTCACAAGGATAAGGTGGACTCTAGGATCTCAGCTGTAAAAATGTATGACTATTTCTGCTTCCACATGCATTTATTTAATGTAGTCTATGATTTCCACTATTTACAAATAACTGTAGATAGCCCAATGGCCAGGTCCTAAAAATTTCAAGATAAATTAGAGAGAACTTTTGCCCTTATAGAGGTCAGTTTAAGAGGGGAGATAGAGAAATAAACAAAAAATTGAATATGGGTCACAACAGAGTATGACAAGTAACTGATCAATTTTAGAGTGTGTAGGTGGGAGGTGTAGGGAGCATGGCAGTGTTGGTGTCAGGCAAAATTTCACAGAAGCTAAAGCCTCTGAACTGAGTACTGAAGGGTAGACTGTATGGGAAGTTCATTCCAGCCTGAGGAAAGAGCTTGTGCAAAGGTACTAATACTGAAGCAACACAGGCAACTTGGGGAACCAGTCTTAACTGACTAGGACAGGGAGCTGAGGCTGGGTGCATCAACAAGTAAAAAGGTGGGAGATACACAGGGACCAGAAAGGTTGCCGTGTTTCCTGTCTCCAGCTTTTACCACTATACTCTCTGTTGTGATGGTAGAAGGGTTTAATGTCTCTGTGACAAGAAGAGTCTCATCCTCCCTGGAGTTAGTCGCTGTCATGTACGACTCTTTGCGACCCCATGGACTGTAGCCTGCCAGACTCCCCTGTCCATGGAATTTTCCAGGGAAGAATCCTGGAGTGGGTAGCCATTCCCTTCTCCAGGGGATCTTCCTCACCCAGGGATTGACCCAGGTCTCCTGCACTGCAGGCAGACTCTTTACCTTCTGCCCCCAGGGAAAGACGTCTAACCCAAAACGGGCATTCCTATTTGGTTTTGACACGCCGCTCCCTCTGTGACAATATGAAATGCTCCCTGCCCCCAGCCCAGTAACAGCAACATAATAAATATATCCTATGTGTATTTATCAGATTTAGTCATCCAGTAAGTTCTGTACGTGCACTTCTGCCCCAGCACTAAGGCCTTGAGCAGGTAGGTATTAGAGACAAGTTTATCTCTTTCCAATTCAAATTGCAGAAAATTCAGTCCCAGTTGACTGTAGCTAAAAGAGAACTGATTTACTCACATGAGAATCAGATAGGTCTCGTGAGCTTCAGGAACAGTTTGATCCAGGCTCAAATGTCTTGAACTCCCAATTCCCCTCCATCTCTTGGATCCATTTTCTCTGTGTCAGCTGCATTTGCTAGCAGTTTTGTGGCATTGTGGCATTGCTGCATTTGTGGTAGTTTTCATCTTTTCATGCTGAAGTGCTAAGAACAAAAAAAAACGAAGAGATCATTCCTGGTGGCTCCCACACATATCCTGACTGTCCTTGTGGCTACTTGGCGTGCTGATTGACCAACATAAGGAAGAACTAAGGTAAGCGTTGGTACAGATGAATGAGGTCCAGGTGGTATTTGTGTGATGATTCATCTTCCACGACACATCTGGATACTAGAACCATGACCTCAAGGGACTCGTTTGCCATCTACCCTGGATTCCGTACTTCGACAACTCCTCCAGTATCAGCTCCCAGCTCCTTGTATCTTCCTCAGGAAACATCCATCATGCTGTTTCTCTCTCCCCTTCTAAGTGCCTGTGGGTATCCTCTTCCTACTTTCAAGGAAACACTATGTGCCTCTGAAGCTCCTTCAGGATATTTAGTCCTGTCCGGAAACCCTTTTCCCTGAGAATTTAGGATTCTATAAAACAAAGCCAGAAGCATGCCTAGATTACTTTTGTTTTGCCTTTCTTTTTTCCATGTCTTGGGACAGTGAACGTTTAGCAAGAGACCTGCTTACAGACGTGGGAAGGGAGGAGAGAAGCAATAGCAGAAAATACGAGGCAAAAAAGTGTAAACATAACTTAGATTTAAAAATATTATTCAAGGACTCACTCACATGGTATTTCCAATTGGTAGTACAGAAAGTTCTGAGGTTTTTTCTTTCCTTCTCTCCCCCTCCTTTCTCTCTGAGAAAACAGACAGACCACTGGCAAATAAGCTGGTAAATGAGTAGCCTTTATATAGAATGTGTGATGTAATTGCCCTGACAGGTATCACATGCTACTTTTCTTTTTAGGATGGAATTTGTATATCAGTCTCAGCTAAGTATAGCTCCGATCTGACTTACATAAGTTTATACTATTTTGTGTTTATAGTTTTGAATATTGTGACCAAGGAAAATTGTTTTTAAATGTGTGGGGTTTCTGCTTTTTTGAGGACTGAATCCTTCATTAGCACTTTTAAATAGCACATTTAAAATAAAGAATTTCCAGCAAAAGAAAATCAAGGAGTAACAGACTTTTTCATGTATATCATTGATGCCTTTCAACAGGATGTACAGAGTCAGACTCCAAACAGAAACTGCTCTAAGAAGTCAACACAGGGAGAATTTAACTCAAGGAATTTGTAAAAATAGGTGATAAAAGGGAGAAGAGAGCCCCCAAAGAAGGCAGTGCCTCTAGGATAAAACAACTATCCTAAAAAATAGGATAAAACAACTATAATTCTTAAGTGGGAGGAATAAAGGGAAAAGGCGATGTTACTGGAGCCCAGGGTCAAGGGTCACAAGGTATTCGGGCTTCCCTGGTGGCCGAGAGAGTAAAGAATCTGCCTGCAATGCAGGAGACAAGTTCAATACCTGGGTGAAGAAGATTCCCCTGGAGAAGGGAATGGCTACCCATTCCAGTAATCTTGCCTGGAGAATTTCATGGACAGAGGAGCCTGGTGAGCTACAGTCCATTGGGTCACAGATTCAGACAGGACTAAGCGACTAACACTTTCACTTTTCAGAGCAGGGGGCAGATGAGGAATATTATGCTTGCCCCATCCTCCAGTTCTCTCCTTTCCTGCTTCCCACTGGTCACACCCAGCTGGCAGTAGTTCCTCAGGGAAGGCAAGACCATGCTGCTCACTGCTTGCAGGATCAGCTCCTCTGTGATTACAAACCAGAGACGGGGAGAGAAGAGCCAGAAATGAATCAGAGAGCACACAGGCCTGGGACCCTGAAGCCTCCACTAAGAAGTTTTAGAAATTCACTGTTACCAAATCCAGGTTTGATGTTATAATTTATGCAGGAAAAACAAAGTTGTCTATAATGGGTCCCATCAAGGAGTTACCAAAGGCTCTACAACTTGGGGATAAATCATTGAAATAAGGAGAAAAAAAAAGAACCGGTTCTATATGTATGTTCATAGTTTGAACCGATGTTGGAAGCCGTTAATTTTGCTGAATTTAGTCAACCTTCTTTTAAGAACACCACCTACCTTTATTTCTTGGCTTTTTAAATGCAGAAAGCTCCTAGCTCTATAACCTTGCTTACCGCTTTCTTTTCATTTGGAATACTGAGAATCCAGTAGCTTTTTATTGTTAGGCTTCTGTTTATCCATTTAAAGGTTACTGCATTTGCTTATACTAGGACTTCAATGATAAGTGTCCAAAATGAATTTTCTATCCCAAACTATTTTCCATCTCTACTGCACTACTGCACAGGAAACAGCAAATGTTTGTGCTCATTTCTTTGAAGCCTCAACCTGGCTGGCATACCTCTCTAAACATAGATCAGGATTAACTGAGTAATAAGGCAAGACTGCACAATAGTTTCTCTAATAAATTCTTCAATACTGTTACCTTAGAGAAGTCTTTTCAAACGATTTAACTTCAGGTACACAGAAACTTTGGAAATATTGAGAAATGTCCACATGCTAAAACATTCAGTTAAAAAAAAATGTAACAAGCTTTATGGTGTCAAAGAGATCCAAACAAAAGATTTCCAAATTTTTCAGTCTCCTACTTTTACAAATTTAAGCATGATGGTTCTGGTTGTTTTTTTTTTTTTTGCTTTTACTTTGAGAAAACTGATTGTTTCACTTCTACTGGTCCTAGAACTAAGGTTTTTTTCACCTCTCTAAAATTGGGCATGTTTCTGTTTTCGTCTGAATACTCTAATTCTCAGTCTGTTAAACTTTTTTTAAAATTAAAGTTTATTTATTTTTAATTGGAGGATAACTGCTTTACAATATTGTGTTGGTTTCTGCCATATATCAACATGAACCAGCCATACATATAGGCATGACGCCTCCCTCTTGAAGCTCCCTCCCACCTCCCACCCCCCACCCCATCCCACCCCTTAAGGTTGTCACAGAGCACCAGGTTTGAGCTCCCTGCATCATACTGCAAATTTCCACTGACTAATTTTACAGGAGGTAATGTAAGATCATGGCATCTGGTCCCATCACTTCATGGGAAATAGATGGGGAAACAGTGGAAATAGTGTCAGACTTTATTTTGGGGGGCTCCAAAATCACTGCAGATGGTGACTGCAGCCATGAAATTAAGACACTTACTCCTTGGAAGGAAAGTTATGACCAACCTAGATAGCATATTCAAAAGCAGAGACATTACTTTGCCTTCAAAGGTCCATCTAGTCAAGGCTATGGTTTTTCCTGTGGTCATGTACGGATGTGAGAGTTGGACTGTGAAGAAGGCTGAGCACCGAAGAATTGTTGCTTTTGAACTGTGGTGTTGTCTAGAGTCCCATGGACTGCAAGGAGATCCAACCAGTCCATCCTGAAGGAGATCAGTCCTGGGTGTTCATTGGAAGGACTGATGCTGAAGCTGAAACTCCAATACTTTGGCCACCTCATGCGAGTTGACTCACTGGAAAATACCCTGATGCTGGGAGGGATTGGGGGCAGGAGGAGAAGGGGCCAACAGAGGATGAGAAGGCTGGATGGCATCACTGACTCGATGGACATGAGTTTGGGTAAACTCTAGGAGTTGGTAATGGACAGGGAGGCCTGCCGTGCTGTGATTCATGGGGTCACAAAGAGTCAGACACGACTGAGCGACTGAACTGAACTGAACTGAATGTAGGATGTATGTTTCAATGCTACTTTCTTAATTTGTCCCATCCCCCCACCCCCCCAAATCTATTCTCTTACTCTAAAAGTTTAAGTTCCATTCCACGGCTGCATGAAAAAAGGATAAGAAATAAGCAAAAGAGTTTAAAACTACGTGAGAAATTGGAAGTTTCAGAAAAGTAGCAGTGAAAGAAAAATACCTCTTTATAAGCTCCAGAAGAAAGAACTTTAAGATGAAATCAAATCAGAGATACAGAACATTTTATGGAAACAGGAGACAGATGTGCTTTTGGAACCGGGAAAATACTGGTTAACTTTTAGTTGCGATCACACTTTGGTGGTGTCTATGTGAAGCAAATGCTTTGGCTCTAAACTTGTTTCTTCTGCTTTTATGTTTTCTGCCTTCCCCAACCTGGAGACACGAGAATGAGGTAAATTTTGACTCTCTGGTGGTCAACGAGCTAACTTTTGCTTGTCTCATAAATACTGCTGATGGATAAACAATTTAATGTCTTTCAATTGAAAACTTCCTCCTAAAGACCATACAAGCCAGGTTTGGGGGCAAAATTGGAGAAAGTGGTCCTTGAATATTTTGATACTCATAATTTATTCACTCGTGGTGAATATGACATTGGAAAGGGCCTAAGACATCATCAGACCATAACTGTGTTTGCTGTCATTTGAACAAAGCAAATAGTGACAACTATTTTTTCCTCTTAATATAGTTTTAATGGTAGAGATGAATTCATTCTTTTTCTTTAGTAGTCCTAATATATTTTCTTTCTGAAAAATGTACAACATAATAAACTACAGGAAGATTGAATAATTCTATATTTGGTTACCTTTTTTCCATAAGATACATTAGTAACTTTACACCTGAACCCAGTTATAGCCTTTAGAATCCTACAACGCTAGTGTTGAAAGGGGCTTAGAAACCACTTGTCTTTCATTTTGGAGATGAGGAATCTGAAGCAGAGACAGACTAATTTCTGCAAGAAGGCATAGAGAGAAACAATGAAAATATAATTAAAACCTGAAAACCGGCTCAGGCAATTCTTCACTATATTATTTTGTCCTGATTGTGAGCCAAGAACCACTTTCTCAGCCCCTTTAATTCACTCTATCCATGCCTGGTCACTTCAAAACTTTGCTGGCTTCTGCAAATTACGTATCAGCATCCCAGAAAGTGTGGAGTTCATACACCTGAGATCTTTTGCTCAAGAAAAGAACTACTATTCTTATTTAATAGACTAAATGGTGGTTCCTGGAACAGACTGCCTCCAGTTGTATATGCGCACCATAATAGAAAGCAGGAGTGTCGGGATGTGGGACAGAATGGCCTAAATATGGTAGCTAGAACAGAAAGTCCCGAGGGCCAAAAAAAAAAAAAAAATTACTTATAGAGAAAGCCCCCTTTAAACGGCAGCACTGATGAAAGCTAGGACGTTGAAAGATTATAGACTTTGGAAAATTCAAATGTTCAGTGTTCAAGGCCTATGGTATGTTCAAGGCCAAAAAGAGTAAGAAGGCTCTAGGACTAAATGCATGAGTCATGGAATTCACGCCCACGCTGATTCTACTGCACACTTTATACAACTCCCCAGATGAAAACAGTAACACAGGCCTGGCCCCATAAAAACCTATATAAGTAATCCCGGTGGAGTTTAGGAAAAAAAGCATACTGTCTAGATAGGATGTAGGCAGGACTCAATGAGATGCAAACATAGGCATATACTTTAAAATACGCTAGATGAGGACGTTTAACGGGGAAGTTTTTGTTTTGAATAAAGAATTTATTGCCATAAACACAACGGACGTGAACTAGAAAGGGGTGTGAGAAAGCGGAGCAAGCATCAAGTTGTGTAAATCAACGTGGGAGTAACTCAGCGACCTGTTAACTCGTTGCCAAGTTCCCGGCGCCAGCCCTTTCCCGGGTGTAGAAGGAGGCCTCCTCTTGCCCGGGAGGAGAGGCATGGGTCTCGACCCCGGGGTCTTCCCGCCGGCTCTGCTAGGTCCTTCCCACACGCGCGCGCCGCTCCGGGCTGGGCAGGCCGGGGCGGGGACAAGAGAGTACGGAGGGAAGGGCCGAGGGCGGTCAGAGAGGGCGGAGGGAAGCCGAGGAGGAGGGCGGCGGGCGGTTTTATTGTTTCCTTTCGCCCTCCTCCTCCCGCGCCTCGCCCCGGCGTCACTGGAAAGCAGCCCGGGCCGCCCGGCGGCGGGTTATTTATAGCGCGGGCTGCGCGCGCGTCACGGAGCCCGGCCCGACTGACGGGGCCGCTGACGCGCTTGGCCGCGGGGCCGAGTCCGCGGGGCTGCGCGCCGGGCGCCGGCGACAATGGGGTTCTGTGTGTGCAGCTGCCGTCGCCGCTGGGGGCCGGGGGAGGGGGGCGGGCAGCCGCTCCCCGACCCCCCTTCCTCTCGCCCGCGACCCCCCGAAAGGTAACCGGCCTCTTCTGCGCCTGGCCGGGCCCCGCCAGCTGCTTCTCTCTTTTCTTTTTTAAAAATTTAATCAGTAAGTTTCCCTCGCCCCAACCGCTTCCATGCCCCCCGCTTTCCCTTCTGGCCCCGCAACATGACGAGACAGGGGGCTTTAGCCGGCCGGGGGCGACCGCTTTGTGCGTCCCGGGGAGCGGGACCCGCCCAAGGCGCGCCCAGCGGGGGACGCGGTGACCGAGGGGCCGGGAGCGCCGGGCAGGTAACGTATCCTGGACCAGGAGCGGGGGCTTTGTTTGGGTCGGCGGGGGGGAGCTGGGGTGGGTGTGGACGCCGGGCAGCCCTTCTGGGACCCTTGTCTCCCCTCACTCCCCGTTCTCCGCCCCGCTGGCCGGCGCGCAGGAAGCCAACCTGGGTGTGTGGCGCGAGAAGCGAAAGAGAAACTTCTGCGTGACTAGCTGAGGCTCCTCCGAGAGGCCAGGACGCTAGAGGCCCCCACCCCCCCTCCCGCCGCCGCCCCTCTCCCTCCCGCTCCCCCTCCTCGCCGGGGACTGTGGAGCCCTCCCCTCGCCCGTCCCCGCCCCCGCCCCGCGGAAGGAGGGGCTGGCGAGGATTTTAGGGACTTCCTGGGACACGGAGACCGGCTCTGAACCATCCCCTTTCAGCCGTCGGGAGCTGGGCAAGCTAGCTCTGGAGCCTCTCGCACGTGGCAGGCAGGCAGAGAACTTGCTGTGCCTTCTAGGAAATTGCAATCGATTTGTAATGCAGTTTCGCTAATTGGGAGTTCAAAATTAAACTTTAATAAAGCATTTGTGTCGTCTCGTCTAATTGTGAAAGCTTCCATCCGTCCTGGTAGATAGGCTCTGAGCCTCAAGTTAATGGCGCTAAGCTAAATTTCCCCCCAAGTACAATTCCGTCAGCCGGCGTCGGCGCAGCTGGATTTCCGTTAGGTACAGATGTTGCTAATGGCAGCTTAAGCACGGATGGGCAGATAGCATACGGAATGCAACATGTTGCCATATGGTTCCGTTAGCCTTTCACCTCCAGGGATATCAATCACATATATTCTGGGAGGAACTTAATGACTCTCTGAACGGCAAAATGAATTACCTGGTACAATTTATATCCCTTGACCTGATACGTTATAACAACAGGAAGATAGCATCCCACAGTTTCTGTGGTATGAATTGAACTTCAGAGCTACATTTCAAATTTTATAACATCTATTTGTAGTGTGAGGGGCTCCGTGAAACCATTCTGGCTGAAAAATCCCTTTCTGTATTGTCCCCCGCGCGGGGGGCGCGGGGGGCGCCGCGGCCCGCTTATAGTTTATAAAAGTTTAGCGAAACTGTTGTCTTGGTAATTGCCAATCTGCTGACCAAATACTAATTGAAGAGAGTATGGAGAAATAAGAAATACCATTTCCAGAGCTAGTTACTTAAGAGCAATCATCAGGAACACCATACTTTCAGAACTCCCCAAATTAAAGTTCTCCCAAGAAAAGTCTTATTTTGTGAATCGTTCCACTATAACTCCTAAATCCATTTATTAACTCTTTGAAATTCTGTTTTTTAAATACTTCATTCTTAGGAAAGTAACTTACAAAAATGTACTCAAAAATATGAAATACAGGGACCTCCTTAGCAAAGTAGCTTCTGTTCCCTCCCCGGCAATCCACACCCTCAACTATGCCGGTACCTGAACTTGAATTCTGTCTGTGGTGGTACTGGTGGTGTTTTTTTTTTTTTTTTTCTTCCGAACATGTCAGTGACAGCATACTGAAGTCACTGTTAGATCCTAGTAGAATGGTTCTGTAATATTTCCCAGGTCGTTAAAAAAATATCCTGGTGATTAATAAAATGTTTGGCTCTAATTTCAGATTATAAACATGGTTGTCTTTTCCTGTATCCCTCCTTTTTCCTTCACTAATACAGAGAGGCAACATTGCAAGACAAGAAACTTAAGGGTAAACAAAGTAAAATGCTGCTACAACACTTAAAAAAACTTTTTCCTATTAAGGGATATATGAAAGCTGTGGGCGTACTATCTTTTAAAAGATTTTGCTTCCAACAATACATAAACCACATTAATTCATGTGAACTGATAAACTAGGGTAATACACAAAATAGGCATAGTCTGAGAACATTTTCGGTCACACAAGTTTCATAATTCATTTTTAAATTGCAAGATAACGTCTCCTTTTTTTCTTTTTGTAATAGGTGATGATTTGCTTGAGTTTGGGCAATGATTTTGATAATTATGAAATAATATAAGATCTTTTGTGTGTATGTAAATAGAAAATTTTATACAGAACAAAATAAGATATATCTGAGTTATGACAACCCTTACTGGAGACTGTTTTTGGGTAATCTTTTAATGGCTGAGATTGTATTTCTCTGTAGCATCAGCATTCAATGAGTTTTAACCTTGATCCGTAGTGAGGCTGTTAATCATGACTACATCTCCATGACTTCTGAATAGGTTGTGAGTGTGTCCTTTAATCAGTCACACAGAACTCGCCTTATAAAGCTGTTATTGTCATGAGCAGATACTGCAGGCTTTTGTCAAGCTCAGTGATTATTAACGTTTTCGTTCTTCAAAAGCCAGGCTGAAAGTCCTGCTGTGCTTTATTTCACAATTCAAGTCCATTAGTACATAAAATCCTAAGCAGCAATATTTGCCTTTTCTCAAGTTAAAATATTACATACATTGTTCGTAATTTCAGGCCCATTTGTGGACAAAACCTATGTGTGTATTTGGTATACATATATAGTAACAAAAACAAGATACCATCTTGCATCATGACTTATTTGAAGTGAAGATTTGATGGATGTCCATTGTTACTCTGGATGAGGTGGCTGGCTGCCAAGGAGATCCCTCTAGCTTGAAAGTACTGGCATTGTTATTGTCTTATCAGGGAATCACTTTCTAATTTTTAAGCTCCTAACTTCACCTCCCTCTTTCAATATGGCCCTTCCATACTGCTAATCTGAGAATTTGTTTGAATGTGAAAACTTTTGAAAATGTGTTTGTATTGGCCAAGATTTTCATCAGTATTTCTGGTTGCCTGCTGGTTTATCTTGAACTGGCAAGTATATTTTAATTGAAAGTGAAGAAATACTATCAGGACAAGGTATATTCCCCATGCTCTGAGTAATTTTAATTGTGATGTAATCCTCGGTGCTTTCTTATCTTTTTTACTTATGAATGTATTTTAAATTATTTAAGATAGGACAGATTTATGCCTTTCTTAAGGTAATATGGAACAAGTTATGGATAGGCATTAGGCCTCTATTAGAACACGTCATTTGAGTGAGTGGGGGTGGGGAGGAGAGCCCTCAGGAAAGAGTATACAGGCCCACTGCACTGGCCCTGTTTGCTTTTCAAATTTAAAACCCATATTGCTGTGTTAGAAACTTGTTTCTCTTTTACAACCTTTCATTTAAATTAAAAAAAAAAAAACTGTCAATCTGTAAATATTTAACCAGCCAAGCAGGAAACAGTCTTTTATTCTCAACTATATGCAGCTTTGTTTTTATCTGGGTTAGTGTGAGGGCCATGTAAATACATCAAAATTTGATTTGGTTTTCCTTACTTTGAAGATTGACAGAGGCTTCTTTAGTTAATCTTGTTCTATTTCATGTTCTGTATTCAGATATTGAAATACAGTATTTTTATACATTTATAAGATTGTGTTTGCATTTATTTATGTTTCTTTTTTTAAAGCATGTAGCCTTGAATGTTTGTTCTTTTTTTTTTTCTTCACATCATTACTCTGGTACTGCTTGATGTAACTTGATTAGCTCCCTCCCCAGTCATGATTGGTAATTAAAATAGGCATTAAAATTAGTCACTTAGCAATTTTGCTGTTCAATTGGCAATTAAATTACTTAATTGCAATTAAAGTCCTAATTTTAATTGGCAAAATGATAGATGTAGATTTAAGATAATATGTATAAATACTTTAATAAGTGTCTATATAAGGATTACTTAATTACTCAACTTCAAGTTTATGCTGTTAACTTTAGAACTTTTAAGTGAGCAATGAAATTTATATTACATCTATTCAAAGAATATGGTAATTAGATTTATTACTTATCACTATAAGGGTCCTTGCTATAAGTTACTTTTGTAATGTTAAAATGGTAGGCTTGTTAATTGCAGAATTATGTTGAAGAAGAGAGCATATATGTCTTTGTCATAATATATCAATAACATGTCTTCAGTTGTTATTAAATTGAAAAGTTCCTATAAGCCAGGAACTGGCTGAGGAAAAAAAGGTGGTTAGTCTGAGGGAAAAAAGGTGGTTATTTTATCATTAAAGGTAAAATTAAAAACTAGCTAGCTGTTATATACAATGAAGACTCTTGCAAAGTGTATGTGTTTTATCTACTAAAAGAAAATCCTACATAGTACTATGATAGTTACTGATGTTATTAGCTACTGTTACAATTTCAAATGCCCTTGATGTTTTCTTAGCATATAGCACCTTATTCTCAGAACCTTTAAAGCATTTTTCAGGACTTTGTACTTTTTAATAACTCCCATGTTTAGTGAAATTAGCAATAAAATCTAAAACCAAAGTAACCCTTCCTTACTTAATCAAAAAGAAGTCTTACATAAGAAAATATTGGAGATTGCTAGGTGTGGGAGGAGGGGAGAATGGAGAATTATTGTTAAATGGTTACAGAGTTAGAGTTTTATAAGATTAAGAGTTATGGGGGTGAGTAGTGGTGATGGGTGCACAACAGGATGACTGTATTTAACACGACTAAACTGTACATTTAAAATTGTAAGATGGTAATTTTTATTTGTGTTTTACCACAGTAACAAAAAAAAGTATTAAGTGGTTAATTTAAAAGTATTTAGGAGATAGTTACTGAGAGTCAAGAATTAGAGAAAAGATGAAGGATTTTTATTATGCAAAATACTTTTTGAGTGGCATGAGGTTTTACCATATGTTCAGTTTTATAATTTTAATTTACAAGTAGATGCTTCTAGAAAAAATGAGAGCTGTTTTCTTCTGCACATCTTTACACATTTCTAGAACTGAGTTCTGTATCAAAGTAAGAATCAATTTTTTAAATCTTTGGATTAAGTGATTTGGGGTGAAAAATGGGCTGGGTAAAACTGAGTAAAAGCCACAACTACCCAAAATGTAAATTACCAGCTAAGCATCATACTTATTCTCTAGGCATCTCATAAAAAAGGAAAAAATAATTGGTTGATTAATATCTTTTTAATGCTAGTGAAATGGCAAAGTAAATAACCAGAAACCTCCCATATTAAAAAATGATTTTGTATTTTCAGAAACAGATTTTTTTCAAAGTGAAAATTTCTATCACTAATATAAAACTGAATGACAACAAATGACATGAAATTTGTCCAAATATAACCTAAAATAATTTCATTTTTATGCTTAACATAGATTCCATTAACTAATGTTACGAAATTTCTTCAAGTTACCTTGATTCTTATAGCGTAACAGTTGTGTCTGTTTACTATATTTTAACCGTGAGACCTAAGGGCTACTCTGAGTACATTTGGGGAGAATAGTGAAATAAATCCCTGAAGATCCCTTTCCCACGAATTATAATAGAAAATCCTTATGGAATTAAGGATTCCATAGAATTAAGAATTAAATCCATGTTTGCTTTCTAAATCATACCAAAAATCTCAGTTTTATTAAGTATAATCTGCTTAGCCTTGCATAAAATAAAATGCTTAGATTTAGATTTGAGTATATATTATTTACATTGTTTTTTATGAAAATGTTTTATATATATATATACACCAATATGTTCTGCTTCATACTGGCTAATATCATAAAAGATAATATTATTTTTCTATGTGCTTTTTCTGAGGTCATCTAATACTGTATATTGACAGAAATAATAATATTGTAATTTTAGTTGGTTTCAAAAAAAGGAGCTCTTCCAGGTAGGATCAGTTTTTATTCCCATTTATTTTAAATTGTTAAAAATACTGACCTTCATTTGGGGTAACTTTATGTATTTATACATGGCAATAATTTAAAGTTATATCAGATTCTGGGCCCTGAAAGAAACATTATTGTCATTTTAATTGAGTAGTTTATATTCAAGAATCTATTTACGTTCAAGAATTTGTAGGATTGCAGTCATATAAATGCAGAATTTCAGTTTCTTTTAGCCTAGAGCATCATTTGAACATTTTCTAAAAGGTTGTTCAATTCTACATTTTGATTCCATTATATGTGTAATTAAACCTCTATGCACAAAAGCATTCTCTTATGTACTAGCAAATACACCCACAGGAATCCTCTTCTAAACTATAATTTATTTAAACATGTAATCATAGGATTTTAAAACATGCTTTCATTTTTCCAAACTATATGCCAATTTGAACTGCTTGGTGATAAAATTAAAGATTTTATTAACATTTTGATTTTTTTTCCTCTGTGACCTGACAGTGAGTTAAATACGGGTGGGCGGAAATAAAGAAAATCTATTGTGAACCTAATTCCAGTGTTAAACTGTTTCCCTTTTTGAGAAAGATAGAAGAGAATCAAAGATTTGTAGTTATTTATGAATTCCAGCAGAATGCGAATGTCTGGGCCTGCTGCAGGATCTCCTGGAGCTTTACTAAGTAGTAAATAGCTAGGGGTGTGTGTGTGTGTGTTCGCGCGCGCGCTTGTGCGTGTATTTGTATGACGGTGTGTGCTTGTGTGTGTGTTTGTGTGATGGTGTGTGTGTGCTTGTGCATGTATTTGTGTGATGGATCATCCTGAATGTTGTGGAGTCAGGCCCCCTACTGACAGCATCAGTCAATTACAGACATTGGCCTTTCTACTGAGACCTGTTCCTTTCATGAGAATCTGTTGGGGACACAAGAGTCTGGTGTTTTGAGCGTGGTGGTTCTCTTTTACACTTTCTAATGTCTACCGGATCCTTTCCACCTGGAGCACATCTGAGCCCTACCAAAAACGTCAACCCAAAAAACAGCTTACCCACCCAGTAAGTGGTTTAAGAGAGTCTGTCGGTCTTGATTCTGATGCGTCTTAATAAGACACACTTCCTAGCAGCTATTGTAGAATAGGGATTTGAGAAGGAAAGAACTCATATGGATTGTAGAAAAGAAGGCCCCAAAGCCACTTCTTTCCCCTCGCGTGTTGATGTTATATTCGATTGATTCCCAGTTACTAATAATTGTTAACAATAAGCTGCTGTGAAAACTGCGTTTCGATCTTGGGTGCATAAAAGACTAGAGCGAAGGCTCTGTTACCAAGAAGCCAGACTCGACAGGTTGCTGTGACAGAATAATGCTTCATATTACAGTGTTTGTCTTCTTGGAGTTCACTTTAAGAACTCCAGCACACCTTTTCCATTCACTGGGAGAGAATTTTCAAACTGTCCGCAGACTCACCCCGGGCTAAAGCCAATTGTTTTTAAAAATGGTTTAAGGGAGGAGGAGCGTGTGGAGGGAATGCACCTCCTTAAGATCTGCATATTTGTGTTTGGAGAGTGGTGGTTACAACCTTAAAGTTCTCCTGGCCCCTGCTTTCCTAGAAATATATTAAAAAATAATAACTGCCACCCCCAGCATGGCTGCACTTGAGTTTCCGACTGCCTGAAAATAGCTGCTGGGAGCCTGGCCCGCCGCTGGGATCAAGGAAAGCACCCTCAGGCCGCGCCCTGCTCCCTTGCGGAAGGGGAAGGGAACCCGGGAGGGCGCCACAGAGCTAGCGCTGCTGCTATTTTGGGCCCAGCTGGGCGGGTGCGTCAATGCCTGCGCCCCTGCGTCACCGCCACCCCCACCCCTTTCCTTCTCCCCTGCTCTCCAAACTCTCACTTTTTCCCTTTCGTTCGCGTGGAATCGCTTCTGCCCACAGGGCGCTGACGCTACCCAGCTCATGCTAATAAGCTATTCTTCCCCCTCCTCCCCTCATCCCCCTACTTGCACACCCTCACCCGCCACCACAACACGCCCCCTCCAACAGACACACACACACACACACACACACACACATTCGCACACACTTCCTGGTTTTATTTTTTCTCTTGCCCGCTAGGGCACCGCCGAGCCGCTACGGCGGCAGCAGCGGCAGTCGCAACATCTGGGGGAACTTAAGGTGGTCACATAGGTTTCCCCGAGGCTGCAGCGCGGAAGAGCCTGTGGCTTCTCGGGGCACTTGATGGCAATGCCTCTCCGGCCGCTGAGGAGCAGGAGGCGGCGGGAGCGGGCAAAGGCGGGGGCTGGGGTTGCAGATTAAGACTGAGCGGCTCCGGGACTTGGAGAGCTCCCAAGCACTTTCGGCCCGCCTGTACTGGGAACATCAGGATGAGGGGTGCAAAGGGGTCCCGCAGCCACACCAAGAGGGAGGGGCGGCTGCAAATCTTCGCGGGCGGAGGAAGGGGACGTCTCCGAACCCTCCCTCCCCGGGTGATTCCCCGCGCTCCACTGGAGAAGTCCCAAAGCCCGGCCAGCTCGGGTCCAGGAACCAGGAAGCGGGCTGACTCCCGGGAGAAGCTTGTTTCTTTGCTGGAGAGCGCCTTGTGCCCTCAGTCCTGGAGGGTGGATTGCCTTGCGAATGGGAGTCGGCCGAAGCTAGAGCGACCACGGGGGTGCGGCGAGCTCCGGCCGCCTGCCGGGCCCTCTCCTGGGAGAGCTGAACCCACACACAGTGCGCTTCGGAGAGATCCAGCCAGCTTCGTCCTCTGTGTCCCCGGGTTTAGTCTTGCCCCCTTGGCTCTCAGATTGTGGCTTCCAGAGCCCTGGTGCTTCAGAGGAGGGTCGATTTATTTGCCTAAAACTCGTGAAAAGGCACGAGTTGATGGGCACCCAGGAGTGTCGAAGTATGAGAGTTGGTAAAAGGTGAGACTAAAGCACCTTTCTGCAGAACACACCTGTTGCCCGTTGCTCGGCTGCATTGTCTGCGAAAGGAAAGAGGGCGACGCTTCACTCTGACTTTTGGGGTCCCTGAAAGGCTGGGTCACGGCTACCCCTTCCTTTTCCCTCCCCTCCCCACGCACCACGTCCTCCGTCGCACGTGAGCCCTGCCAGGAAAGAAGGGAACACAGAAAATAGGCCCTCCTTACTCTTCCACTTTGCAGAGTGTGTGTGTTGGGGCGCGGGGGTGGGATACGCCAGAGGAGAAGGCCAGGGACAGGAAAAGAGAGAAAAGGGGGACGCACTGGACTAGGGAAATCCCACGCCAATTGTAGGAGCCCTCTGAGCGTTTCGTGTCATGGGACATCTGCACTCACTTCCGCTAACGGGGGTGGCAGTCGTGGGTGGATGAGGTTAGGGCGCTGCCAGGCACGCCCCATCTCGTGCGATTCCAGGTGCTGGTACCTGGCCCACGCTTGGGTTCCCTTCCGCCGGGCTTTTGTTGCACCTTCCCCCACGTGTGAGCTGCCGGGCGGCAGCGATGGCGCGGGGGGGGTGATGGGGGGAAGGTGAGGTGAGATGTCGAGGCGCTGCGGGTTGCGCGGACCTGAGTGGAGAGGTCACACCTCTTTCGGAAAAAGAAAAAAACCTAGCTGGCTACCAAGGTGAACCCTGAACAGTTCCCACCTTAAAATCGGCCCTGCTCGTGACGTCAGGTCGGAAATATACCAAAGCGAGCGCTGGCCAAGAGTCTGGGGAGAGCGGCCGCGCGGCGATTGGGCGGCGGGCCGCTGACGCGCGCTGACGCGCGGAGACTTTAGGTGAATGTTGGCAGCGGCAGCGCGAGCCACATAAACAAAGGCACATTGGCGGCCAGGGCCAGTCCGCCCCGTGGCTCGCGCTAAGCTCCGCGGTCCCGCTCGCCTGCCCAGCCGGCCGCCTTCCCCTGCTCCCTCCCCGCTCTCGGTGCCGCGATTCCCTTCGCCCCTCTCGCCCACCCCTCCCCGACCCTGCCACCCAGACTCCCGGAGGGAACTACACTTCGGCCGAGTTGAATGAATGAAGAGAGACGCAGAGAACTCCTAAGTGAGTAGGTGCGGCTGGCACAGCTCTCCTTCTATTATCCTTCTTTCTTCTTTTGCACGTCTCTTCTTTCCGTTTGTCTGGTGCAGGTTCTCTGGAAGTGGGCGCCGGAGGCGTGGAGCGCGACTAGGGCCGGAGGATGGGGAGTAGGTGTGCGCAGCTCCAGAGGGCATTTGTCGGAACTCCTGCTTTGCCACCCCGCAGAGGCTTCCTGGCTCCTCATTGGTGGACGTGAAGGGAGCTTGCACAGTTTGGGGAGCTGCGGACTTGCCCGCGGAAATGTGCGCAAAGTTTGCTCTTGGTGCGGAATTGATTTAGGTCTTTGGATACGTAGACTCCCAAGTCCTGTGTATAAGAGGGGCCTGGATGCGGCCCAGAAGGTGACAGGGAGACAGAGTTTTTCAGTTTATGTGTTGCTTGGGAACTGTGTCACCGCGGCTGGACAAGCGTGCCCGTGTTTCCTGGGTATTGTTGAGTGAGGAGAGGTGGTTGGTAGAGTGACCTGTTATTAAGTTGCTTGAAAATTTCTGGTTTCCACGTGTGCCGCGCTTGTTTGTGAGTTTGACAGAGAGAGAGAGACAGAATATTTAGACTAGTTATGAAGCTGCGGAGTTACCAGAGGGTTAAAATCCAGCACAGGCATATCTGTCAAGGGCTGGGGGTGGGGGGTGGTCAAGAGTCCCTTTCTTTCTACTTTTTCTGGCTACCCTCCCTCCTCCATGAAGCAAGACTATGACGGGGGTGGGGGGTGGGGGAGGAAAAGAGACTTGGATGTTTGGCTTTCTGTTTCATTAGTAATAAAATTGTCTATGCTCTAGAATGCCTTCCAAGTGGGAACATCTGAAAATTACTAGGACAGAAGAATGCCTTGTTCCAGCAAGTAGGCAGATTGTGCAAGGCTGGATAGGGAAGGTGCTCAGCTTGCTATGCTGAGAGGTGCTTCTACCACTGGGGCCAATATTGGATAAGCAGTATTTCCCTCTCTCTGCAACTCAGCTAAGATGCTCTTGACAAAATATGGTCCCCTCTTTCCGCCCCTTGGCCATTAAAGATGAAAGACATTTCCTGGAAAAGTGAATGCCAATTCACCTGTATCCCCAAACCCAGTGCTCAGTCAGAAGCTCTTAGGAAATCCAGACGCTTCCATTCAGATTGCCTTCAGGGCTCCCCAGGCCTTACTAACATTTTGTACCTTCCTAAGGGTGGAGGGAGAGATTGTTTTTACATTTTATATTCTTGACTTCTACTTTCCTTACCCTCTAC
This sequence comes from Oryx dammah, assembly GCF_014754425.2. Taxonomy (NCBI): domain Eukaryota; kingdom Metazoa; phylum Chordata; class Mammalia; order Artiodactyla; family Bovidae; genus Oryx; species Oryx dammah. Next base: position 96,008,557 of record NW_024070211.1, on the reverse strand, counting down.
TAGATGAAAAGCCAATTTCACCACAGGGGGGAAAAATCAGGAGAAGGTTCCAATGCTGTGTTTTATTAAATCCTAGTTTCTTCTTATTTAGTTCTGAATTAAACTAAAATGGAAATGACACTCCCTCCCACCGCCCCACACATACCCCGCAAAGGGGCTAATTTATTTCATCATAAGTATTAACTAAGTACATGGAATAACTTTCCTCCTTTAGAATCCTCTCTCTGCCAAGATTAACACAGTCCATGGGTGAACTTTTCTGTTTCCAGCCATCTCTTTTACACATTCATTTTAACTGCTAAGTTTGATAAAGGCTACAGAGTAATTTCTAATTAAACAATCAAGAAGGGCACAGACGGGCCTGCCTAGTGATACAGATGTCCAGCCAAATCAGTCCAGAAATTCACCCTAAGGCTTCCTGTGTTTTCATTTCAGGGAGGAGATCGGACAGGCTGGGCTCTCCACTGCTCTTCTAAAAATCTTGGAAACTTTGTCCTTCATTGAATTACGACACTGTCCACCTTTAATTTTCTCCAAAACGCCTGTAACTCGGCTGAAGGTTAGTGCCACTTCATTTTTTCCCCCTCCCTTGAGTTCCTTAAACGTCAAGAAACAGGGCAATGCGAGCGATCTTTCCCCGCAAACCCTGCAACTTAAGTTTTTCCCCAACCCATCGCCTTCGGGAACAAGTTTCTCATTGTGCAATTCAACTTCATTTCTGGATTGAGCTTGCTGAACTCGAGCTTCAGAGGAAAGGCTCCTGGGAACGGGAATGCTCCTGAAAGGGGTGAAGGGGGAGGCGTTGGAAATATCCGGGAATGGAGACCCTAATAACTTTCCAGTTCAGGGACTTTATTGGGTCAGCCTTTCCTTGCCCCGCACTGTTCCGATCCGCAGTAATCGCGCTCTCCGCCGTTCCTCTCGCGCCCCTTCTTGTTCTCTGACCGCTGTGGGCTGCCGGTGTAGCTCCAGGTGTACCCGAGCCCGGGAGAAAGTGTTCACTTGACCAGGCTGAGTGTATATTACCCTGTTTCATTTCCAGCCATGCCTTGTGTTCAGGCGCAGTATGGGTCCTCGCCTCAAGGAGCCAGCCCCGCTTCTCAGAGCTACAGTTACCACTCTTCGGGAGAATACAGCTCCGATTTCTTAACTCCAGAGTTTGTCAAGTTTAGCATGGACCTCACCAACACTGAAATCACTGCCACCACTTCTCTCCCCAGCTTCAGTACCTTTATGGACAACTACAGCACAGGCTACGACGTCAAGCCACCTTGCTTGTACCAAATGCCCCTGTCCGGACAGCAGTCCTCCATTAAGGTAGAAGACATTCAGATGCACAACTACCAGCAACACAGCCACCTGCCCCCCCAGTCCGAGGAGATGATGCCGCACCCCGGGTCCGTTTACTACAAGCCCTCCTCGCCCCCGACGCCCACCACCCCGGGCTTCCAGGTGCAGCACAGCCCCATGTGGGACGACCCAGGCTCCCTCCACAACTTCCACCAGAACTACGTGGCCACCACCCACATGATTGAACAGAGGAAAACGCCGGTCTCCCGCCTCTCCCTCTTCTCCTTTAAGCAGTCACCCCCCGGCACCCCCGTGTCTAGCTGCCAGATGCGCTTCGATGGGCCCCTGCACGTCCCCATGAACCCGGAGCCAGCGGGCAGCCACCACGTGGTGGACGGGCAGACCTTCGCCGTACCCAACCCCATCCGAAAGCCCGCATCCATGGGCTTCCCCGGCCTGCAGATCGGCCACGCGTCGCAGCTGCTCGATACGCAGGTGCCCTCCCCGCCGTCGCGGGGCTCCCCCTCCAACGAAGGGCTGTGCGCTGTGTGCGGCGACAACGCGGCCTGCCAGCACTACGGCGTGCGCACCTGTGAGGGCTGCAAAGGGTTCTTTAAGGTGAGCCAGGTCGGGGACGGAGGAGGCAGGTAGGGTCCCCCTACTGCCCAGAGCCTCAGAGTGCTTGCTGCACTGGGCGCAGGCTGCGGACCCTCACTGGTCCCCGGCGACTCCCTGGGTCCTTGGAAGCTGCCTTGCCTCCGCCCCTGGGCTGTGGCGGGGGTTTCTGGGTGCCTGAGAAGGGCAAGTAGGAAGGCGGGGAGACCCGGGGTGGCATCTCCTCGCGAGGCCGACCCTGGCCGCCCCCCGTCTGAAGTTGCTGGAGCTGAGCTGGAAGAGGGTCATTTGCATGTGCTAGGAGCTGTCTTCTTGGTTCAGATTGAAATTGGTTAGGACAGAGAACCGTGTCTGAGCTAACCAAGTGGAACAGAATTCCCTGTGGTCAAATTAAGTGATCTCTTTATTTCGCCATCCTGATTGAATAATCTTATCATTTTAAATAGAGAAGGTCTCTAAGGAATGTAAATAATATGAATGCCCACGAATTTGTATTTACTGAGCGTCTCCTTCTCCTTCTCTTGGCATATAAAACACAGCAAGGAGCGGAAGGTTAGCTCAAATGTTAACGCTATCAATTTTCTTCTGTTAAATGCCCTGGGGGAGGGGAAAGAAAAGAGAGAGAAAGGAAAAAGGGAAACATAAGGAGTTGTGTATGTGTTTGTTTATGATGAGGGAGTGTGGACCCTGTCCTCTCAGAAATTGTCCCTGGATTCCCTGAATTGTTGGATTTTCAAGAGAAAAAAAAATTTTTTCCCGGCCTATATTATCTCCTTTTGCAGCGCACGGTGCAAAAAAACGCGAAATACGTGTGTTTAGCAAATAAAAACTGCCCAGTGGACAAGCGGCGCAGGAATCGCTGTCAGTACTGCCGGTTTCAGAAGTGCCTGGCTGTTGGGATGGTCAAAGAAGGTAGGTTGGGACAAACAGCCCACTCCCCAGTATTCGCCTTTGGGAAACTGCTGCCCCTATCCTAACCCTGCTTTCTACTTCCCAGAGCCGGGCGAGGGGAAGTGGAGGGTCTCTCCGGCTTTCTCCCACCCGCCTCTGGCCTCTATGACCAGGCAGCTGCATGCCAGCCTATTCTGCCCAAGAGAAAGCCGCCGGGACCTCCTCGCCTTTAACTATACGACCCATTTGGAAGAAGACATAAAACAACCCCACATTTTTTATGCTTCTCGTCAGTAAAGTCTTTACAAGCAGTGGGCCCCTGCGCTGCCCGATGCAGGGGTGCCCCCGGTGGCTGTGGCCTTCCCTGGGGAGGGGTCCAGGCGGCAGCTGGGTCCCGCTTGGGGGAGTCGCGCTCACCCGACTGTTCCTTTGCAGTGGTTCGCACCGACAGTTTAAAAGGCCGGAGAGGTCGTTTACCTTCCAAACCGAAGAGCCCCCAGGAGCCCTCTCCCCCTTCGCCCCCGGTGAGTCTGATCAGTGCCCTCGTCAGGGCCCATGTCGACTCCAACCCGGCTATGACCAGCCTGGACTATTCCAGGGTAAGAAGCTGGAGGGGGTTTCATTTGGACAAACCGACAGATGGGCAGGACCCCTTCCCCACACCTGTCAGTAACCCCTCAGGCCCAAGGGACAGAGGAGGCATGCAAGGTTCTGGCTTCACTGCTCTGGGCAGGGCCACAGAAGAAGGATGGTGTTGCTGGGGGTGTGGACATAAGACAGGGCAAGGGAAGGAAAAGAAGATGGGCCACAGTGGTCAGATCTCTTTAAGGCTCCTCCCCAGTACCTGGGTGCACACACATACTCAACACACCAATGCCTCTGATGCCCAAACCAGAGGTGATGCAAAAGCCCCCATTTGGGTTCTACCCCAGTCCTCCAAGGAGAAGCTTGAACCCCCACCTTCTCTGGTGCTGTCAGGGAGAGGGACACCTGCTTGGGGTTGGGGAAGGGGAAGCAAGGGGGTGTCAGGAATGGCAGTGGGTGGGGGAATCAAGTGGTCAGATTCCTCTTTTACCCCAGCTATGAGGTATGTGTGGACTTTAATTGGAGGAAGTATGCCGGGCAACCTAGACTGCATTGCAATTTTATGAAGATTTGCAAAGGGTGACTCTGCTCAAGACCCACTCCGGGACTGGCATGAATACTAACGTGTCAATTGTTTTGTGGAGATAAGAGTGAACATTTCCCAGGGCTGGTTGGCACTGTATTTAGTCTGTATGAAAATGGTAATTTACATATTTAAAGCAGCGACCTCATAGCACCATCCCTAATTGAATTAATTGCCCCGGAACATCTAATTTCCTTACTGGTCAGAGAGAGGTTTAATTGTTATAAAAACCTGGCTCCCCTACTAGAAATGAGGTTAGCAATTTCACGGGTTATATATTTTAGAGAACCTCATTAAGTGCTTTTTAAAATGAAATTCCAGTTCCAGGCGAACCCTGACTATCAGATGAGTGGAGATGACACCCAGCATATCCAGCAATTCTATGATCTCCTGACTGGCTCCATGGAGATCATCAGGGGCTGGGCAGAGAAGATCCCGGGCTTCGCTGACCTGCCCAAAGCCGACCAAGACCTGCTTTTCGAATCGGCTTTCTTAGAACTATTTGTGCTGCGATTAGCCTACAGGTAATGGAAGGCTGGGAATGAAGGAAGAGAGGAATCAAGGAAAAGAAAGAGGAAAAGGGGGAAAGGGGTGGAGGGAGAAAGAGAGAAGAACAGATGTGAAATAAAAGAGAAGATAGGAAGGAAAGGGGAATAGATAAAAGGAAGAGAAGGGAAGCAGTGAGCATAGAAGCCTTGTATCAATAGAATGGAGGTGGGATAGGGGGCGTTCTTGATTGTTATGAAATTAAACCCTTTCAAGGTCCACTGGTCTACGTTTTATTAACTCTTGGGTAATTAGGTGCCTCTTAAATCCCTCATTTATTGCTCTTCAAGTAATTAGTTGTTTAGCCTTTTTTTTTTCTCTCTCTCTCTCTCCCTCTTTTTCTCCCCTCTCTCTCTTTGGTATTAATTGCAGGTCCAACCCAGTGGAGGGTAAACTCATCTTTTGCAATGGGGTGGTCTTGCACAGGTTGCAATGTGTTCGTGGCTTTGGGGAATGGATTGATTCCATTGTTGAATTCTCCTCCAACTTGCAGAATATGAACATCGACATTTCTGCCTTCTCCTGCATTGCTGCCCTGGCTATGGTCACAGGTCAGTACCACAGGCACAGGGCATTTCTCCTCCTGAACTTTCCTTTCCCGCCGATCCTCCCTGGTCCTGTCAGCTAGCTAACTGCTTAGTGCATTCCTGTTTTGTTTCTGATTGTGTTTTCTGCAGAGAGACACGGTCTCAAGGAACCCAAGAGAGTGGAGGAGCTACAAAACAAGATTGTAAATTGTCTCAAAGACCATGTGACTTTCAATAATGGGGGCTTGAACCGCCCCAACTATTTGTCCAAACTGTTGGGGAAGCTCCCAGAACTCCGTACACTTTGCACACAGGGGCTACAGCGCATTTTCTACCTGAAACTGGAAGATTTGGTACCACCACCAGCAATAATTGACAAACTTTTCCTGGACACTTTACCTTTCTAAGACCTCCTTCCATGCACTTCAGAGAAACTGGAAAGAAACCTAAAACTGTCCAGAGGGAGCAAGTGACAAGGGCAGAGAGATCCCCCTGAGCTGTCTCAGCTCTAGTCAGCCCCTCCCCTTCCATACACCCTGACCCTTGATTCCTAAAGAAAAAAACAGAAACAAAAAAACAAAAACTGTTGCTATTTCCTAACCTGCAGGCAGAACCTGAAAGGGCATTTTGGCTCCCGGGCATCTTGGATTTAGAACACGGACTACACACAGTACTGTGGTATAAACTTTTTATTATTAGTTTAAAAATCATTTTATTGTTCAGAAGGAAGATTGCTAATGTGTGACGGAAAACATTTGGCCACATTTGGTTGTTGCAGTTAAAATAAATGTAATACACATACACACACACACACACACATTGTAAGAGGACCCACAAGTATTGCCCTTTAAAAGATTTCAAAGTTTTCTGCTGTAAAGAAAGCTGTAATATATAGTAAAACTAAATGTTACGTGGGTGGCATGAGTTGAAGAAGGCAAAGGCTTGTAAATTTATCCAATGCAGTTTGGCTTTTTAAATTATTTTGTGCCTATTTATGAATAAATATTACAAATTCTAAAAGATAAGTGTGTTTGCAAAAAAAAAAAAAAAGAACTACACAAAAAAGGGACAAGCATGTTGATTCTAGGTTGAAAATGTTATAGGCACTTGCTACTTCAGTAATGTCTATATTATATAAATAGTATTTCAGACACTATGTAGTCTGTTAGATTTTATAAAGATTGGTAGTTACCTGAGCTTAAACATTTTCTCAATTGTAAAATAGGTGGGCACAAGTATTACACATCAGAAAATCCTGACAAAAGGGACACATAGTGTTTGTAACACCGTCCAACATTCCTTGTTTGTAAGTGTTGTATGTACCGTTGATGTTGATAAAAGAAAGTTTATATCTGGATTATTTTGTTGTCTAAAGCTAAACAAAACTTGCATGCAGCAGCTTTGACCGTTTCCAGAGTGCTTATAATATACATAACTCCCTGGAAATTACTGAGCACTTTGAATTTTTTTTTAACGTCTAAGATTGTCAGTTAATATATTATTTTATGTTTGAGTAAGAATTTTAATATTGCCATATTCTGTAGTATTTTTCTTTGTATATTTCCAGTATGGCACATGATATGAATCACTGCCTTTTTTTCTATGGTGTATGACAGTTAGAGATGCTGATTTTTTTTCCTGATAAATTCTTTCTTTGAGAAAGACAATTTTAATGTTTACAACAATAAACTATGTAAATGAACAGAATTTTGTCTTCTTTCTGGGTTAGGTAAAAATAATTACTAAACAGCAATATACAATAGACAGAGTTGGAGATTGATTTGGGATAGGTCATTTATTCAACATTTGAGTTTCAAACTGACAGCCTAGACCTATTCTGGCAAAAGGAACTGGAAAATTGAACTAATTATCCAGAGAATTCAAAACAACATTTTTCCTTAACCAGAACTTTCCAGTGTGGCAGCATGCATTTATCAGAATCAGGTGAGAATATCTCAACTCTTCTATTAACTTTACTCTGAAAGCAAACTCTTCTATTAACTTTGCTCTGAAAAGTGCAGCTTTCATAGGAGAAGTTCAAAAGACCCAATAGCATTTGAACTTTTCCAGTTTTGAAGTCCTGTTGGGTTTTTTTTGTCTTGCATAATGTTTAGAAAGTATCTTTTTAAGACTCAGTCTACACGGATTTGAAGTGTATTGTATATAATCTCTGGTTTTTTCCAATTCCTTGTAAAGGGTCTTGGAGGAAGAGGAAAGCATTTTGGTCCCTTTGGGTCAGTGGTCTTTGGCATAGAACAGAACTCAGTAAAGACATTTCTTACAACTTTTTTCCTACTTCAGTGAATAATGATGAGGTTCAATTTGCTGTCTTAGAATAATATAGCTGTCTTAAAAGTTTCTCGGATAAAGAATAAAATATTTATTTGTCAGAGCCTGGTTCTTTTTAGGTACAAACAAACTATGCCACAGTATCTAGGCTTCCATTTAGCACTAACTTTTGGCAAAAAAAGTAGTAAGATCACTTTTGGTCTCAGCTTCCTCTCAGTAACCTGGAGGTCCAGCTAGTCGTAAATTCTGGAAAGTGTAGGATGGGGATGATTTTCTTCCTTGATCCTAGTGAGTTACAGATGGCCTCTTGGTCACTGAAATTGACAAAAAAGAGTTATTATTTTTAAAATGCAGAGTTAGTAAATTGCCAGGAGAGTTCTCAGGTTTTATTTTTAGTTTACCTTTGCTTACTTTTTTTTTTTTTAAAGACATGTTTTGCTGGTCGAGTAATAGAGAGAAGGCAGGTCTCCGTGGTAATTTGAGGTTATTTTCACGTGATGCGCTTCTCTACAGGTAACTCTGAGAGGCAAAAGTTGGTGGCCACATAAAGAGATAAATAAGCGAAATGTTTGACGCCCTTGCTTTCTTGAAAAGATGAGGCTTGCCATTTCCTTTTATTTTTCACAACTTCTGCCCACTAATAAGCAGAGAGAAAGAGAAAGCTCTTTAGAAATGCTAGGAGTCTACAGAGCCGTCAGCAGTCTTCTCCCAGGTGTCTGCAGCCCGGAGACAATTACATCCCGACTCGGAATCCTCCAGAGTTGAACCCAGAAGCGAACTCTGTTGCAGGTTCTCCCTTAAGGCAGCGGCTGCGCATCACCCAAGGCCAATGGGGTATCAGGTAGTGCGCCTCCCGAGAATTTGGGGTGAAAGGAGGGAGGGGTGACTCTCTCCCGTGTCCGCTTGCAGACTGAACCGGCTCCGCGTATATGTAGTCGTAATTCCTAAACTGAAAAGTGGCTAGTGCTTTTTCTGCTTCACAGTTACCGAGTCCGTTTCCAACTCCCCGCTGCGCACCGGGGTGTGCGGGGGAGCCTCGGAGGTATCTCTCCCGCTGCTTCCGGGATCCGTGAGGTTGAGGACTTGCTTGTCTTGGTCTTTCTAGGAGTAAAGGCCAGGAAAATCAACAGATACGCTGTTTTGCCAGAGACAGACGTTGTGTGGAACTTCTCTAGAAAGAGATGAAAACTTTACATTGGGGGCTTCGTATTGCCCTCCCCTTCCCAAGTCCCCTTAAGAATTTCAGTTGTTGTGTGTCGTTTCAGCAGTGAAAGACTTATCATTGTTAGAAGACATGACCAGACACTTCTCAGCTCTGAAAGAAGGTCTGATTGTTTAGTCTTCACAGTTTCTAGACCCACGGTGAGGGGTTGCTTAGAATGCCCTGCATTTATGGAGAGTTGCCCTTAATACCAAACACGCATGAGCAGTGCTACAGCCAGTTACTTGGTGGGCTCCGCTTCTTTTCCGTCCAGGCGACTGCCGAAGTCTCTCGATCCGACCTGGCGCTTTCGGAAAGGGATCCAGAGAGGGAAAGAGTGTTTGAATTTCTGGTCCTGATTCTAGCAAGAGAGATAGCCTGGTCCCGGAGGCTGATAGCACCCTGCAGTGACAGCGGCGCCCAACGACCTTATCCTGTGTATTTCTTTTTGCTGCTCCACTCCATCCCTCGAGAGTCGATGTGCCCCCTCCACTAAAAAAAACTTGTCATAAGTCTTATTGGACACTGATTCTCAGAGTGCAAGGAGCTGGACAAGGAGAAGCAGATATTCCTGCCAACTTAAGAATGTCGCTTGAAGGTTCAATTTCACTTTGCTATGAGACTCTCTTGGCTTTATTTGCGCTTCAACGCTAATAGTCAATTATCTAATTGTATTTTAAACCTAGGCATCGGCAATGAACACTTTCAAGATACAAAGTCTGTGAAGGAAGAGTTTCATTTCATTGTAATATTTTGGTCAAAGTTTTAAGAGTATATATCCATCGCCCCGGGCCCTATCCCGGATAGCGATACCACGACTTTTCCAAGCTTCTCCAGAGTTGCGCATCTGTGCGCCACCGTCTCCCGGCTTAACTCCGTATTTGCGTGGGTTTCCTTTTTTATCCGCGGCGCCGCGGCGCGCGGAGAGTGAGGGCTGGGGTCTCCCCGGGCCGGCGTTGCTTCTCGATGTGAGAGAGGTGCTTGTTTCTGTCTCCACGCCGTGTTGCCCGCCGTCACCTCAAAAATGGAGACAGGTTCTGTTAAGGTTGGGGTGGGGGGGAGAGAAGGTATCTAGTCCTGCGGATCTAAAAACTTTTTTTCCCCCCAGTATTATTTTGTCGGCTGAACAAGAGGTCTGAGAGTAAGTATCTCAAACATTCTCCTCCGAAAGGGGTTTTAAGGCTTCCTCCAGCCACACCTGTGCCCGCTATTCATTCGGGAATAGAACTATCACTGAGTGGGCGCGCCTGGAAATTTCTCAGCTGTCTAAGTCTCCTGTGCACATCGCGAGTGGGACTTGACTCGGTTTTAGAGTCCCACGGGGGAGGGATGGAGTTTGGGGTCCCAGCCAACGCCCAGTCAACCGACCCATCCCCCCACCCCGAAATGAGTCTCAGCCACGACTAAAAGGAGCGCATCCGGTTGCAACAGTCTTCGAGGAAACGTTCTGCCTAGCTCTGTGCATCTGGCAGAACTCAACCAGGGGACAGCGTTTTGCGAAACTGCGTTTTTTTGGGTTCAGTCAGTTCAGTCGGTACTGGCTGACTTTACTAGTGAAGCGAGATAAGAATTTCAAACAGGGCCGTCATTTTCTGGTAATTCGTTTTTTAATAATAAAACAGACACATGCAAACCCTATTTTCATTTTTACTTTTGAATTTTACCAGAAATCCCAAATTGGATATTACGCATAACCATCTAGGATGGTGAGGCTGTCATTTAAACCCATTTTCACTCGGTCTTTCCGTTTCCTGAGCACGGCTGGAGACGACAGCTGGGGCTCGCAGGATCTTTGCTCCGACTTTAATTTGGCGCTTCTTTAGGGAAATTCCCGCTTCCGTCCGAGGGCGCTTCGCGGAGCATGACAGCGGGACCCCACCCCACGCCACGGGCGTAAGGAAGTGGCTGCACCCCTATCTCCTAGCCGCGACGTGCGCTCCCTGCCTAACAGACAGAGGCGGGAGAACTCCGAAGAACGAGATTCCAGCCGATTACTCCCCACCCCACGCCTTCTCACTAGGCCCCCCTCCCCCAGCGTGGTCTGATTTTGAGGTCCCAGGATTACTGGAGAGATGCGTGTCTGTTTGTGGTTCGGGGATGCGAACGTGGGTAGGCACGCGCTCCAGCTCTGCCCGCTGCATTTTGGAGACAGGATTTGACTCCGCCGGTTGCACCAGGAGACTTTGTCCTGGGAGCCCTGGACCAATTAGAACAAACTCGCCCGGGTTAACTCTGTTTCCTCCGTTTCCTGGCCTGCCCTCCCAGCTGCTCCCACCTTCTCTCCCAGCTGTTCGTGTCCCCCCAGGGCCGGAGACCGCAACAGGTTCCAGTCGCCACGTGGCCAGGTCCCGTGCGATCGGGGGAGAGCACGTGCGGCCGAGCGTGCCCCCCGGCTTTCGTTGCACCCACAGATCAGTGGTCAGCCTTGGGTCTCCCCTAGTTGTGAGCGGGGCTGGAGCGTTCATTCACCCTCACACTGGGGAAAACCTTTTCACCTAGTTGTGGAGCGCACAAATAGGCGTGGCAGAGGAGCCGGGACGCGAGTCAGGCGCACCCGCGCTGCGAGCCACAGGACCCGGGAACGTCCCCCTCCCCCGCCCCGCACCCGCCGCACTTGTGTGCCCCGCACGTGTGCTCTCAATTCCGAAGCTGGGAAGAGTGATTGTGCGCATCCTGCTCTGTTTACAGGTCTCCTGGCACCACAGGTTATGAGCCTTGGGCCCTCACGCTGGGGGATGCGAGTCGTCAGGTGGCCAGAGGATTGCGGCGCCTGAAGGGGCCTCAGGGTAGCCGGTCCGCCAGTCTGCCTGCGGCGGGAGCCCTTCTTCCTCCCCTGAAGACTGCGACTGCGGGGTGCTGGCTGCCGTCTGCTCGGTTTAGCCGAGGTCTGTCGTGCTCAGCTGGACCTGACATAGAGCCGAGCAGGGACCCAGATACTTGGAGAGATTGGCCTCCACGCTTTCCGCCGCGTTTCTTCTTCCCCCGGTTGATCTCTCTTACTCCTATTTCTATCTAGACTTGTTTTTAGAGCAACTTGAATTTCCAGGGTACGTTCCACCTGTCCTAACAAACAATGTCAGAGTTTCTGATAGATTCCACAGGGCGGTAGAGGGTGGTCGAGGGGCAGCTGCGCGTGTGGGAACTCCATCGGACGCTAGAAGGGCTTCTATAGGGACTACTCCTGCTAAGAGAAGGTCGTGTTAAAGAGCTCAGATTTTCAGACCTTTGAAAAGGGTAAGAGGTAGATGTAGAGAGGACTTTGGTAAGCTACAAGTAGGTCAGTGTTTTTCAAACTGAGGGTCCTGACCCATTAGTGGTTTGTAAAATCAATATAATGGGTTGCGATCAGAATTTTCTTTCAAAGAAATATAATAACAGACAGGCAACCACGAGTGCTTTGCACAGAATAGCCGAAGGGTAAAATGTCTAAGCACTGTTGGCTGAAACTTTGGATAGGCCACAAGTATAGACTGTATTTATGAATGTGGGTCTCAGGCAAAAAGTCTGAGAGCCACTGCTGAGGGACCCGTCTATGCCGGAAGTGAAGGAGGGGTGTTGCCTTTACTGAGAGATGCTGATAAGGAAATTTCAGCACTGTGGTTTTGTGGTTAGTCTTCACTTTTCTGTATATTTTATTTTTTGTTCCACATCTCCTCCCCAACTGCACCAAGATCCCACATTTCTTTATCCTCTGGCTTGGTTAAGTGCTTGGAGCCCCGTTGGGGCCTTGTAAGGACCAGAAGACAGGCCCACAAAGCCACTCCTTTTCCTTTCCCTCTGTCATTTAGCACCTGGGAAGAGAGTGAACAGTGAAGTCTCCTGGGGGAAGCCAGAGAGAGGGTAGGGGAGTGACCCTCCCATTGTCCGTTCACCATGTGCCTGGTCTTTTCACTTATTGCCCAACACTAGGAAAGAAGCAAAGCTTTTGAGGAAAATAGGTAGAGACAGGGATGGGTAAAGACAGTGAAAATACTGAGAAAGATCAGATAAGTGGGGACTGAGGGGATGGAAAAAGAAGGGAAGTCTTAGGATTTATTTAATCAGAGAACTAGAACTGAAGGCCAGTAGAGATGGGAAGGAGAGGACTAGAATGCCCTAGAAAGGCAGGATGCCAGGGAGCCAACAATAATGTGGATGGGCTTGGAGGAAAAAGAAGTGATCAATAAGAGCAAACAGAAAGGGCACATAAAGGAGGCTGGGGGTGGGGTGAGGTGGCAGGTCTAAGATGAAAGTTGGATGTTGAAGCCATAATAAAAGGAACATGTAAGGGGAGTGTGGCTAGGTGTGGGAAACCTTGGGTTAATGGGGACCACACAGCAGTTTCAAGTTATGTCAGAAAGAAATTTAAAAAGGGGAAAAAAACCACAACATTGGCACAGAAAAGTACTTCCCCTGTTATTTCATTCTAAGGAGCTTCGAAGGCAGGCTTGTTTCCAAAGGGGTGCTGTCATCTCCAGGCTGACGGGATATGGATTCCTTTGAAGATTCAGGCCAACGTGAAAGGCAGAACCAAATGGCAGATGAGGCTGAACCAAATGGCAGATGAGTAACTTCCACGGTTACTGAGATTCCTCAATCACAGTGCATAACTGCTTGTCTTGCTGCAAGGCTAGGTCTCAGCTCACGTAATCCTCTCAACTCCATCCTGTGAGGTTCAAATTGTTGCTTCCATTTTACAAATAAGATAAGGCTCAAAGATATTGTTAAGTATCTTGGCTTCTAAGTACTTGGAATAGCTGGAATTTGAACTCAGAACCAAGACTGTAGTCCCAACTGCCTTGCTCTTGTGCTACCTGGGGAGAAGGATTGTACCATTTCCCTCAGCAACTTTTAACAAAACTATGAATTTCTGCTGAGAGTTGAAGATATTGTATTTAGACTTCTACAGGGGAGAACTGACTAAATCATAGTGGGGTAGTGATAATAGTGCATTGCTCTTCTTTCTTATTTATGAGAATAATCTCTTTGGATTATTCTGACTAGGTTTTGATTGCTTTCATAGTTAATGTGTGAAGGAGTTTTGAGCTGTTTGCTTTGCTGCCCATGAAAAGAATAGGAATGATTGCTGTATTTGTTTATGTCACTGAGAAAGTCATATTAAAGGTAGTAAAGAGGAAAAATGTTTTTGCTCCTCAAGTTGTTTGAATTTCCTTTTATTAGTCATTTGATTTTTAGCCAGCTTCTACATTTCCTCTCAGAAAAACCGAATTGCACATCAGTAAGCTCACTGCAGCCACAGCCCGGAGCAGACCACTCTGTAAAAACGGGCTATGCACGAGCCATTCACTCTTTCTCCTGCTTCTCCTGTATTGTGGTCTGCAGTGTTGAACTGTTATGAACATTTTCTTAAAAGCTTCTCTCACAGTCCACCAAATGGCAAGGATAGATTTTGCTTCGAGTGTCCAGTGTAGCATGATATTTCTCCAAAATACTATCTGTATCCAACTTGGCATGGTCAAAGGGCTGCCAAAACAGTCTTATTCTATTACACAATTTATTAGAATATAGCACTTGACAAACAAAATATGGTGGATTTAGATCAGCTCTTTGCTTATACAATAGATTTTGTTTGTCTTTGACATTTAATTTAAATTTTGCTTATCTGAGGGCTGGGAATAGGATAAGTATGTTCTGCATGTGTTCTGCTTCTTGTTTTATAAAACTTGCCTGTCTGAAGCTATCCGGAAATAATTCACAATCAATGACTTAGGACAAGGAAGCCTTGTGACATGTTCTGAAAGTGGCTTTCTGAAATGAAGTTGTGAAAAGTTGAATTATGGAGACCCTAACAGAGGGTTTTATATTTGAGGAATGAAGATAGCTACATTTGCTTTCCTGGTCTTTTGCTGAATTATCCACCCTGTACAATGAATTGATAGAGCTCAAAACAAGCTTCCAGAAGTCCATAATGAATCTATCTGATGCCATGGATCTATGTTCTGTGTAACTGTCCCACTCTCGGTAGCGCTGGGCAGAATGTGCCTGGGCCACATGTGTGGAAACATCAAAAACGTTTGACAGATCAGTGACTTATTTTTAATATATCGGAGAAAAATAAAGTCTGTTGCTGTAAAATCTGCACTTGCAGATGTGTTAGCCCTAAATAACCTTTAAAATTGGTCGTGGCGTGGTGGGAGATCTTGGTATTCATGAGTGTTTTGACATGTTTGACATTTTATGTATGGTGTATTGCTCTGTCTTTCTTGCATTTTTTTCCCCAATAATGCATGTTTTCCTACTAAAATGCAGCTCTTGGTGTTTACATTTGGCATCTATAAGTTTCCTTATTGGATGGTTTGTTATTATTTATGCAAATAATGTTTTAATGAATTAGGTTAAAACTACTTTCTTTACTATGGCTATAAAAAGAGATCCATATAAAGAAAAGATAATTTGATTTTTAGTTTTTAAAGAAAAAATATATTTGATATATGTCAAACATACCAAATTTGCTACAGTCCTGGATTATAACATAAGGAAAAGCTATTCTATGGGATGATTATGCTTTCAGAAGCTGAGGAATTTGTATGCCAGAATCTGGTGTAATGAATAGAGGTTTTGAAGTCTGTCTGAGAAGCATTTAAAATTGTCCTCTATTTGTTTATTTTTGGAAGGAATGTAAAGGATTCTTAGTAGGAAATTACCAATTGAGCTGAGCAATTTAGGTAGCCTTTAGGTAAGTATACTTTAAAAAAATTTACATACTTAAATATAGAGAGAATCAAAGATTTGGACAACATTCTCTGAATAAGATATAGGTTTGATACTCATGGTCATCTTTCCTTTGTATCTTCTATGTTAGTTCTGCAGGTAGGGCTGAGTAAATGAGTTCAAAAGACTTAGCTAATCTTTGGTGAGGCATTTTTCAAATTTATGAATACCATGCTAAGAAAAGAATTGCATTTTTTTTTTGAGTGTTGGAAAAGGCAACAACTTTGAAAAGATTTTGTTACCATTTTCACCTTGTGTGATAAACATGGGTGCTACGCAAACTCTGCTCTAATTTCTGTTCAGACTTGTTGAAGAGGATGGCTGGATTTGGCTGAAAGTATTGTAATTTAGAACTAATAAATCTCTAATTACCTTTTCCCCCTCTAAAGCTGATGTTGCTAATAATGTGACTTCCCTTTGAATGTTATTCTCTTTAAGACTGTTACTGACTCTAAGGCTTTGACATTTTTTTGTCCCAGATATTTCTCCTGTTCTTAAGCTTCACCTGTTGTCATCTGCTAGGACCGCACTGTACCTCCAGGAGGACAAAGGGGCAAGTTCCTCTGTCCAGGATGTCATCGCTGCTTTTCCTTTGGAGTGGAAGTTTTATGTGCACTTTCCTATGTTCCCTCTCCCTGGGGACTAGCACATCACTGCCATGACACCCACAACAGTTATGGCCTGGGGTTTGACAAGAATACCATAAGTTTACTTTCGGTTAGCACAAGTATTTAATGTTGCATCTTGCAATTCAAGTAGTATCAAGAGACCAACTTGCACACTATCTGTTATCTATCGGGATCTTCCAGTTTCTCCTCAGGACTCTCAAAGCCTTAGGTCTTTCACATCCCTTTGAGGATTTTTCTGAGGAAAATTTCTCTCATAAAACACAAGACAACAGAAAACTTTAACATAAAGGTGAAGTGCTGTTCTTTTAAAAATAGTATTTTGACTTGTAGAGCAAAGTGGATGATAGAGACTAACACTAACAAGATGGTGAATCTCATTTCCAATGTTATGAGTTAGGAAAAAAGTGGAAGGCTCATCTTCAGTGTGCAGTGTTTTGTATGCTTAACATTGCTTCCATCAAAATATGTATTGTTGATTCATTCATTACATATCTTGTATGTACTTAACAAAAAAAGCAAGAAAAAGAAAATCAAGTGCTTGTGTTTCCTTGAGGTAATTTCCCTTAACATGTATTCAAAGTAAGCATTCCAATGTAGTATAATATAAAATAGTTATGGAATTTGATGACGATAGGAAACTTGGTGTGAGTGAGAAATGCACCACTCATTAGATTGCAAGTAGCAATGTATGATACAGAAAAGGCAAGGTACTTTAAACAGGAAGCTGTAAATAAGCATTTTTTCCCTTTCTGTAACTAGAATACAAATACTTGCATTATGTAGACATATTCATAAATTTTGATGATAACTTAGTGAAACAGGACCATAAATATGGAAACTAGGCATATTATTAAATGTATATGATTTAGCAATGAATGCTTATTATTTTTAAAAGTCTATGTTCCTATAGCTTTTACTTAGAGAAATCAATCTCCCACTGTTATGAACAACCTAATCATTTTTTTCCTCTAGCTAATAACGGTACCTTCCAAAATTGAAGACTGAACAGCAGTCATCAAACTTAACAACCCAATGATCAAATTACAAAACTGATGACTAAAAAGAGCATGATACCTGTGATACAATTTCACAAAATCTTTTTTGAAATATTATTCAGATTGACGTGAGCACTGTCACATGTGCTGAACGTTGATTGAAAGAACATAAATAAAATGAACTGTTGTCTGGCAGTAAGCTGACTTGTGTGGTATGATTCAGTGGAGGTGGTATTATAAGGTTTTTATTTAACCTTATTATTAATAATCCTTATAATGGGCAAAGATCACATTAATTACAGTCACAAATGTACTGAATGGAGAACTTGGTGAGGCCAGAGAAATACAGAGGCACAAGGAGAGGTCAGACATACACGGAGAAAATGAAACACTTCTCAGCTGAGAAAGATAAAAGCAAATATATCCACTACATGTCGCAACATAACGGGTTTGAAATACAGATTATGAGTGCAAGAGAAATATTTGTAAAACGCTAATGCTTGGAGTGAAGCCTAGATTAAAAATTTGGAAGAAATAGTCCACATAAAATTAGAGCAAAAAAAAAGAAAAATCATATATGCTTTTAAAGCTGCTTGTCCAGGGACTTCTCACCATCAGAACAAGAGAGGTGCTAATCTTTTCCTGAAGAAAGCTTTAAGGAGGCAAGGCCAAAATCCTGCATGTAGTCCTGAACCTCCCAGCACCAGAGGGATGTTGACAAATTGGACAGATTTCAAAGAACCACAACAAAAATGATTAAGGGCTGGAGCAATTGACTTTAGAGAAAAGATTAAAAGAACCAATTATGTGTTGCTTATCCAAACAAGACAAGCAGTAGACTGGGGAGGAGACACAAGAAAACCATGTATGATTATTTGAAGAGTATAAATATCAAGGTAGAAGATGAACTGTTTAGATTGGTCCAAGGTGGTGATAACTTTGAGATAAGAGGAAGAAAATAAGTAAAGAGGGATTTAGAAAAATAATTTGCATAGTTTTATTTGTAAAATAATGGGACCAATTTTGAGGAATTAGTAAACTGTGTTGCATTATTATTATTTTAATGCAAAAAGATCATTTATTCACTACTAGGAAAACTTTGAGAGGAGAAGAAAAAAACAATAGTTTACTTCAATTTAGAATGGGAAGAATTTTAAATGTAGTTTAAATGAAATATGACACATTTGAATAAAGGTCAGAGTGAATCTTAAATGAAGCTATCCTAAAAATAGAATCTTTCCTACTTTCAGAGGTCTTCTGAGCAGTAGCTGATTTACTCTTCTTATAATGTTCTAGACTAGGGTAATCTTACCTTGGTCAATGGAATAAGAGGATTTTAATAAAATATTCCTTTCATGGAATTGTTTCCCCTTATAATGGAAGCAATGTTGATGGAACACAGCGCACTAAACCCACAAATACATAAAAGAAGCAAGAAGTGCTCTCTTTTGTCTTTTATTAGTATTTTTTCTGGCATGTCCCTCTGAAATTTGGTGCAGCTTGGAAGGGAAGAGCATGAATGGAATGAAGTAGCCACTTTAAATTATAATAAGCAAGGAAGTGAGGGAGAGAATATTACAAAGCATCCTGCTCTAGAAGCCAAGAAAGGAAAATATTTCTTCCAGCATCAATAAGAAGTAGAAATAGATCTAAAAACGTTAATAGTTAAAAAAAAAGAAGAAGAAGAAGAAAGGTAACTCAAAACTCAAAAGGATCGCCTGCTTTCCCTGCCATAGGAAGGGAGTGATTTTTCTGTGCTGAAAGATGCAGTCTGTGAAGTAGAGAGAGATGCAGAAAGAGAATCTCATTAACATGAGCTCTCCACTCCCCATGCACTTTGAAACTGCCTGCTGTCAGGCTGCTGAGAAGCCAACATATGCAGGCTTCCAGGGTGTGCCTGCTGCAGAAGGCTGTGTGTAATTATTTCTGGATAGGATCCTATATATGATTCCATGATAATACTGACTTATAGTCTGTCTTTATTTGAACTGGTAGTTCCTCTATGCCTAAGCTTCTGACACTAAGGTATCATGTTGGGAGCACACAGGTATTTTCTCTTAAGCTGCATAGTAAATGTTGATGCCTGAAATCTGGTGCATTTAGTGTGCTGATTGGAGGGGAAAACAAAAAGCTAACATTTATTTTTACATTTTTGGAGATATTGTTTATATCCAGTACGTGAAAGTTTGTGTCAATTATAGTGGGTTGGTTTTATCTGGAGTACCTTTACATTTCTAAAGTGTATGTTTTATACCAAAACTTACCACATAATTTTAGCTTCAAGATAGCATATAAAATGTCTGTGTGGTACCTTCTTAGTCTGCCACAGAGGATCCCAACTATTTTTATTATTATTATTTGTTTTAAAATGTTTAAAAAAACACATTCCCCTTATAAAAGTCAATGAACTATATTTACTGGACAGTTTTATTAAGTGAAGAGGATGCTATAAGATTTCAGTATATTTTTAAATTCATTTTGTAAGTGGTCATAATTTCTGTTTTTATTGTAGCAAACTCCTCAGCCCAGAGACTTAAGTTAATCATTTTTGCCTTAAAAAGTGATAGAAAAGAGATTACACAGGTAGAGTATGCTGTAAGCAAACATTTATAATCACTAAACTGCTTTACTTTTGTTACTGTGCTAATGATTTAATGGAAAAAATGACCTTACTTTTGCACAAAAAATTAATTAAAGTAAATAAAGCTGCTATTATTGACTTTTCTTGTAAAACTAATGATAAACTTTTCTAACAAGGAACATTTCTGCTGTAACTGTGCATTTAAAAATACCACTGTGGATAAAGGAGGGGTTGATTTTTATTTTCAGTGTTGTGATAAGCTTATTTCAAATACTCCTAATTCTTCTGATCATTTATAGGAATGTTGAATTTTAGATTATTCTATTTAACCTAGGTTCGACAACTAATGTCAAAGTCTGTTTATTATTCTAATTTATTTAATAGCCAAGAATTTGTTCTAAGTGCTATTAATGTTTTTTTAATGAATTAATCATTTCTTTTTTCTTTTTAATCTTGTAATGGCTCCAAAGTAGAATCTCAGTCCTAACCCTTCCATTTGCATGCTAAAACTTTCATTTAGTTTACTTTTTACTTGATTTTGAGCTCAGGTTTTTGACCACAAAACTTCATTAATTTTTCTTTTTCTTCATGCATTTTTCTTTTTTTTTAAAGCGTTTTCTGGATGTGGACCATTTTTAAAGTCTTTATTGAATTTTTTACAATATTGATTCTGTTTTATGTTTTGTTTTTTTGGCCATGAGGCATGTGGGATCTTAGCTCCCCAACCAGGGATCGAACCCTCACCTCCTGCATTGGAAAGTGAAGTCCTAACCACTGGGTGACCAGAGAAATCTCTGCATTTTTTTTCTTCCTGTGCTGTTTGTGGTTCCTTTCTGTCTGTCGTTTAAAAGCAAAGGATAAGTCCAACCAGGCCAGAGGGGTCATGTTAAGGAAGCTGAGGGGCAATGACACTGTATAAATGAATTGTCTAGATCCTTGCAAATTCACTAGATCATTGCACAACATGTAAATTTTCTTTGGGTACAAGAACATTATTATTAACCATGACATGGCATGCAATATTTATAATGTCTATTTTGTGAGTTAGATTGATTTTTGAGATGGTTAACATTTATTGTCTTCTTAGGAAGATAAGCACTTGTCTTTTTACAGAATTATCAAATGAACTTAAAGTGGTCCCACAAGGTTATCTAAGGCCACCTTTCTCTGGGCCAGTCTTGTCCTGTTTCCCTTGCATGTCAAAGACAATATTCTAGTTTATATCTAAGTACACATAGGGATTTGTCATGGAATGGGGATTTGAAAAAGAATTTTATGAGCACTTTAATATTAGATGCTAACTACTTTGAATATGCCATTAAAAGCAATGAAAGATTTATCTTTTGATAAATTTCTGGGACCTAGTGAAAATCCTTAGGCACTCAAGTGTTTTACCCCATAGTGCATTAACACATTTATATTCCAGATAAACGTCTCAGAAATGACTGTTTTTAGGCCCACTTTAGGAAGGGCATATTTTGCATATAAAATATTATGATACAGTGACAGAATATTATAGCATTTAGTGAATGATTTTGTGAATACTCTCCCAAGTGTTTTTAGGATGCCAAGAGTATCTAAATTACATTATGTACATTTGGCTTACTTATACAAAATGTATTTATTTATAGAAAAAGTAGATTTTTGAGATGATTCTTTAACATATGTGAATAACTTCCAGTGATTTTTTTTTCCAAGGAATAAGATTTGAGTTGGTATGAACATGAGAGTTCCTGACAATGGTAAGTTTTGTTGCTTAACACTTTGTTTGTGGATTTATAAATAAGGACTTATGTTCTAAAGATGTGCACAGTGCAGAGGAAACGCTTGAGGCAGTAGACATATACTGTTACATATACAGATACCCAATTGCTTTGACACTAATTAGGGCATAAATAATGGCATACCTAACCAAAGGCAAGCAAAACATTTGTGTAGTCATTAAAGTAAAATTTACTTCTTCACAGGTTCAAAGTTCATGTTTAAAGCAGTCTAGGTCAGTTAGACAAAACATAAACTAGTAGACGTATGCACAGTGCCCAGCTGTTCGTTGTACTGAGTGCACTGAACTCCTTTTGAGAGTCTAGGATCTGGAGCCTTGTGGAACTAGGAAGTGTTGACATATTTAATAGGACAGTCCTTGTCTTAGAGCTTTTTATTTTCCGTCAGTGTATATAAGATTATCCATACCTATCTTGCTCCCCTTGTTCATTTCTATTTAGAGTTTTTAAGGGAAGAATGAACCCATATTATGCTGATATCAGGAGCCCTTCAAGAATTAGATTAGTTGCTTAAAGCTCTCTGTTTTAGAAAAATAAAGGGAAGAAGCACTCTCCCATGAAATGATAGCTTTAGGATCCTTTAGGAGCACCTTGGGGAATAGTTGTGAACTGCTGCTGCTGCTAAGTCGCTTCAGTCGTGTCTGACTCTGTGCGACCCCATAGACAGCAGCCCACCAGGCTCCCCCATCCCTGGGATTCTCCAGGCAAGAACACTGGAGTGGGTTGCCATTTCCTTCTCCAATGCATGAAAGTGAAAAGTGAAAGTGAAGTTGCTCAGTCGTGTCCAACTCTTAGCGACTCCATGGACTGCAGCCCACCAGGCTCCTCCATCCATGGGATTTTCCTGGCTAGAGTATTGGAGTGGGGTGCCATTGCCTTCTCCATAGTTGTGAACAGTTGGATATAAATGTGAGAGTTGACTAAATACAAGATGATTGTTATTCCATCACTCAATAATTTAATGCATTGTATCATGTACAAGATAGAGTGAGATTCCTGGCACTTCCTGTGAGTATTGAAATAAAAGTAGCAATTGTTGTAAGTAACCAAACACTTAAGTTGGCTGAGAGTTGCAGACTACTAGCTGTTTTAACTTTGAGCAAATTTACCTAGCCTATCTATGCCTCAGTTTCCTTTTCTGTAATTGTGACAAAAGGTAGTCTGGCATATGATGAATTCCCAGTAAGGTATGGTTACTTCTATTGCCACCATCTCATAGGTCCTGAGAATATAAGCAGTTTTAATTTCAATTTCATCTTCCACTCATTCTTTTTATAGTTGTACTTGGTAGTTTGTAATATTGTTCAATCTGAAGGGCCATTTTTGTGTTTCTTTAATTGACAAATCTTGACAGCAAATTCTTTACGTTGCTACTCTAGGAACACAGAGAATACAAAGAAGAAAATCCATATCACTTCTGTCAAGTCTCCTACAGTTTAATAAGAAGGACATGCAGGAAAACAGGGCTTCCCAAGTGGCTCAGCAGTAAAGAATCTGCCTGCCTATGTAGGAGATGTGGATTTGATCCCTGGGTTGGGAAGATCCTCTAGAGGAGGGCATGGCAACACACTTCAGTATTCTTGCCTGGAGAATCACATGGACAAAAGAGCCTGGTGAGCTACAGTCCATAGAGTGGCAAAGAGTGGCACAACTGAGCACAGCACACAGCACAAGAAAACAAACACTTTCAGCACAGTGTTAATGGCTCTGGCAATGGCACCCCACTCCAGTACTCTTGCCTGGCAAATCCCATGGACAGAGGAGCCTGGTGGGCTGCAGTCCATGGGGTCGCTAACAGTTGGACACAACTGAGCAACTTCCCTTTCACTTTTCACTTTCATGCATTGGAGAAGGAAATGGCAACCCACTCCAGTGTTCTTGCCTGGAGAATCCCAGGGACGGGGGATGGGCTGCCATCTATGGGGTCGCACAGAGTCGGACACGACTGAAGTGACTTAGCAGCAGCAGCAAGCCATGTGTTGGGATGGAGTACTCAAGTATTCCTGGGAGCATCTCTTGCAGACAAAGAGTTTACTTCTAAGGCAAAAGGAAATGTAAGATTAAAGACCTAGAAATACAAAAAGTCCTAGGGTTTTCTGGGAAATGCTGGCATATAAAATCTGTGTATATATTGGCAGACGCCATTAGATTTGATAATCAGAACCTGGGTTCTGCAAAGCCATACAAAGGAATTTATATTTTATACTTTGACTAATTGTCAATCCATGAAACTTCAACTGGGAAGTGAAATCATTGGATTAACTTTTCATAAAGATCACTCTGCCTAGACATGGATGGATTGAGGGTGAGAAGTTGCTTTAAGAAATAGAGAATGTTGCATATATCTACGGAGAAGGCAATGGCACCCCACTCCAGTACTCTTGCGTGGAAAATCCCATGGATGGAGGAGCCTGGTGGGCTGTAGTCCATGGGGTCGCTGAGTCGGACATGACTGAGCGACTTCCCTTTCACTTTTCACTTTCATGCACTGGAGAAGGAAATGGCAACCCTCTCTGGTGTTCTTGCCTGGAGAGTCCCAGGGACGGGGGAGCCTGGTGGGCTGCCGTCTATGGGGTCACACAGAGTCGGACACGACTGAAGTGACTTAGCCGCAGCATATATCTAGAGAAAAGATGGGTCTCTGAATTAAGGCAATACAGCAAAGGAGACTGGCATGCAGTTTGTCTTGGTCTCTGAGGTGCAGGGGTGATTCAGGCTCCCCTCCTCCATTCTAGAATTCTTTCAGTGGTATCTTGTTCTTGAACAAATGTTAGCCATTCTTGTGAGGGGGGAGCAAATTCAGGAAGAATCTGTGTCCCCATCTTGGTGGTGTCACTCTCCTTACTCTTTTGAAAGTGGTTACTCATGGGGAGATGAATAGTATTGAAAGAGGATGGAAAATTTTTTTCCATTTTATTATACATATTTCTGCACTGGTAATTTCACTGCACCCCCCCCCCCATCCCCAACACACACCCAGGTGCCATGTACTCATTGGTGAGTTTTATAAATTTTAAAAATTGACAAAATTTTCTCACTATCAAATAAAATTAACCAAAAGGCACCTCCTCCTCATTGTTTTCTTATGGGTTTGAAATGTCTTCTGTCACTGAAATGTATACCTTGAAAGTTGTGACTCTCTTAACTTGAAAATAATTTTATAATCATCTAGCAAGCTGTATTTTATTTCTGATTGTTTTATACATTATCAAAGACATATTTGTCACTTACTACTTAATAACATTTTTTGCTTTTCTTAAAGAATGTATAGAGTACCAAAAAATTCATCTATCAAGATTATCGCAACAGCCTTTGGCTGTGAGAATATCAAGAAATGACTGATAATTAGTTTTCATTAGAGAGAAGAGAGAAGCAAAGAAGAATAAATCTGCTACCATATATGTGAGTCAATCTAGGATTGAGAGCTCTATTTTTTCTTCCATGTGAATGACTTTATGTTTTTAAATTATAATTCTACTATAGAAAGATAAATAGCACATGAATACTTCAGATTTGTAACATCCTTGAAAACTTTATTAAGGATAAAATTTGTTCATTTAAAGAGGAGCAGTATTTAAATTAAAAATATATACTGCTACAAAGAGTATAAATTTGTTTTAATGGGTTATGAAAAAAATAGTTGTTCTTCGTGACTTACATGTATCAAGAAGACAAGAGTTTTAATGGATCTTGGTGTTCTTTGTTGTTGTCTTAAACATTATATTAGTTTCAGGTGTACAGCATAATTATTTGATGTGTGAATATTTTGCAAAATAAATATATACCCATATTCTTTCTTCTCATTGCAAATTACTTGTGAATAACACTAGGTTCTTTGAAAATATACTATGTTTCCTGGTTCCCTTCAGAAAAGACCTATTCGGGATTCTCTGTATCACCTCTCAGCTTCAGACTCTAAGTTCAGAGTCAGGTTTGCCTTATATCTTGTTGCTGACAAATCTTATGCAAAGAGTAACCCCAGCATCACAAGTGATGATGTGTTCTGTTTTTAAAGGCAGTTTCTGGGTGTCTAGGTCACATTTCAAAGCATCAGATTGCATGGTTCACTCCAAAGCTACGAATTCTTCTATGGACAGATGTTTTTTTTAAATTTTTGCTGTGATTATTTCTTTGAAGTTCCTACAAAGGTAAGCAAAAAAATCAGGGTTGTGGACTGTTTGGGGAGAAGAGTCATTGTTATTCCAACAATATTTTATTTATAAGTCAAGAAATGTCTCTTTAATACCATTCTTCTTTTTCGAGTTGTTGTTTAGTTGCTAAGTTGTGTCCAACTCTTTTTGCAACCCTGTGGACTGTAGCCCGGCAGGCTCCTCCCCATAGGATTTCTTAGACAAGAATATTAGAGTTGGTTGTCATTTCCATCTCCAGAGGATCTTCCCCATCCACGGATTGAACCCATGTCTCCTGCTTGGCAGGCGGATTCTTTACCAATGAGCCACCAGCAAAGCCTCCTTTTCAAGTAGAGTGATGTAAATGCTCAATCTTTTTGAAAAAGAAAAAGAAAAATACACACGCTGTAAGACAAAAATTGTACATTTAAGTTATGAGCTTTTATGCTAAGGGAAAGGTGTACAAATGTTGATGCATATGAAAATACAATTCATTAAAATGAGCATTTGTTTTTACAAAGAATTAATACAATAGATTTGGCAAAAATAAGGATTTCATCATAATTTCATGTAAATCATAATTTCATGCAGAAATGTAAAGCACCCATGTATTGCTAGAAGGATGCAACTATGTCTATGAAAAACATACTTTCATGTTTTATTTACATTTTGGGTATATTTTACTGAAAACTTAGGGGTAAAAATCAAACGTATTGCCTATTGTTAAAAAATCATGCTTGTAGCCTCCCAAATATCTATTTCAAGGTTATAAATATTTACTAAAAAAAACTCAATATGTAATCAAAATAAATTATAATTCAAGGACAAGATACTATCATGTTTAGAACTTAACAATCAAAAATCAGACAAAAGAACCATCACTGCAGATGCCCTTGAAGAGTGAATTGTATGCTTTTTTTTATACTGATTCCAACCAAGCAAATAATTTTTACCTAAAATAATTTTTTTTTTTCCAATTGTAGATTAACTAGGCATGGCAACCCACTCCAGTATTCTTGCCTGGTGAATTCCATGGATAGAGGAGGCTGGTGGGCTACAGTTCATGGGATCACAAAGAGTTGGACACAGGTGAGCGACTTTCACTTTGGGGCTTCCCAGGTGGTGCTAAGTGGTAAAGAACCCACCTGCCAGAACTGGAGACTTAGGAGAAATGGGTTCCATTCCTGGGTCAGGAAGATCCCTGGAGGAGGGCATGGCAACTCACTCATTTTTTTGCCTGGAGAATCCTATGGACAGAGGAGCCTGGCGGGCTATAGTCCATAGGGTTGCAAAGAGTTGCAAAGAGTCAGACACAACTGAAGTGACTGAGCACACAGTCTTGAAGTTTTTGTTTTTAATCCTTGTGAAGATTTCCTGGTTAGCCAGTTTGTAAAATGCAGCTCACTTGGGACATTGTGAGGCAGAGAATGACAGGATATGGGTCTGGAGACAAAAGCAAGAGCTGGATCACCCAGGATCTTTAAGTGGCATTATCCTTATCCTGAGGGCAACGGGTCCCCAGCAATATAAATTACCAGTAGATATTATCAGTCTTATTGGAAGATGATGGCTTCTTTAAAGAAGACTTTTCTCTTGGGTCAAAAGTGCCTAAAGATAAGGTATTCATTAATTAATTAAGCAAATACTTATTAGATTTCTATTAGTACCAGATAACATGAGGGATGTAAAAATGAAAAACACAGATGCTTAGTCTAATGGAGCAGTAACAAAAAGCAACAAATATGCTATATAGTAAGCAGTGCTGGAATAGATGTATGCACGTTGTATCACAGGAATGCAAGGACACATGTTTATTTCACGTCGTTAGGAAATGAAAACAATCTATGAATATATATAGTTTTTCTTTACACATAAAGCTTATAGAAATTATTTAAAAATACTTGTAGTGTTTGTGTGTGTGTATGAAATCCTCAAAGGTGTGTAAGCCTTTTCTTACTTACAAAAATATCATACAAGTGAACTTGATATGAGCTTGACACATTCATTGTTCTGAGTTGGCCTAAAACATTTTAGGCCTCGACATAATTTGATGTATAGCATGACTATATTACAAATCCCTCCACAGAAGAAATTGCTGAGACAAATATAGATTTATCTGCTCTGTTACTCAAGACTCTTAGTGTTAATTCATTAAAAAATGTATTGAGTACCTAGTATGTATCAGGCAATATGCTAGGGCTGGGGATCAAAATGGAAAAGAAAGACATAGTCTTGGCTCCTCCAGAAAATACAATCTAGTGGGAAATATAGATAACTAGACAGTCAACCTCACATTGTTGTGTTTTTCTAGTTGGCGAACATTTTCTTCTTCACTGGTAGTTGTCACTTCTCCGTATTGAGTTGTTTCAAAATCTGATTAGAGGTGATACTAATTAGTAGTTGTGAATGAGTAATACCGTCTTTTCTCATTCAGGAGCAACCTGCTTCGTTTCTTATTCCTAAAACAATAACATCGTAAATATGGAATTGGTTTACATATATAATATCTTATTTATTCAGTAGGCTTGTTTAAACCCTTTGGGAACAAGCCAGTTACAAATGAATGAATAAATATTTACAAATATTTACAACTGTCATTGATGAATGTTTTCGATGTATCCTTTACATTCAGTAACTCATTTAATCATCAGAACAACCCTGTGAAGAGGATCTTATATTCCTCATTTTATTGAAAAGGGATCAGAAGCACTGAGAGGTTAAGTAACTTGCCCAAACTCATGCTGCTGCTGCTGCTGCTGCTAAGTCACTTCAGTTGTGTCCTCTCTGTGCGATCCCATAGATGGCAGCCCACCAGGCTCCCACATCCCTGGGATTCTCCAAGCAAGAACACTGGAGTGGGTTGCCATTTCCTCCTCCAACGCATGAAATTGAAAAGTGAAAGTGAAGTCGCTCAGTCCTGTCCGACTCTTACCTACGCCATGGACTGCAGCCCACCAGCCTCCTCTGTCCATGGGATTTTCCAGGCAAGAGTGCTGGAGTGGGGTGCTGTTGCCTTCTCCGGCCCAAACTCATACAGCCAACAAATTGGAACCAAAATTTAAGCCCTGGTATCCAGGCCCAAGAGCCTTTGCTCTGAATCAATACACTATACTGACTCCAGCATGAATTAATGTATAAACATTCCATTGTATATAAGGGGAAAGTTTAAATATCAAGAGTTCTAAACGATAAAGATTTGATTGTCATTGATCATGATATAATCTGATTGTCACAAAAAGATTAGTGGATCTTTAAAATTATTTCATTTGACTGTAAGTATAAATTAGGAAAAAAGGTAAAGTCAGTGATAATGACATATTGTAAGAGTTTAATAAATATTTGTTGAGTGACAATTATGAGACATGTATCAGATTTACCTGGTAAGGTCTAAGTCAGTGAAAACTTAGTGCAGTTCAATAATACTATGATTTCCCAACTTTAACACTTATGTTTAGAGTCAAAAGTAGGCAAAACTGATATAGGAGCTACACTTCTTTGTAACTTCACAAGCTTTCTTCTCTTCCAGGAATTATAAACATATTTCAGGACTATTCTGGTACTATGCTAAAAGGATTTTCTTTCTAAACTGGACATCAGGTGTTTGGAAATCAGCCTAAAACCAACAAAAAACCCCATGCTTCTATGCTTTAAAAAAAGTAAAATTTCTTACTTTGAGTTTATTTCTAGATTCATATGCAGTTATAAAAATTAACAGTAAGATATCTCATGTATCCTTTACTCAGTTTGCCCCTTTGATAACATCTTTCATAACCATGGTGTAATATCACACCTAGGAAATGGACATGAATATATAATCCACTGACCTTATTCAGATTTCACCGGTTTTAAATAAACCCCTTTGTGTATGTGTGTGTGTATATATTTTATTCTATGCTGTGTTACCACATGTACAGATTTGTAGAACCACAGTCAAGATAGAGAACAGTTGCTTCAACACAAGAATCTGTTGTGCTATCTTTTAATAGAACCTTCCCTCTCCCCAACCTGTGTTCCTAACTCTTGGCAACCACTAATTTGTTCTTCATTTCTATGTTATCTTTTCAAAAATGTTATAAAATGGAATCCTGTATTATATAACCCTTTGAGGTTAGCTTTTTTCACTTAGTAAACTTCCGAGACACTAACTTTAAAAATTCAGAAAAATGACTGTGTAATAATGATATGAAGAAATGGATATTTTTGAATAAGAATTTCTACGTGTTGCCTGTTTCTCCGACCACACCCCCTCTGCTGAATTACCTCCTTCCTCAACTATCTACATCGATTCACATCATGTCAGCAATCTTTTAACTTCAGTAGAATGATTT
The DNA here is from genome assembly GCF_014754425.2 of Oryx dammah. Lineage (NCBI taxonomy): Eukaryota > Metazoa > Chordata > Mammalia > Artiodactyla > Bovidae > Oryx > Oryx dammah. Next base: position 95,978,875 of record NW_024070211.1, on the reverse strand, counting down.
TACCTGAGAAGGTGGAAATCACGCAAAGGGAATTGAGCCTGATCTATCGTCTACCAAATGTGTAGTTTCTGACAGTGAGCTCAAATGAAGGAGTTACATTTAAAAACCACATTTTCACCTTGGAAATCTGATGATTAGACTTATAAAGATCCCATAAAAATGAACGTTTGTAACCATTTTGGCCTGTAGAATTGAGAAGGCTGAGGGTAAACGCTTATTAAATAGCAGAGGATCAGAAACTGGAAAGTAACCAGTGCAGGTGGAAAAACTAATAAAATGCTGATGTCTTCACACAAAATAAAAATAGGCCTTATTATTATTGTTTTACAAATGAGTAAAAGAGAGTTCAGAAACTTAAGTGATTTGCTTAAAATCACACAGTCGGAGGCAGGTTTAGAATCCAAGTCTATTTTCAAAGAAATCTCTTCCTTAAAAAAAGAAACCAAACCAGGGCTATAAGCAGAGACAATGAAGTATAAGCGTCAGGGGAAGGGAGAGTTTTGTGTGGTAATGTAGTCTGAGTGGACTGTATGTTGGCTGGAGTGCAGTGACCATTCTAGCCAGTCTGTAGGATTTGAGAATACAGATTTGTATTTTGGGCTTCCCTGGTGGCTCAGCTGGTACAGAATCCACCTGAAATGCAGGAGTCCTGGGTTCAATCCCTGGCTTAGGAAGATCCCCTGGAGAAGAGAATGGCTCCCCACTCCAGTGTTCTGGCCAGGAGAATTCTTTGGGCTCGCAAAAAGTTGGACATGACTGAGTGACTTTCACTTTCGTATTTCAGAGACCGCAAGATGAATGTATTTACGTAGGGAACTGATTCTCAAGGTGGGATCTCCAGACCAGCTTCATTAGCCTCACTTAAGAACTTGTTAAAATATGCCTTTTCTGGCTCTGGACCTACTGACTTAGAACCTTTGGGGATGGAATCCAGAAATCTGTTTTACAAACTCTATGCATACTTCAGATGGGCAGTATGGTCTGAGAACCATTAGTAAAAAAGCTTTCTTATGGAGAGCTTATATTGAGTAGTATATGAAAGTAAAGATTTGAAAACTTTCAGTGGCCCCAAATGGTGATCCTATGATTGAGGGAATTTCTTAGGAACTATCCTTATTCCTCTGTTCCTTGATTCTGATCCACTTACAGTGATCTCCACTGACTTAAACTCTAAATTTTAGTATATTTGACCTTGATTCTTGCCCCTTCAAATCTACTATTTACTGAATTTGAGTATATTGTATTTTACTCTGACTTACCTCTGGTAGAGGTAGCTCATACAGGTCCTGGGAGGTTTGGGAAAATAAGAGAAACTTATGTGGTATGAATTTTGGTGAAATGAAAGATTTTCCAAACTGGCAAGTTAAAACTATTGTTTTTACTATTGACTATCCATAAAAGACTTTCAACAAAGGGGTGACATGATAGAATTATATTTTTGGAAAATTAGTTTGGAAGCAATTTGTAGAGTATATGGGGTAGAAGTTATTTATGGAGCTCATGTCATAAACTAGGCATGAAATAGCCAGAGCTGTTTGGCTATTTGGAAGGGAATGATGTTGGAAGAGAATGATAGAGAAGGGAATAGAATATGAGAAATGTTTAGAGAGAAAATCCAATGTAACTTGGGAACTAATTGGTGATGAATAACAGGGAGGAAATAGCAACCAACAAATTAAGAGACTTGATAAATGGGAAAATGATGCTGTTGACAGAAATCTGACACAATTTCAATTCAAGTATCTTGTTTTGGAGAGTTAAGCTTCTAATTTGAATGTATTCAGTGTGAGATAATGGTGAAATACTAAAGTGTTACTGCTCATTAGATAAATGAATAGATGTTTTTCTCAAGGATCAAACGAGAGAGTTGGATTGTGTTAGGGAAAATTGTGAGTTTCTGCCTTAAATTTTATTTATCCCAGCATGATTAAATATATCTGTGTGATTTTGAAGGCAAGTTATTCCAGACAGCTCATCCACAACTGCAGTAAATGAACAAGACAAAGCTAACTCTGAAAAAAGCATTGCTCTGTGCAGTAGTCTCCTGCGACAGGGATTGTAATGCTCCTGGTCATGATAGGGCTTTGATGGTACAAGGGAGTGGATGTTGATATTGGAAAGGATGGTGGTGGTATAGTAAATGAAGAATGGATCCATCTGGTATATTTTCTTTATTTCAATAGTTTGCTGCTCAATCGATCTTACTGACCTTGGATGCCTAGAATAACGCACAGTAGAAACAGATGTGGAAATCAGTGGCATATGATTGTGGTCTTGTAGAACAATCTGTTAGAGATCCCTTGCTTATTTAGAAGTTGATGATAGCTGAAAGATACCAGCTACTCTGAGATGAGGAAAGGTTCCCAGGTTCCATTTTCTTACCTTGCCAAATCATGATAGAATTTAGAGTTTGGAAAATAACATTATGGACATTATTTAATTACATGGAAACTATATGAAAGGGAACATATTTTTTTCTTCTGCAGATATTCTATATGCTACTACACTCTTTACCTGACAAGTCATATTTTCTTTTTTAATTCCTTGCAGTTTATAATAAGCTTGAGTATAATATATGAAATAGAGCCTGGGGACCCCAAAACACTGAAGACAAGGTTCATCAAGCATTTATAAGAAAAGGCTGATACAGCTCTTAAGGCCAAATCTGTTAATCCCCTGTTACTATAGATGTCTGAGGAGCATATTAATATGCCTATTGGCAGTGTAAGTCTATTTCATTTTTGGGTCAAACAGCCAAAAGACTATTTCTTTTCTTTTCTTCTTCTGATTGCTCTACCTGGGCTGTAACTAGCTGAACATTTACAACTCTGAATGATATAATGCAATTAAGACTCTCTATAACACTCTAATTTGCATATCTCATTATATAGAGTGACACCATTAGAAGACATGTGTTGAAGCTTTCAAAATGATTATGATATGTGAATGCATTATGGGATGAATATGTTTTGCTGAACCAAGATTGTACAGCATTCACAGGCATACTTAAGCTAGCAAGTGCTTCTTGAGGAAGTGATTTCTCTGAGCAAATGTCAAACACATTCTTTATTTTGCTTGTCTTCCTTATGAACACAAGCACAAAAGGCCAAAATAAGAAATAAATACTGTAAAACAGAAGTTTTGGAAGACAGGAATTATTCAAACACAATTAGCTAGGCTTCTTATACTGTTTGTCCCTTGAGGTCTGCCCTTCCACTTGGCTTTGGCCCATTGGAGGCACCAGCGGTAGGGAGAGATAGAAGTATTAGTTTTCCTGGGCTTCTTCCATGGTGGACCAAGATTTAGCGGTGACTGCGTTTGGAGGAAGATTTCCGTGAAATGAATGAAGCTTAAGCTTCAGAACCACTCACAAATTCAGGCTCTTTCCAAGGCCTAGGGAGTGGCTTCAACAATATTTGCGTGGTTGTACGTTTTTGTTAAAAGGAAAAAAATGTTCTGACATTAAAAAGGATATTTGAAAAGAAATTTTAGAATATTTCCATAATACATCATACATTTTCAAAATCCAAGCAATTAATAGATTCCTGATTAGGAGATAAATGAAGGATACTTTCTTTTATCATCTCCAAATATATTATTTAAAAAACTGAGAGATAAGCAATGAAATATGAAACAAAAATGATAAATTGAATGATTAAATTAGCAGAAGCTATTTTGATAATGAGAAATAAAATTTATTTTTAGATTTTACTAAAAGCTATAATTCATTAAGAGGAAGAGATAAATTATGAATGGAAAGAATGAAACTGCTCTTGAATTGTTTGATAATCTAACAAAGAGAAATGAATCATACAGACATATTGGAGAAAGATATAAAGTTGCTGATGCTTTGACATGAAGACATCAACAAAGATAATAGAAAACTCACAATAAGATCCTATAATGAGGACAGTTAGGACAAACTAGTTAATGACTATTGTCAACTCAAATAGTATTTAATATTAGTTGCTACACAAGAAAACTTGAAATCTTATAGCTTAGATATGTCAGACACTTAATAGATGGTTTCTAAAATTTGAATACAAAACAAAAAATTTACATGACAGTGATAATAGGAACTGTGAAGCTACATATTGTAATAGCTGATTCTAAATTCACAATGATGAAAAATTTCAATCCATAATGTTAGAGAAAATACTGACTTATTTTCTCCTTATAAAAACTGATCTTAAAATTATATGAAGAAGCAATCAGAATGTGCAACAAAAGAAGTCAAATAACAGATGTATCAGAACTGTTTCTGGTAGTTAATAAAATAATTATTTTCTAGATTTTGCTATGTTTATGATATTTATTTGATTTTTAAAATTTGAGCTTTTTTAAAATTTTAAAATATTTACATTCATTCCTAATCTTATACTTGTAATTTTACTTAAGTTTTTCCTAAAGGGAGTACTTTAAATTATGTAAACTGGAGCCCTGTAAAACCTGAAGCATGGCCCCTCTCTACACCACAGCTCTAACTGAGATCTGATAATAGCTCTCTCACCTTGACCCTTTGGGCCTAACGGTAATAAGTGTTAGACACTCAGTCCTATTGACTCTTTGTGACCCCATGGATTGTAGTCTGCCAGGCTCCTCTGGTCCATGGGATTCTCTAGGCAAGAATACTGGAGTGTGTTGCCATGCTCTTCTCCAGAGGATCTTCCCAGGGATCGAACCCTGGTCTCCTGCCTTGCATGCAATTTCTTTACTGTCTGAGCCACCAGGAAAGTCCAAGGGTAGGAACGATAGTAACCCCTTCTTGATTTTATGATTCCCTGAGGAATTCATCACCTTTTTTGGTTTCTCAGCCTTGGCACATTGACATTTTGGCTGGATAATTCTTTGTCACGGGGACTGTCCTATGTGGTATAAAATGCTTACATCACTCTTTGCCTTTACACATTAAATTCCTGTAGCACTTCTCATGTTCTGAAAAGCAAAAGTGTCTCCAGACATGACCAAATATCTCCTGAGGGGAAAAAAAATTATCATCCTCAGTTGAGGACCCCTGTCTTAAAAGCTTATCAGTGGTCCCTTTATTAAAATCCCTTTGAATACCCCTTTTGGTTTCCATATTTTTTCCTGAAACAATTATCAAAATGATAGGAACATATTTACAATTTTGAGAGGTTAAAAATATGTACTGTACCATTTCTTCCATTAAAAAACTATGCACTACATTTCTGTAAATATAATGCATAGATTTTTAAAACATATAATGCATAGTTTTTAAATGAAAGAAATGATATAGTACACATTTTTAACTTCTCAAAATTTTAAATCTGTTCCTATCATTTTGATAATTGTTTTAGAAAAAAGTGGCAAGCTGAAAGGGATAATGAAAGGGATTTTAATAAAGGGGCTTCCCAGGTGGCACAGTGGGAAGGAATCAGCCCGCCAGTGCAAGAGATACAGGAGAGGCAGGAGACAAGGGTTTGATCCCTGGGTCAGGAGGATCCTCTAGAGTAAGAAATGGCTACCCACTCCAGTATACTTGCCTGGAAAATTCCATGGACAAAGGAGCCTGGTGGGCTGCAATCCACGGGGTCAGAAAGAGTCGGACACAATTGAATGACTGAGTACATGTGAAGTAATAGTCTGAAGCAAATTATTTCTAAATGCTAAGTCTTTTTTAAAAAGAAAAATATGCAAACATATATAACAAATATAAAAATGAGAAAAGGAAAATACATTCTAGAGAGAAAAAAAGCATAATGTCATTAGCTAAATGCAGTGAAGAAAAAACAAAACTCTGAAAATAGTTGAAACTGCTCAGAAGATTTAAGCAAAAAACAAACAAACAAAAAACCAAACCAACAAACAGGGAGTATCATAGAAGAAACAAAAGAGAGGTAGGTTTAGATGGCACTTTCGGTGATGGCAAAGTGAAGGGTGTTAGCAAATCCTCTTTTTCCAAAACCAGCTGAATTCTTTTTGCTATTGAATTGAAGGAGTTCCTTATATAAAGTTGACCTTTGAACAATGTGGATGCTGGGGACTCCAACCCTCTGCACAGTAAAAAATCAGAGCATAACCTATTGATGGCCCTCCTTATCTTCATTTCCCCGTCAATGCAATCAACAAACCGTGGATTGTGTAGTACTGTAGTATTTACTATTGAAAAAAAATCCATGTATAATTGGACCATCACAATTTAAACCTGTGTTGTTCAAGAGTCACTGTAATTCAGAAATTATGATCAGATATGTGATTTGCAATTTTTTTTTTCCCATTCTGTAGGTTGCCTTTTCACTCTTGACAGTTTGCTACACAGAAGTTTTTTTGGATTGATGTAGTTCTACTTGTTGTATGTGTTTGTTTATTTGCTTTTACTATCTGTGCTTTTGATGTTGTATGCATGAAATCATCACTAAGACCGATGCCATTAAGCTTTCCCTATGTTTTCTTCTAGGAGTTTTACAGTTTCAGGTCTTACTTTTAAGTCTTCCATCTATCTTGAGTTGATTTTTGTGTATGGTGTAGGATAAAGGCCCAGTTTCATTCTTTTGCATTTGGTGTCCAGTTTTCCCAGCACCACTTAAAGAGACTATCCATTTCCTACTGTGAATTCTTAATGTTCTTGTTGAAGGTCAGCTGAGCTTATATGTGTATATTTATTTCTCAATTCCATTGTTCTATATGTCTGTTTTATGTCAGTATCATACTGTTTACTGTAGCTTTGTAATCATATATTTTGAAATCATGAAGTATAATGCTTTCAGGTTTTCTTCTCCTCAAGACTGTTTTGATTATTTCAGATTTGTTATGATTTTATATGAATTTTAGAGATTTTTGCTATTTTTATTAAAAAACCATTGGAATCTTGATAGAGATTGCTTTGAGTATGTTGATCACTTTAATTTTTTAAATTAATTTATTTTTAAATGAAGCAAAGATGAATATTTGTAATGATAAAAGGTGCAATTCACAAAGAAAATAGATGCTGTAAACCAACAGACACCTAACACCAAAGAAACAAGGATACATAAAGCAAAAATCAGAAGAAATATAAGAGAAAAGAGAAATATATAATCATAGTGAGACATATTAACATTTCTCTGAGAATAGTTTACCAAGTACAGAAAAAATAAGAATAGAAGCATTTTGAATGATGTCATTAATAATTTAAATATATTTCTATTTATATTAACTTGTATTAATCTTATATCCTACACAAATATATTTACAATTTTGTATCTCATATGCTGTTATTAGACGTCCATAGGACATTTAGAAAAATTGGCAAAAAGATAAGCATTACTAAATTTTAAAAAGAACTCTTTTTTTTTGTAATTCATTTATACATATATACATTTATTGTTTTTGAAAATTTCCACTATAGGTTATTAGACGATATTGACTATAGTCCCCTGTGCTATATAGTAAAACTTTGCTGCATACATATTTTTTAAAATTAGAAATCTAGAATTCTATTCAAGTTAAGTCAACAAGTGGAATCAAAATATAAATTTTTTAGTCAAGCAAAAATTCATAAGTTTTCTAAAATATATATTATCATATTATTTATATATGTATATGAGAGCTTTTCTACTATGCTTGATAAAGACTTGAGAAATAACATAAAAAAAAGAAGAGATGGAAAAATTGGAAAACATGGACATTTTATCATTAACATTTTATCCATTAACATGGATTTTTCTCCACTTATTGTGTCTGTTTTAATTTCTATCATCAAAGTTTTATAGTTTTCAGTATGCAAGCCTTTTAGTTCCTTGATTAAATTTGCTCCTATTTTATTCTTTTTGATGCAATTGTTAATGAGGTTGATTTACTAATTTCCTTTTCAGATAGTTCATGTTGGTGTATAGCAATGTAACTGATTTTTGTATATTGATCACATATGCTACAACTTGATTAAATTTGTTTACTAGTTCCAACAGCTCTTTCTATGGAATCTTTGGGGTTTTCTACACACATGATCAAAACTATAATGAGATATCACTTTACACATGGGTCAGGATGGCTACTATTAAAAAAAAAAAAGACAAGTGTCAATAAGGATGTTGTGAAGTTGGAACCCTTTTACACTTTTGATGGGAATGCAAAATGATGTAGTCTCTGGAAAAAGGTATGCAAGTTCATCAGAAAATTAAAAATAGAACTACCATGTGATTTAGCTATTTCACTTCTGGGTATTTCCCAAAAGGATTGAAATCAGGATATTGATGAGATATTAGTACTTCCATGTTCATTGCGGCGCTGTTTGAAATATCCATGATGTGGAAACAATCTAAATGTTCATCAGTGGATAAATAAACATAGCAAATGTGGTTTATTCCTATAGTGAAATATTATTCAGCTCAAAAATAAGGAAATTATGCCATATGTGACAAGATGTATAAACTTTGAGGACATTACTCCAAGTGAAAATACCAGTTACAGAAAGGCAAATGCTGCTTGATTCCACTTATACATCTAAAAATAGTAAAATTTATAGACATAGAGAATAGAATTAGGGTTGCCAGGGACTGGTAGGGTAGGGGAGGAGGGGATGAAGAACTGCTAATCAATGGTATAAAAGTTTCAGTTATGCAAGAGAATAAGTTCTAGAGATCTGATATACAACACTGTGCCTGTGGTTAACAATACTGTATTGTACACTTACAAATCATGTTGTTTTCTTCCCACAATTAAAAAAATTCTTTAAAGCTGGATAAAATTCTCAAAAACAGTCTCCTGAAATTAATGAAAGGCAGGTGATGAGTTGAGAAATATTTGTTTATAAAAAACTGCTGAATGTTAGGTAAACCACGGAAGTTTAATGTTCATGCCTGGGGCTGTTCTCTTCTCTGCCATCCTTCTGCACTATTCTTCTGCCTGGTTAATACAGTAATAAAACCAGTGCAGGGCTAGCTGTGAAAAACATCAGTTTCACTGCCAGAGAGGACTGGCTTAACTTAGAGGGGAGAGTAGAGAGAAAAAAAAAAAAAAAAGAACACAAAAAACCAAGCTCATTGGTGTTGTCAAAAAAAATAGCAAACTCGGAAGAAAATGAATGGAGAAAACTTAAAGTTCTCCTAGGCTAAGATGATAGCCCTGTTTAGGGCAAGAAACAGATCAGCTGACAGGTACAATATTTAATAGGGAGATCCTGGAAATGAGATAGTAACTCTTAGACTAGATAAGCTCTATACCTTGCTGGCTGAGTGAAAGGCTGTGCACATAAGCAGGAAATACCAAAGAGAGACTTGTATAAAGTAAAAGCTTAGGAAGACTTGAAAGAAGCTCTTGATCCACACACAGCTCCATCAGCAGAGGGGGGAAGCCATATTAGCTCAAGATGTTTGGATATATTCTCTGATCAAGCACTGTACAGCTGCTATGCAATCAGGATGACTCCTGGGAAGCTAGGCTAAAAAGTAAAAAAAAAAAAGTATTGAGCAGAGACATCAGTTCCCACACTGCACGGCAAAGAAAGTTTCCACAGATTAACTCCAGGCAAGTCATTAAAAACAAAAACAAACAAAACAAGACAAACACACAAAAAATAGCAACAGTAACCCCCAGGAGTGGAACAGAATACAGAGTTGCTAAACTTTGATAGCCAGTTTTCAACAAAAATTGATGGAAAATTCAGAGTAACAGAGAAGTAGTTTCCTGAGTATTTTTCCTTTACTCAGGAAAAAATAAACAGCCAGTACAAATTGGCACAAATGTTGGATTTAGCAAAAAAGATTCAAAGCAACTATTATAAATAGAATTAAAACAACTGTGTAATTATGTTTAAAGGATTCAAAGAAAATATGGTGATGATGACTCAATAAATATAAAATATCAATAAAGAATAGAAGCTATAAAAAAGAACCAAGAGGACATTTTGTATTTGGAAAGTATGATGATCAAAATGAAAAATTCACTGGTTAGGCTAAGCAACAGATTTGGGATGGCAGAAAAATTGGTGACTTTGAAGATATGGTAAAAGAAATGAACCAGTCTGAAGACCAGAAAGAAAAAAAAATTAAGAAAAATGAACAGAACATCAAAGACTCATGGGACAATATTTAAATGCACTAACGACTGAGTGACTTCACTTTCACTTTTCACTTTCATGCATTGGAGAAGAAAATGGCAACCCACTCCAGTGTTCTTGCCTGGAGAATCTCAGGGACGAGGGAGCCTGGTGGGCTGCCGTCTATGGGGTCGCACAGAGTCAGACACGACTGAAGTGACTTAGCAGCAGCAGCAGCAGCAACACACATGTAATGAAATTTTAGGAGAGGCGAATAGAGGGAAAAATTTAGAAAATAGACTTGAAGAAATGATAGCTGAACAGTGTTCAAATTTGGTAGAAAACAATCTACAGACTCAAGGATCTCAATGAAACTCAAGTAGGATACACAAATATATACACATCTGGATACATTGTTGTCAACTTGATGAAAGTGGCAAGAGAAAAACGCTCATTTTATACAGAGGAACTACAGCATGTTTAATAAGTGACTTCTTTTCAGAAATAATGGAGGCCAGAAGGACAAGGAATGACATATTCAAAGTGAGAAAGACATAAAAGACCTTGTCAACCAAGAAAGTTACATTCAACAAAACTATTCTTCATACATGAAGAAGAAATAAAGATTATCCTAAATGAAAAGTAAGAGAATGTGATCCTAGACCTGCCATAGTATTCAGAAGTGTTTAGTATTTAGAAGAAATACTAAAGGAAGTACTTCTTTAGGATGAAAGGAAATGACACTAAAGGGTAACTTGAACTTATAGAAAGAAATGAAAAGAACCATAAACAGTAAATACATTGGCAAATATAAAAGTCTTTATTTTTCTTAATTTCTTTGAAAGATAAGATTTTTAAAACAATACTTATAACACTATTGTTTATTTGATAATATACATAGGTAGAATATATACATTTAATAACACAAAGGAAGAGGGAATAAATCAGATAATACTGCAGCAAAATTTCTCTATTTTACTGGAATTTGGCAATATTAACACAAATCAGATTATGAACAGTTCAGATGCCTATTGTGATCTGCAGAGCAACCAGTAAGAAAATAATTAAAATAGGTAGTTAAAAATAAACAGAAAATTAATACACTAAATATATTGATTAGTTACAAAAGAAAGCAGTATATATATAAAAAAAAGACCAGCGAAATGAAAATGGCATATATAGAAAACTAATAGCAAATGGCAGCTATAAATTTAACCATATCAATAATAGCCTTAAATACAGATTAGCTTGGGCTTTCCTGGTGGCTCAATGATAAAGAATCTGCCTGCCAATGCAGGAGACATGGGTGGGTTCAACCCATGGATTGGGAAGATCCCTGGCAAAGGAAATGACTGATAACACACTCCAGTATTCTTGTCTGGGAAATCCTGTGGACAAAGGAGCCTGGCGGGCTACAGTTCCTGGGGTCACAAAAGACTTAGCGACTAAGCAATAACAAGTTGGATTAAGATAAAAAGGAATAAACCACTGACATATACTAGTGTGAATGTACCTCACACACATGGTCAGTGAAAGAAGTCTGACACAAAAGACTATGATTTGTTTGGTTCTATTTAAGTATACTTTTCAGAAAAGGCAAAACTATTGAGACAGAAAGTAGATTAGTGGTGGCCTGGGTTTGAGTGTGGGAGCAGGTTTGACAATAAGCAGGCATGAGGGACCCTCTTCCAACAACACAAGAGAAGACTCTACACATGGACATCACCAGATGGTCAACACCGAAATCAGATTGATTATATTCTTTGCAGCCAAAGATGGAGAAGCTCTATACAGTCACCAAAAACAAGACTGGGAGCTGACTGTGGCTCAGATCATGAACTCCTTATTGTCAAATTCAGACGTAAATTGAAGAAAGTAGGGAAAACCACTAGACCATTCAGGTATGACCTAAATCAAATCCCTTATGATTATACAGTGGAAGTGAGAAATAGATTTAAGGGTCTAGATCTGATAGATAGAGTGCCTGATGAACTATGGAATGAGGTTCATGACATTGTACAGAAGACAGGGATCAAGACCATCCCCATGGAAAAGAAATGTAAAAAAGCAAAATGGCTGTCTGGGGAGGCCTTACAAATAGCTGTGAAAAGAAGAGAAGCGAAAAGCAAAGGAGAAAAGGAAAGATATAAGCATCTGAATGCAGAGTTCCAAAGAATAGCAAGAAGAGATAAGAAAGCCTTCTTCAGCGATCAATGCAAAGAAATAGAGGAAAACAACAGAATGGGAAAGACTAGAGATCTCTTCAAGAAAATTAGAGATACCAAGGGAACATTTCATGCAAAGATGGGCTCGATAAAGGACAGAAATGGTCTGAACCTAACAGAAGCAGAAGATATTAAGAAGAGGTGGCAAGAAAACACGGAAAAACTGCACAAAAAGATTTTCACGACCCAGATAATCATGATGATGTGATCACTAATCTAGAGCCAGACATCTTGGAATGCGAAGTCGAGTGGACCTTAGAAAGCATCACTACGAACAAAGCTAGTGGAGGTGATGGAATCCCAGTTGAGCTATTTCAAATCCTGAAAGATAATGCTGTGAAAGTGCTGCACTCAATATGCCAGCAAATTTGGAAAACTCAGCAGTGGCCACAGGACTGGAAAACGTCAGTTTTCATTCCAATCCCAAAGAAAGGCAATGCCAAAGAATGCTCAAACTACTGCACAATTGCACTCATCTCACACGCTAGTAAAGTAATGCTCAAAATCCTCCAAGCCAGGCTTCAGCAATACATGAACTGTGAACTTCTTGATGTTCAAGCTGGTTTTAGAAAAGGCAGAGGAACCAGAGATCAAATTGCCAACATCCACTGGATCATGGAAAAAGCAAGAGAGTTCAAGAAAAAAATCTATTTCTGCTTTATTGACTATGCCAAAGCCTTTGATTGTGTGGATCACAATAAACTGTGGAAAATTCTGAAAGAGATGGGAATACCAGACCACCTGACCTGCCTCTTGAGAAATCTTTATGCAGGTCAGGAAGCAACAGTTAGAACTTGACATGGAACAACAGACTGGTTCTAAATAGGAAAAGGAGTACGTCAAGGCTGTATATTGTCACCCTGCTTATTTAACTTCTATGCAGAGTACATCATGAGAAACGCTGGACTGGAAGAAACACAAGCTGGAATCAAGATTGCCGGGAGAAATATCAATCACCTCAGATATGCAGATGACACCACCCTTATGGCAGAAAGTGAAGAGGAGCTAAAAAGCCTCTTGATGAAAGTGAAAGAGGAGAGTGAAAAAGTTGGCTTAAAGCTCAACATTCAGAAAACGAAGATCATGGCATCTGGTCCCATCACTTCATGGGAAATAGATGGGGAAACAGTAGAAACAGTGTCAGACTTTATTTTTGGGGGATCCAAAATCACTGCAGATCGTGACTGCAGCCATGAAATTAAAAGATGCTTACTCCTTGGAAGAAAAGTTATGACCAACCTAGATAGTATATTCAAAGCAGAGACATTACTTTGCCGATTAAGATCCGTCTAGTCAAGGCTATGGTTTTTCCTGTGGTCATGTATGGATGTCAGAGTTGGACTGTGAAGAAGGCTGAGCGCCGAAGAATTGATGCGTTTGAACTGTGGTGTTGGAGAAGACTCTTGAGGGTCCCTTGGACTGCAAGGAGATCCAACCAGTCCATTCTGAAGGAGATCAGCCCTGGGATTTCTTTGGAAGGACTGATGCTAAAGCTGAAACTCCAGTACTTTGGACACCTCATGTGAAGAGTTGACTCATTGGAAAAGACTCTGATGTGGGAGAGATTGGGGACAGGAGGAGAAGGGGATGACCCAGGATGAGATGGCTGGATGGCATCACTGACTCGATGGACGTGAGTCTGCGTGAACACCGGGAGATGGTGATGGACAGGGAGGCCTGGTGTGCTGCGATTCATGGGGTCGCAAAAAGTCGGACATGACTGAGTGACTGAACTGAACTGAACTGAAGTGTGATGATAATTGTGCAATTGTACATGTTCACTAAAAATAATTCAATTTTACCATTATAATAGTCTATAAATAAAATTTCAGTGAAAGTGAAAGTCTCTCAGTTGTGTCTGACTCTTTGTGACCCCATAGACTATACAGTCCATGGAATTCTCCAGGCCAGAATACTGGAGTGGATAGCCTTTCTCTTCTCCAGGGGATCTTCCCAAGCCAGGGATTGAACCCAGGCCTCTTGCATTTCAGGTGGATTCTTTACCAGCTGAGCTACCAGGGAAGCCCAAAATTTCAGTAAAGCTATTTAAAGCAAAGGTAAGTTGTCATTTTGGTAGACAATTGATGCTTTCTTATACAAACAAAATGGAAATGATGTTTGAATTTAGCCACAGAACTCCAACTATCTTATGAAACCATCAATATATTTTAATTCATTATCTTGTTTGAATTTTTCTGTTCATATTATCAAAATGCCTTGTAGGCAAAAGAGTTTGTGGTAAGCAGTTATCCTTCAAAGTTCTGAGTAAGTGTGACCCTGCAAATGTTAGAGACAATCTCTGTTTAGATTGGAAAGGGATACAGACATTCTCCTTATCATTTCACCATTTTGTGCTTTATGGTTAGGTTTGCCTAATTTTATTATGTCCATTTCATTTTTGATTTTGTAAGTTCAATGACCCGATTCAACTTTCCTATGGTTCAATTCTTCCATACAATTTGATCTGGTGATGATTGTTAAACTAATTTCTTTATGTGTGTGTGTGTGTGTAGAGAGGCTTAACAGTGTAAACATGTATATATACATATCATACCAGTCTGCATTTATCACATTGGGTTCTGTGTATCTGTTCTAGTGAACATTACTGTGACTTAGACATTAGCTTGACTTAGTTTGGTTCAGTTTGGATTTGCCCAAACATGTTCTGTGTTCATAGATCAAGTACCTAACATTCACTTGCGGTTGTCATCCATGCCCCTTCCAATCAGGTTAGATAATGTGACCTGGGAACCAGATTTCTAGTTAGCATACTGTCTGATCAATCTAATAAACTTTAATTCAGTTCAGTTTAGCTTATCCCCCCCTGCCCCTCAAGGTGCAGTACGAGTTTCACCAACTTGTTGAGGTAAGGTTCTGATTCCACAGCATTTAATGCATCCCCGAGGAACTTACTCAACAGTTCTCCTACTGTTAAGTTACACCAGGGGCTGCCAATATGTAGCCCTGTTAGTCTCCTACCTTACCTAATTACTCATTTACTGAATAATCAGGTGCACTTTTCTCGAAAAGTTAACCACGGGGTTAACGCAGAAGCTATTGAAATTAATTATAGCCATTGAAATGAATACACGAAGTCATCTGAAAATTCTAATAGGAAAAACATACCAGAGTTGCCTAGTGAAGGTTTTCGGGTTGGTGTGATCACTAATGTGTGTGAATTCAATGAGCTTGTAAATATATTGTAACTAGAATGATATAATTGTATTTTAACAAAAAATTTGTTTAGAAAGTTAAAAACAATGAAATTTGGACACGAATTTTCATTTCTGTATTTCTGAAACACTTTTCTAGACTCATGTCAACTTTTAAAACAGAAGTATTTATGTTCATTTTTGACAAAATTGTTTTCTATTGCCCTTATTCTCCCATCCCACTTCTGCATTTGGGCTTGTCAAAATTTTTTTCCCCTATTTTTCAAATCTGAAGAGACATAAGATGTAAAAAGAATGTGGATTTTCACATCAAACCATCCCAGGTTTGCTGGTGGTTTAGTTGCTAAGTCATTTTGACTCTTTTTTGACCCCACGGACTGTAGCCCACCAGACTCCTCTGTCCATGGGATTTCCCAGACACGAATATTGAAGTGGGTTGCCATTTCCTTCTCCAGGGGATCATCTCTACCCAGGGATCAAGCCCAGGGGTCCTGCTTGGCAGGAATATTCTTTACCATAGAGCCACCTGGGTAGCCCCCTATCTCAAGATGGAAGTTGTAAAATCTATCTCAGAGGACTCTGTGAGAAGTGAAAGTAACGTCCATAAAATCTCTGGCACGAGCAGTACACAACAAATATTGGCAGATGCCCTTTATTTTCCTTTCCTTTTCTCTTCACTATTGCAACCTTTGTATGTCTACTTAAGACAAGCTTGTTGGTAGACATAATGCCCTTTCCTTCCTTAAAAAGTCTCTCTGTTTTGTAGAGAAATATGGTGATAGTCCTTTATTTATTTATTCTGTGACCTTTGTGGCCCCCATTATGTGTTGGGGGCTTCTCAGATGATTCAGTGGTAAAGAATCTGCCTGCCAAGCAGGAGACTCATGTTTATCTCTGGGTGGGGAAGGTCCCCTGGAGAAGGAAATGGCTACCCACTCCAGTATCCTTGCCAGGGAAATCCCATGGACAGAGGAGTTTGGCAGGCTATGGTCCATGGCGTCTCAAGAGTGTTGGACATGACTTAGCAACTAAAGAGCAATGACAATAATGCGTTGGACAGTGCTCTACACATTGGATATAGATATGAACAAAATTGAAATCCCTGCCCCCATGGAGCATATATATTAGTAGTTATGAGTAATCACATAGGTTTATCTCTTAAAAAAAAAAGCCTGAATTGATATAAAATTGAGTAGAATTTCCACAGTTTTGAAAGTGCTACTGTAAACTGCCAATGATATTGTGGTCGAATGACCTGACTTTCGAAACAATGGCTATCCTCACATGAAGTCTGGTATCAGATGTTTTAGACAGTTTGAAGATACTTAAAAAAAAAAAAAAAGTGATAAATTAATCCTTGTCACAAATCTTACCTCTTTTTTTCTTTAAAACAACCATTAAAGGCAGGTCTTATTATTATTCTTTTTAGAATGAGGAACCAAAGATGAAAAGACAAAAAATCTTGCCTACATTATATAGCCAGAACGTAGTGGTTCTGTTTGTCTTAAAATCCATCTTCTTGATACTCTGTCAAGGTAATGTAGCAGCATTTGCTAAGTAGATCAGCACCAGTGCCTAACAATGGTGACCAAGATGACCTTTGTCTTTGATCCCCACTGCCTTCTCTGTTTCCTGTTCTTCCTTCCTGCCATTTAAAAATGGCTTAACCAGGGATATCATCAGACATGGATTCTATGGAGAAGAGATGGGAATACACGATGTCAAGAGTTGTTTCAGTCTTGTGATTTATGATTTTTATGGGTTGATAGCTTAACATTTTATTCCATTTATTTGCATTTTTAAAATCAGAGAATAATGTTTAACCCAAATGAATGAATCTATAAAGGGAGAATTTCAAGCTTGATGGCACATGGGGACAAGGGAAATATTTTATGGATGGGGCAGATGACTTTCTGGGCCTTGGTTTACTACTAGAGTTGACAAATCAGATGGTAAAGAATATACCTGCAGTGTGGAAGACCTGGATTTGATCCCTGGGTTGGGAAGATCCCCTGGAGGAGGGCCTGGCAACCCACTCCAGTATTCTTCTCTGGAGAATCCCCATGGACAGAGAAGCCTGGCTGGCTACAGTCCACGTGTTGTAAGAGTGGACCATGACTGAGTGACTAAGCATAGCACGGCACAGACAATCACCTATTCCATGGACTCTGGTCCCGGATGTTCATTACCTTGGACTTGAGAGAGCAATTATTTAGAGACACTGTGAGGTTCTTGTTTATAGGAAAGATAAAAGATGTGTTGTCTGTCTTACATACTACTCCACTGTGACAGTCTGAAAATACCCCTTAAGTGACAAGAATCAGTAATTCATAGACTATGCTCACTGAAAATATTTTCCTGGACTGGGTGAGTTTTACCATTAATAAATGAAACTTCTAAAATCATCTCCCAGATGAAGTATGTTTCCTATATAGATTCAATTCTTTGAGAAAGTATATCAAAAGACAAAGTCACCAGTACCATATCTCTATTTTGTTACAATTACATAGACTTTCGAATGAAAACAATGATGATTTCAATGTTAAAAATAGATTTTAAAAGGGTACATTGAATACTATCACAGATATATTCTAGTACCTGTTTAGCCTAGAAAAACATTATAAAAATACACAGAAAATGTCATTTATATCTTAAATTCTCCAAATAAAAAATCTTTGTACCAAAAATTGTCTCTTTCTTATTATTTGGGCAGCACAGAAGAGAAATCGACTTCCATAAAGAGCCAATATCTTCAGCTTTCCCTCTTTCCTAATTATATGGAAAGTTACTCTGAAGTCAGACTAATTTTATGCATTAATTAACCTGATTCCCCCATGCAAATATTTAACAAACATCCAAGAAACAAATATTCAGACATTGATTGGATTAAACAAATATTCAGCCATTGATTACATTAAACTGAACCCATAATCCAGATTCCATATGCTGTTTGTTTTTTCCTCACCTGAAGTGGATGGATGAGTGTAGGTTTGACTTTTCTTACACTCCCGGGGTTTTGAGCATCATTTGATATAATTGATTTCCCTACAAACTGACAGGCCGATAGACAAGGAGCATATTTATTTCTTTGTCAGAGAAATGGGCTATAATCTGGAACACCAGGGCCAATCTTTCTCAAGTAAAATCTATTTCTTTCATTTAAATTATGTTTAATTTAATTTAGAAATTATAGTGAGATGAGTTATAGAGAAAACTCAAGATGTATATAATATCTAAACAGTTTTGCGTGTGTTAATAAAAATATTTGAATATCAACAGTGTCATATCTCAACCAATAAATAATAATCACTCTTGCCTTGTGAAAACATGTAGATGGTTTGCCCTAACTTGACAATAAATATTAAAGGAAAAAGAGCAAAGGGCAATAACTTTTTAAAAATTCTGTGAGACACCTTACAAATAAACCTCCAAATTTTTTTTTTTTACTATTACCCTTCCTTCGTCTCCCTTAGCTCTCTCCTATCCATTATTCAGAACTTATTAAGACTGTACTATATTGCAGGCTATGTACTAGATACTAGATAATGTAGTCTTTACATTTTAAAAATAGTTATATTAAAGAGATACCTGGAATAACAGGCAAGTTTGGCCTTGGAGTACAAAATGAAGCAGAGAAAGGGCTAACAGAGTTTTGCCAAGAGAATACACTGGTCATATCAAATGCTCTCTTCCAACACAAGAGATGACTCTACACATGGACATCACCAGATGGTCAATACCAAAATTATATTCTTTGCAGTCAAAGATGGAGAAGCTCTATTCAGTCAGCAAAAACAAGACCGGGAACTGACTGTGGCTCAGATCATGAACTCCTTATTGTAAAATTCAGACTTAAATTGAAGAAAGTAGGGAAAACCACTAGGTCATTAAGGTATTAATTCAGTTCAGTTGCTCAGTTGTGTCCATCTCTTTATGACCTCATGGTCCTCAGCACACCAGGCTTCCCTGTCCACCACCAACTCCCTGAGCTTGCTCAAACTCATGTCAACTGAGTCTCTGATGCCATCCAACAGTCTCATCCTCTGTCATCCCCTTCTCCTCTTGCCTTCAATCTTTCCCAGCATCAGAGTCAGTTATTCGCATCAGGTGGCCAAAGTATTGGAGTTTCAGCTTCATCATCATTCCTTCCAATGAATATTCAGGACTGACTTTCTTTAGGATTGACTGGTTTGATCTCCTGGCAGTCCAAGGGACTCTATCAAATCCCTTATGATTATACAGTGGAAATAACAAATAAATTCAGTGGATTAGTTCTGATAGAGAGAGTGCCTGAAGAACTATGGACAGAAGTTTATGACACTGTACAGGAGGTGGTGATCAAAACCATTCCCCAGAAAAAGAAATGCAAAAAGGCAAAATAGCTGTCTGAGGAGGCCTTACAAATAGCTGAGAAAAGGAGATACATGAAAGGAGAAAAGGAAAGATACTCGCGTCTGAATGCAGAGTTCCAAAGAATAGCAAGAAGAGATAAGAAAGCCTTCCTAGGTGAACAACGCAAAGAAATAGAAGAAAACAACAGAATGGGAAAGACTAGAGATCTCTTCAAGAAAATTAGAGATACCAAGGGAACATCTCATCCAAAGATGGGCATAATAAAGGACAGAAGTAGTATGAACCTAACAGAAGCAGAAGATATTAAGAAGAGATGGCAAAAATACACAGAAGAGCTATACAAAAAGCAAAATCATCTTAATGACCCAGATAACAACGATGCTGTGATCACTCAGCTAGAGCTGTATATCTTGGAGTGCAAAGTCAAGTGAGCCTTAGGAAGCATCACTAAGCTAGCAAAGAGGTGATGGAATTCCAGTTGAACTATTTAAAATTCTAAAAGATGATTCTGTAAAAGTGCTGCACTCAGAAAGTCAGTAAATATGGAAAACTCAGCAGTGGCCACAAAGCTGGAAAAAAATCAGTTTTCATTCCAACCCCAAAGAAGGGCAATACCAAAAAAATGTTCAAACTGCTGCACAATTGCACTCATTTCACATGCTAGCAAAGTATTGCTCAAAATTCTCCAAGCCAGGCTTCCAGTATGTAAACTGAGAACTTCCTCATGTTCAAGCTGGATTTAGAAAAGGTAGAGTGTTCTTGCCTGGAGAATCCCAGGGACGGGGGAGCTTGGTGGGTTGCCATCTATGGGGTCGCACAGAGTCGGACACGACTGAAGCTACTTAGCAACAGCAGCAGCAGCAGCAGCAGAGAAACCAGAGACCAAATTGCCAATATCCACTGAATCATAGAAAAAGCAAGAGACTTCCAGAAAAACATCTACTTCAGCTTCATTGACCAGGTTAAAGCCTTACTGTGTGGATCACAACAAACTGTGGACAATTCTTAAACAGATAGGAATACCAGACCCTTTACCTGCTTCCTGAGAAACCTGTATGCAGGTCAAGAAGCATCAGTTAGAACCAAACATGGAACAATGGACCGATTCCAAACTGGGAAAAGAGTATGTCAAGGCTCTACCTTGCTTATTTAACTTATATGCAGAATACATCATGTGAAATGCCAGGCTAGATGAAGCACAAGCTGGAATCAAGATTGCTGAGAGAAATATCAATAACCAATAACCTCAGATATACAGATGATACCACACTCATGGCAGAAAGCAAAGAGAAACTAAAGAGCCTCTTGATGAAGGTAAAAGAGGAGACTGAAAAAGCTGGCTTAAAACTCAGCAATCAAAAGATGAAGATCATGGCATCTGGTCCCATTGCTTCATGGCAAATAGATGGGGAGACAATGGAAACAGTGACAGACTTTATTTTCTTGGGCTCCAAAATCACTGCAGATGGTGACTGCAGCCATGAAATTAAAAGATGCTTGCTCCATGGAAGAAAAGCTATGACCAACCTAGACAGCATATTATAAAGCAGAGACATTACTTTGCTGACAAAGGTTCATCTAGTCAAAGCTATGGTTTTTTGAGTAATCATGTATGGGTGTGAGACTTGCACCATAAAGAAGGCTGGACACTGACGAATTGATGCTTTTGAATTGTGGTGTTGGAGAAGACTCTTGAGAGTCTCTTGGACTGCAAAGTCAATTGGTGTCTTGGACAAAGAGGTGAATCCTAAAGGAAATCAGTCCTGAATATTCATTGGAAGGACTGATGCTGAAGCTGAAGCTCCAATACTTTGGTCACCTGATTCTAAGAGCCGATTCATTAGAAAAGACCCTGATTCTGGGAAAGATTGAAGGCAGAAAGAGAAGGGGATGATAGAGGAAGAGATGGTTGGATGGCATCACTGACTCAATGGATATGAGTTTGAGCAAGCTCTGGGAGATGGCAAAGAACAGGGAAGCCTAGCATGCTAGAGTCCATGGGGTTGGAAAGAGTCAGATACAACTGAGTGACTGAACAATAACATATTAGGTAGCATTTTGAGAGGTAGAAGAAGGGAGGAGGTGCAAGAGAAGGGTAAGAGCAACGAGTAAGATGGAAGGAAAGGATGTCGATGAAGGCAAAGACAAAGGTAAATTGTTAATGTTGAGTTACATTATATTCACTTTTCTTTCCCCTTGAGTTTGTTGTTTTACTGACTTACCAAGTGTTTATTGAGTGAATACTATTTCAGGCACTGGTCTAAGCCCTGAGGACACAAAGTCAAGAAAGACTTGCCTATTCACATCCTGCTAGAAGGTACAACCTAGTGGGGAAGATCAGGGTCCATAAAGCACATTGGCCTTGGAGAACATGTGATGCAGAGCCATGCACAGAGAACTGTGCCCGCCTCTGGAGAAAGCTTCCAAGTCAGATGAGAAAATGGTACTGAGTTTACAATGAGGAGACCCCACATATAACAAAACAGAGAACATTTATTTGTCAAGTTGGCCTAGATCAAAAGGGAAGGATTTAATCAGCAAAAGTGAAAGACATGACTATACTGAAGGCTTATCAGCCTGAAAATCCCATGGTTAACTTAAAATATAAATGAGTAGATTTACCACTTATGTCATGGTTTAATGCTTAGAGACTGCCAACTCACTTCACAGATATACATACCACAAGATGACATTGTGTGGTAAGTTTAATTAATAGGCTTATAAATATTGTTCAATTTCTTTGATAAGTCCCAAGTTATTTTAGCATAATAGCAAATGATCAATAGTTCAATGACTATTTTAACCATATTGAACAAACTGCCCGATATTTTAAGTCTATTTGCTAGAGTTATTATTTTACTCTCATGAAATGGTTTCTTTTTTAACTGGTAGTTCCTAAAAAATAGTCAGCTCTGCCAGTAATGCCATGACATGGTGATAACTGCTGCAAAGTTGAAGTTGGAATGTCTTTCCTCACTTTGTACAGAGGAGAAAGGGCAAACAGTGCACTTTACATACTTCTCTTTTGTGGGTTGAGGCACCAAGCAAAGAGCTGTGTCTTAATATGTTAGCTGTGCATAGACAGGAGTATATTGAATGGTTGTCAAAATAAAATCCTTCAGTTTCAATGATGTTGCAGACAAACCATCAAAGTAGTACTGACATGAATAATTTAAACAATTACTTTGAAGTCATTTTTAACCAAGAAAGCCAATATTAGAAAAATAGAATTTTTATACATTATAATGTAGAAAAGATGCATATAAAATTATCAAAATAATGTTAATAGTAAAACAAATTAAGATAAATTAGATACTAGACCTAGTCGATGATGGTACATAATAAGATATAAAATAGTATAGATTCTTTTTATAATTGTGATTTTGCAAATTCATATTTATTTAACATAGCATTCAATTTAATGTAGCATTCATCCTGCTTGGAGAGAGTCACCTTAAGTAAGATATTAATTTTTGAGCAGACCTCCATGCCAAAGATTGTGGACTAGATAACCTAATGAAAATCCTGGAACTACTTCTAGCTTTGCCATTTTAGTTTCATCATTATAAGAGGAGTGGTACTGATTCTTTCTAGCAAATTTAATAGTAATTAGGTAATTGAATTTCCAACTTAGAGCAGTTCTTCCTTCTTTGGTATCAGTTATTTAAAGCTTCTCTGAAGCCTAAGTATGATGAATTTCCTAGGAATGAGTTTCATCACAATTCAGCCCTTTAGAGTAAACTTGTTTTCGTTAGCTAGTGAGAACTATCAGAATATTGGCTTTACCGCTCTCTACATGCTCATTCTTTAATATGAGACACATCTATTCTTATTTAATAATGAATTCAAATTTAGTCTAGACTTCTTTTATTACAAAATTTTATTATAGGTTTTTATTTTATTTATTTTTTGTCATCTAATTATAGCCATCTAATTACCCTGCAGTTTTTGACTTGTGTCTACTTTGTAACACACCACAAATCCTTTTTCTTCAAGACTCACAGGTGATTTTGTCATAAATCTATGTGTAGTTTCCTAATTTTGAGGCTACCGAAGATAGTAACATTTGGTGTTAATTCATTCAAAGTAACATCACAAGAAAAACTTCAGGTAATAAATTCCCAATTTATAGAAATAGCATATATGGCATCTTAATCAACAGTACAGTTGTCATACCAGATCTATAAAAAGATAACATTTAATGGAGGAATGGAAAACTCAGAAAAGTTGGTATGTAAATGTTTTAAAAATATGAATTATTGATAAGTGATAATTACTGTGGCACTTTTGTTGTTTTCTGGATAAGCTGTCATCAAATAGATTCAGCAATGTCTGTTATTTTCTTTTAAATCAATATACTATATTCAAATAACATGGTAAAGAAAGATCTATGGTAGTTACTTAGAGCCTGTAAGAAGCTCATTTTGAGTTTTTTCACTTATATTTAAATGTAATCAAGCTTGAGTCTGATCACTGTTTTAGTTTGTGAAGGGTTATTATGTTAGAAGCCATTAAACTCTACTCTTGGCAAGATGAAGGTTCACCTGGTTTTTGACTAAATTGGTGAGCTGGTTCTTGTTTACATATTTTCGTCTCTGCTAAGACTGTTCTTTCTCACCTTGTCCTACTGCCTAACTCAAGCTTTGTTGTTAGAAAACTTAATTATTAGTCTCAGGGAAGAGACTCCTTCTCTCAATTTCTGCTTCCCCATAGGGTTTGTTGTTGTTTTTCTAGTTTCATTGAAATATAATTGATATATAACATTGTATCAGTTTAAAGTATACAACATGATGATTTGACAAATGTATATATTGTAAAGTGATTACCAGAGTAACTTCAGTGTAATTTCATCACCTCATGTAGTTATAAATTTTTAATTTTCTTGTGAAGAGAATTTTTAAGACCTGGCTTTCCAGGTGGCACAGTGATAAAGAATCTGCCTGCCAGTGCAGGAGCAGGAGAACTGGGTTTCACCCCTGCGTCGGAAAGATCTCCTGGAGGAGGAAATGGTAGCCTACTCCAGTCTTCTTGCTTGGGAAACCCCATGGACAGAGGAGCTTGGCAGGCTACAGTCCATGGGGTTGCAAAGAATCGGACATGACTGAGCAACTGCGCACGCAGGCGCACAAGATTGATCAGTCCTTGTGTAAGACTTGTGAATAGCTCTGTCTGCCTCCCTGTATTTTGGTCTGGGCATCTTCCTTACTAGAGAGTCTCCTCTACTAGAGTGAACACTTTGAAGACAAGAACTCTATCTTAGACATCTGTTTTTTCGCCAATGTCTAGAACAATTTTTGGCATTGTACAAGGTAGATGTTGATACATATTTACTGCATCAAAAGCATGTAAATTGCTATCTTTACTTTTAAAAGATTGTTATAATACCTAGAAGTGATAAGGAAATGTGTATCAACACACATGATATGATTAAACATCTTGAAGGATTCATGACAACAAATGCATTAGACAGATGTGGCTTTACAACCCTCTGTTTAAATCTTTAAGATAAAAAAGGATTATTTTATTTTTAATAAATTCTCACTGGTTTAGAACACATGAGACTTTTCTTCAAGTCTTTCCTTTTTTTTTTTTTTGTTGTTGTTATTTGTGAATAAGAAGAAAATGTCCTACCTACATGCATAGAAAAGTGATGAAATCAATACAGCAAAAAGTTAACAACTGTAGAATTGTAGATAGTTCGGTATTCTGTGAACAATCTGACTTTTTGGTATGTTTGAAAATAAAATATTGGTAATATCAAAGAAAGAAACAAAATAGGTATCAATCCAGAAGAGGTGTGGGATACATGTCTCATGTATTCTTTAATACAATCAAGTTTACTTAAAAAAAAAAAAGGGACACATTCCGTAGGAATGCTCTGAAAACTTCAGCAAGCTTCCAAACTTTAAGAGTATTGCCAAGTTGTGCATATCTTAAGATTCTTCTCTTATAAAGCCAAGAAATGTGAAACTTATTAGCAGTTCTCATGTGTGGTTTTACGAGGAAAAGGAAAATGCAGCAGTTAGTGTTCCTATGGCAATGAGGCTTCAGTTCTGACTTCTTTCCCAGCTTTGCAACCAGCGAGCTGCGGCTGTGGATTCCTCGCTCAATCAGACAGCTGGCGGAGCCTCCCAGGACCGAACAGTTGCTTTGACAAAAATCTTTGTTGGATCTGCGTTACTTTTTCCTTCTCTGCTAATTCTCACTTGTGTTCAAGAAAAACCTATGCTTATGTACTGGTAACTGGGTTGATTTTTCATAGAGCTTGCTTTCCTTTCATAGCCATAAAACCCATCTTTTTTTCATTTTCTTGTGCTTGACTTATGAATCAGCCTGCATTTTGTAGACTCTTATATTCAGAAAAAAGTCTGAAAACTGGTGCATCACCTCTGGAGCAGGAGCTCAAACTCTCTGATTGCCACAAACTCTCTCATTGCCACAGGGACACAAACGAGGCACATGACACACCAAAAGCTGTATCTACGGTGTCAGTGGATTAACAGTATTGTACTTAAATTCAGTTTTGAATCATTAGAGGCTGTGTTCATTAGAGACTGAATTTAGGCCTCAGCAAAAATTCTGACACAAGAATGCTTCCCACTCATAAGATGTATTACTTAGGATTAAATTAGGATCGGATTCCCGGATTTGTAGAGAGAGGTCCACCAGAGTCCATATGTCCAATTTTTTTTTTGAGAAAGAGTTGTAAGAAGCAGGGATAAGAAACAGCAGGTTTAATTCTAGTTAAATGGACATGGGTCTGGGTGGACTCCGGGAGTTGGTGATGGACAGGGAGGCCTGGCGTGCTGCGATTCATGTGGTCGCAAAGAGTTGGAGACGACTGAGTGACTGAACTGAACTGAACTGAAAATAAGATTTAATTCAGGCTAATAGTCCTCTCTCTCTCGCTGTCTCTCAGAGTTTTTAGGAGTTCAGGATAAGGTTTGTTTCTTTCCTTTGAAAAAAACTTATAAAGTTAATGTAAAGTAAAACAGGCTTTTTTTGGTGGACAGCTCATGAGGTCTAACACAGGTACCTTTACCTGTTAGTCACCATGTTTAGGATACAGAATAATTCCCTTCCTCCAAACATTCTCTCTTACTATCCCTTTATAGATCCTGGTTTCCCAGATGGCACTAGTGGTAAAGAACCCGCCTGCCAATGCAGGAGACATAGAGATGTGGGTTCAGTCCTTCAGTGAGGAAGATCCCCTGGAGAAGGAAATGGCAACCCATTCCGGTACTCTTGCCTGAAAAGTCCCTTGGACAGAGGAGCCTGGCGGGCTACAGTCCATGGGGTTGCAAAGAGTTGGACAGGCCTGAGGCAACTTAGCACACCTGTCCCCACCTCTAACCTTTGGCAAGCACTGACCTGTGTTGTTGGCACTGCAGCTTCATGTTTTTGAGAATACACTAGTCCACTAGCAAGTTATAATATGCTGTAAGTCTGTGCATGTGTGCCGAGGTGTTTCAGTCGTGTCTGACTTTTTGCGACCCTATGAACTGTAGCCCGCCAGGCTCCTCTGTCCAAAGGATTCTCCAGGCAAGAATACTGGAGTGGGTTGTTATGCCCTCCTCTAGAGGATCTTCCAGACATAGGGATGGAGCATGGACCAGGCTGACTAGCACATTTTAGGAATGGGGAGCTAACAAGGGAGGTGGTTCAAGAGAGAGGAGTTGGAATAATTACTTGCTCATCAGTTGATATGCCTTTCTGGGTGCCTCTCTTCAACCTCACTGTATCTCCGTATTAACACAGAATAGTTGTGTTAATAAAGAACACGTCTTTATTATGTAATGAACATCTCCTGTCCCTTGTTCTCCAGCAAAGGTTCTGGTAAGGAAGTTTAAGTTTATGTAATGTATTAAGTTTATGTAATTGAGAGGAGAATAGAATTCTTTTTTCTTAAATGTTTGGTAGACACAGTTCATTCATAAATGTAACCTGGTATTTTGATAATCTTAGACGGTATTAAGTCAGGTACCTAGAAATCTCTTGCAGCTCTCAAGTTTAGTAAGGGTGTCTGCTTACCTATATAGATAAATCTCTGTGACTTGACTTCTCAAGACTTCCTTGTTCTGGACATGCATCATGCCAAGAGCTGAAGAGCTATGCTGACTGGGCTATGATCTCTTGTATCCATCATGTGTAGCACAATATAACGGCCTCAGTAACTGCAGCCAGCAACTGCCCAATTCACCGAAGTAACTGGAGTTCTTAGGTTTCATTCATAGAAGTGGAGCACCCAGAAAAGGGGGAGGGAAGCAAGCTTGCTCCATTTGTGCAGCAGAGTATCTACAGCATTGTGCCTGGTTTCAGGGCTGCATATTGTGTGTGTGTGCTTAGTCTCTCAGTCCTGTCTGACTCTTTGTGATCCCATGGACTGTAGCCTGTCAGGCTCCTTTGTCCCTGGGGATTCTCCAGGCAAGAGTACTGGAATAAGGTTGCCATGCCCTCCTCCAGGGGATCTTCCCAATCCAGGGATTGAACCCAGGTCTTCCGCATTGCGGGCAGATTCTTTACTGTCTAAGCCACCAGGGAAGCTGTGTTTTACAGGTGATATTTAACATACTGAAGAAATGAGTGAGCTGAATAAGCTACTGAAATGTGAAACAGGTTAAGGAATTACATACGGTTGGTGTGAAAGTGGAAGACTCACAGCTGTATGATTTTTGTCTTCAAATATCATACATGCAGAATGGGGTTTAGATTTATTCTGTGTTACCCACAGAACAGTGATTCTTAAATTTTATGAGTCATAGACACTTTTGTAAATCTGATGACTGCTTTGGGCATTTGATGCAGAAAAATGCACACATACATTATATATATATGTATGTATTTGTATATTATATATATGTATATATTTTAGGAAATTTTGGGAATAGTATGCATACATATTTAGGAAACCCTAGGTATGCCTTCTTCCTAGAGGATGGGTGTAGAGGGACCAGAGTAGCAGCTCTTAATTTAGTAGGAGTAGAACTTTCCAGTGATTTGAGCTCTCTGGAGCCAAAATTGATTGTTTCATAAGTGCATAAGCTCTCTATCACTGGGCAAGTTTAAACGTAAGCCCCTTGATGGTTGTGTTGAAGAAGGATCTTATAAATATGGTGGAGTTTTGGCTAGATGAACTCTAATTCCTTTAAAACCTTGAGAATCAATTAGATTCTATGAGTCTTATGCTAAAAGCCTCATATAATGTGAATGGTCTATAAGGCATATGGTAATCTTGTTCACAGACACTGGCATTCATGTATGGTTTTATAGAGTATTTGATTTATTTTAGGACTTCTGCTTGATTTCCTCTTCGTCTGCACCATAATTTTCATTAGCTCCACTTGGGGTTCCTTTTGGGTTTGGCTCTATGGACCAGTACCCATATTCAAGTAATAAAGCTTTAAAACTGAGATATAAAATCATGTGTTAGTTATCAAATTTCCTTAGCTCATTAGCTCCTAGAGAATAGAAACTGAAATGTTTTTAGGTCTATCTTGTAGACAGACCTGCTCCATAGGGTTACCAAGGTCACTCTGTGACTCACTGCCATACTTTGCAGTCATAGTTCAAGGAACCTTTAAGGCAATAGCTCTAATGGCCTTATGTGTTTTGCTGAAGGAAGGGCAGGAGAGAAGGAGGAAAGGAGAGAGAGAGACAGAAGGATAGAGAGAAATAGAGAGACAGTGAAATGGAGAGAAATTGTGCTCACTTAGAGAGAACCTTTTAATACCAACCTACTATATTGAACTAAAAGAACAGATTCCGTTTCTATTTTTCTATCCTTGGGTTTTTTCCTGACCCCAGAAGCAAAAGTGTTGCTTAATAATAATTATGTTGCTTGGGGCTTCCAGATCAATTTGGGATAGAACTGTATCTTTCTTGTCCAGACAAAGCACAGAAAAACAATGAATAAGATCATCTCCTCAAAGGTAGAAACCTCATAAAAAATAGAAACCAAGAGGTATATTACTGCAGAAGCATTTGTTGTTGCATCATTAACAAGGCCTCAGATGTATGACAAGTAGGTTATATTTTAAAAATACTAAAAAAGATAATTACAGCAACAACAAAAGATACTGATAAAATATATTGCTAATCTTTTCATTCCCAAGAACTGGGGATTACTTGAGAGATTTCAAAGAGTAGATGCTCCCACAGGAAAATGACATGTTTTTTCAAAATGCTGGCTATTTCTGGGAATTATCATAAAGGATATTAGAGTCAGATGATCATTGTGTGGAATTTTGGATGTTGCAACCAGTGGAATAGCTAGAGAATGTCCAGAAAAAGGCACCTGAACTGAATCAAGAGAGTGTGAGCACTGCCATCTGAGGACAATCTAAAAATATTTGCTCTCATCTGTCTGGCAATATGCAGGCTAAAATGAAAGATGATTGATGTCTGTCAAATTATGAGAGTTATGTATAATTGGAACCAGACTTAACTGCAAATGAACGAACATATGTGAATGGGATTTAAATAGTTCCTGGCACATAGTAGGTGTTCAATAAATGTTAATGCCCTCCTTGTGAAAGCTTACTTGGAAATTTAAAAGAGGAAAATTTTAACACAAATAAAAAGAAATATAATTTGAAATAGGTAGTAAACATATGAAATTTTGTATTGAAAGGGGTGGTTTTGGTGTAAATGTAGAATTAGCTTCAAAACAGACTTGGATAAATCAAGAGATGATAGATATGTACTGTTTAGTTAAGGGAAATGAGTCTTTGTAGGCTGAAGGGACAATTTCTAACTTCAGAAAATAAGTTTTTTGTTTATCTCATTATAAAAGACAATATTTATTAAATAATTCTCAGAAAATAGATGGGGAAAACTCCTAAACCACTTATGATCTCACCATTTAGTAATATCACCATTTAGTAATAGATATTGCCAAATGCTCTTTAGAAATAATGTAATAACAATATGTCATCTCATCTTGGTTTATAAAATACTCATTTCCTCAAACCTTCTCCAAATCTGAATATATTAAAAATAATTTACCAAATTTATTTTAAAAATATATTATACTTTTAATATAATTTGCTCACCAGTGAGGTTAAATACTAAATATTGTCAAATGTTTATTTTTTGGAGGGACATTTTAAATACTTTCTCCAGTGTTGTATTGATGTGTTTGTCTTTTTCACATTGATTTGAAAGACTTTCCAGTGTTGCAGTGTAGTTGGTCTGTTTTCTTTGCTTTGTTTGGGAATTCTCCTTTGTTTGTGTTCTGGCTGGCTTTCTACTCCAGAAGCCTACAGACTAGGATACTCTTTCCCAAGGTCCTTTGTAATTATGGTGGTCATGTGCTCTACTGCAGCAAGTCAGCTGTATCCAAATGGGACTCTAAATTGGGAGCTGGTGATGTGAAAAAGATCATGGCATCTGGTCCCATCACTTCATGGGAAATAGATGGGGAAACAGTGGAAACAGTGTCAGAATTTATTTTGGGGGGCTCCAAAATCACTGCAGCTGGTGATTGCAGCCATGAAACTAAAAGACGCTTACTCCTTGGAAGGAAAGTTATGACCAACCTAGATAGCATATTGAAAAGCAGAGACATTACTTTGCCAACAAAGGTCCGTCTAGTCAAGGCTATGGTTTTTCCAGTAGTCATGTATGGATGTGAGAGTTGGACTGTGAAGAAAGCTGAGCGCCAAAGAATTGATGCTTTTGAACTGTGGTGTTGGAGAAGACTCTTGCGAGTCCCTTAGACTGCGAGGAGATCCAACCAGTCCATTCTAAAGGAGATCAGCCCCGGGTGTTCTTTGAAAGGACTGATGCTAAAGCTGAAACTCCAGTACTTTGGCCACCTCATGCGAAGAGTTGACTCACTGGAAAAGACTCTGATGCTGGGAGGGATTGGGGGCAGGAGGAGAAGGGGACGACAGAGGATGAGATGGCTGGATGGCATCACCGACTTGATGGACATGAGTTTGAGTCAACTCCAGGAGTTGGTGATGGACAGGGAGGCCTGGCATGCTGCAATTCATGGAGTTGCAAAGAGTCAGACATGACTGAGCAACTGAACTGAACTGAATGTGAAAAAGCAGGGAAAGATGAGGATTTATTCTGGTAATGTGGCAGCTCAAGTAGTGTCTCTAGCAGCACATAAAGTCCTAAGCTGAGCTTCATCAGCGGCAGTGTCTTCAGCGGCTGGAATCTGTGAAATGAGTTTGCTTGTGATTTTTGGCTGCCTAGCTCCCATTTATTCATTTTAAAATATCATTATTATAAATTTCAGGTTTATTATAGTGTTTACATGTAGTAAAAATCAAATATATTGTTTGATGACTTTTGACAAGTGTATTAGTGCTATAACTACCACCATAATCAAACGAGAACATGCCTGCTAAGTCACTTCAGTCAGTATCTGATTCTTTGTGACCCTATGGGTCATAGTCACCAGGCTTCTTTGTCCTTGGGGATTCTCCAGGCAAGAATACTGGAGTCAGTTGGCACGCCTTCCTTGAGAGGATCTTCCTGACCTAGAGATCGAACTTCCTTGTCACATCTCCTGCGTTGGGGAGTGGGTTCTTTACCACTAGTGTTACCTGGGAAACCTATAATCAAGATACAGACTATTTATT
This sequence comes from Oryx dammah, assembly GCF_014754425.2. Classification (NCBI taxonomy): domain Eukaryota; kingdom Metazoa; phylum Chordata; class Mammalia; order Artiodactyla; family Bovidae; genus Oryx; species Oryx dammah. The sequence continues at coordinate 95,946,555 of NW_024070211.1, read as the reverse complement.
GGCTGCTTAACAAGTGCCAAGTGTGACATATTTTATTTATGTTCTTTTATTTAAGTCACATTAAAACTTTATGTTGCCAGTTTTATTATCATTCCCATTTCACCAGTGAGAAAAGAGCCATTAACTAACTTGCCCAAAACAACAAATCTCACTGGTGGTTGAGTCAGGATGTAAGCGTAGGCAGTCATTCCTCCTGCTCTGCACTGTTGCCACTCATCAAGAGATTGTTCAGTTGTACTCATTATCTAAATTTCCATTTGGAGGTATGATTTCTGTATGTTATTCCTATTTCAGATCCCTAATATTCAGAAACATAACCTAAAATCAAAATAAAATATAAGCATACATAACCTTATTTGCTGGGTTCTCTAGAAATAATAATTTGGCATCCAATGTAATTGTATGTTTTGTAATTATGTTCATATCAGAAGTCAACAAATAAGTCAATAAATGAGTCTACATAAATTTATCAAATTCATCTATGCTTCCCTGGTGGCTCAGATGGTAAAGTGTCTGCCTGCAATGCGGGAGACCTGGGTTTGATCCCTGGGTCGGGAAGATCCCCTGGAGAAGGAAATGGCAACCCACTCCAGCACTCTTGCCTGGAAAATTCCATGGATGGAGGAGCCTGGTAAGCTACAGTCCATGGGGTCACAAAGAGTCGGACATGACTGAGTGACTTTACTTTCACTTTTGGTAGATTACTGAGTAAAGAAGAAGGTATAAGAGGAGGAAAATGTATGGCCTTAGTCCTCAGCTTTGTTGATGAGAAAAAATGATAGAAATTAATGAGTTGGGGTGCAATAAAAGATTTTTTATGACTAAGGATTAACTATATGAGAGAACAAAAGATGATAAATGGAAGAGTTATCAAGAAAAGTTCTGTGAAGAAAGAATGGGTTTGAACACATATTGAACACAGTATAGATTTGGAATAGTAGAGAGGAAGAGGAAGTAATTTCTATGAAAACTTCAGGGAAGTGAGAATGAAGTAGACACATGTAGAAAAGGTGATTTGGAAGGTATGATGAAATAAGATTGCATAAACATACATTATAAAAGGATTATTATATCAGTAAGAGAAGTCTGGCTTGATTCAGTAGGCAGTGAGGCATCAGTGTACACTCTTGGCTCAGAATGATAATTTAGGAATTATGGTCTTTGTTTTCATAAAACTAAATAAAATGTTGAACTTGAGAGGCTCCCTAAATACCAGTTTCCCCATGAATTTATCCAAGAACTTCTTTTCCCTTTTGAAAGCCTCTTTGTAGCCTTTGTCACCTCCCTGTGTAATCCTTCCTTTTTAAGAAGAAAGAAAAACTTGTAGTAACTTTTAATGGAGTATAATCTGTAAAAATACTAAATCACTATGCTGTGCATATTGTAAATCAATTATACTTCCATGAAAAGAACACAAATAATGTAATATAATTCTCTTTATTGAAAAATTTGGCCAATATATTAAATTTTTTATTGTCATCATTATGCGGTAAAGGAAGTATGGTCCTATAGTCATCTCCCTGGTCTGAAAAAATGAGAACACTGCCTGCTTACATATCCTATCATGTTGTTTTCAAGTTGAAATGAAGTATTGAATATAAAGTTGAGTGCATTCACCATGGAGGAACTCAGTAAATGTTGAGTCAGTTTCCCACTTCTTATGTCTACCAGTGATTGATAGTAGAAAACAAAATCAGTGAGGAAACAGCAAGTAAAGATCAATGAGAAACATTAGAAACAGTTGATAATTTGTATATTTATTGTGTGTATCACACATTTTCTGAATATGTTTGTATATGTGCTTGCCTCATTTTATTTTTCACATGCCATTTAATGGATTTCTTAAAGTTCTTAAAATGCACATTTCTTGTAAGTCGAAGAAGGAAAGATGAGCTGGTATCAGACTGGGTATATGGACTTTCTTACACTTTCCTACAGGTGGGAGGTAACTTCTTCCTCCCACCTCGAGACGGAAGAAATGTACATTTTTTACTGAATACTCTGTTGGAGTGTATTAATGAAAAATAACATTGTATTGGGCAATAAAACTTGGTCATAATAATATTTCAATTGCTAAGTGTTTACTAAGCTTTTTTTAGAAGCTGAAGTAGTCAGGTCAGTAGGGATTAGTTTCTCTACTTTTCTGAGTGAGTGTTAAGGAGAAGCAAGCTATGAGATCATAGGCTCTACTTCTAATGCTACAGCTTTGGGGTAGATATGTGAGGGAAGGCTGGATCCTATTTGGCTGGATGAGTGGGTTTTCAGGATGGAGGCATTATATGAGGATAAAGCCCTTGGGAAGAGTAGGGGCATATATTTCTCTGTTAAAATGATGCTCACAGATGGCAATCTAACCAAACCTTGACCTCCATCAGCAGTCACATATCCCCAGAGGGAAAATACTGACTCTGCAGTGCCATGCCCTGGCACCTGTTGGTAGAATAAGTTGCCACATGACTCCTTGTCCACTACCTCTATTCCTTTTATTTTTAAAGAATATTGTGCTGAGTGCTTAGTTTTGGTACTTGTGGGGGATATAAGGAGGAAATTTAATAAGCCCTCTTCCTCGCCCAGATTCCTCTTTCTAATTTGAAGCCTTCCACACACTATGATGTAGTAAATTTAATTTCTTCTAGTAAATTGTTCTTCATTTGAATAAACATACCGGTATCACGCGCTCACAGATCTCATCGTACACTCCACTGCATGAACAGGTTTAGTAGCTGTCTTAACTGAAGGAGAATGTGGTATGGGAGATGCGGATACTGAGTAGAGGGTTGTATCAAAATCCACTTTTTAAAACTGCACATGCCCCAGCTTAAGAACTAAGAAGCACAGAACACCCTTTCTAGTAAAAGAACAACTTCAACCCTCGAGGAACATGTAAATGATTACAAATATTAATTAAGCAAGACTTTAACGTGTTTGTTTTGAAGACATGTTAATGTAGTGATGAAGAAACAAAAATATGGGAGTTTCCAAAATGAAGAAATAAAAAATGGATTGAGAATAGCATGGAGATGAACTCTTGAGAGCCAATGCCTGGAACACTATGTCAGCTATTTCCTAGCTAGCGCAGCTGTGGGATCTCTGATATAGTTATCAGCTTTCCTTTGTTTTGGCTTCATCACCTGTAAAATGGGGACACTAACAATTGTAACATGACTAATAGGATTGTTGTATGGATTAAATGTTACCATAAATGTTAGTTGTATCTATTATCTTTCATAGCTATTATTTCATTTGCTGGGGAATGTTATTGGTATAGTTCATCTTTTCTTCTCTGGAATAATACCTCTCAGAAACTTTTAAAATAAACATTCACTAAATGATATTTTTGAAACAATCAGTTGGTTAAATTTACCCTAAGGGAGGGGCGTTCTGTATTTAAATGAAAGTAGGTTAAAATGCATAGGCTGATAAAAGGCATTTACAGCTCTGGGATTTCCCCCCCCCCAAAATAATTACCTGGAGATGGGGATGGGACATTGTGCAAGTATATCTTTACTTAAGTTTGCTTTTCTCAAGAATTATGCACCATGAGCGTATAAGGCTGAGAGGCATCTAACTATGTACCAGGTTTAAATGTTGATTAATCATAAAAATGCATATTTTATAAGGGGGAAAATGCATTCAACATTTTTCCTTGAGTAAAGTATGCAGAAAACTTGCTTAAATGGGGCATATAATTTTTAATGACTCAGGCCTTTAGTCCTTGGAAATGAACCAAGTATGATAAATAAGATGAAAGCTGATGAATATTGAGTGTCTCATCATCACATCATCAAATTTGAAATCACCTGAGGATGTGTGTGAAGGATAATATCTTGAAAGGGTTAGTCTTTACCTGATTTTGAAGAGTGTGGAATAAATTGAACAAAGTGTAATCAATTAATCCAAAAAACTCTTCCTGAAACATGAGAGATACTGACATGATAATCAAAAATAGAGTAAAAGTTTCATATCAATAAATAACTATCAGGGTTCAGTTAATTATTTTTGGGTCATTTTCTTTGATTCTTTAAGTATTTACAAGAAAATTTGTTTCCACTTTGAATCTTTCTTTTGCTAACTTTTGACCTTTATTTTCTAAGCACCTTACAGTTCACCTTATAGACTGCTCTTACTTCTGATCTTATTTCATGGGCTATCTTTAGGAAGAAATGTTCACTAGTTAGCCCAAAAGAAAAGCAAGATTTATGCATCATTAAAAAATAAATGAATGCATTCATTCTTTTAAGTAATCAGATATAATAATTTAAAACTGTTTTAAGCCTGTCCCTGAAGGTCACAAAGATGGAGATGTAGAAAATTAAAGAATTAGGTAAATTAGAAAAACCTAAGATGAACAGATAATTAGAGAAGAAAAAATTAAACATACTGTATACCCAATTGATTTTAATATAATACCAATGGGTCATCAATGCAGAAAAGCCTGTATTCATCAGTTCAGTCTATTTTTGCTTTGAAAGGCACTCAGTATGTTAGAACTCTCTCAAATTAAGTAACATAGGTAGATCAACAAGCAAAAGAAATTTAAATGTACATAAAAAAACAGGAAATGGTGATTGACCAAGCTGATCTTATGAACTATTTCTGATTGATAATAATTAAAACAGCAATTTTCAATTTTGGTGTTGAGACAGCGTCATAAGCAAATGAAAGATTCACTGACCAATACAACATTGTAAAGCAATTATCCTCCAATTAAAAAAATATTCACTTAAACTCTCAACATACTATAAAGTTATTAAAATTATGAAAAATTAGACAATATTAATAAGAAAACAAAAAATAAAGGATTAAAACTACTAAAAGAATCACAGAGCTAGGGACTAAAGATATTATAGTAACCATAAAGGTCAAGAAAATGGACATTTGACAAATCTAAATTAGATCTGTGGAGATGAGAGATGAGAATTGAGAGTTATATATCAAAAACTAAAGAAAATTTTCATATTTATGAAAAAGCTTAGAATTCATAATGTAGAAGAAACATTAGTTCATCTTGATAAAAATAAAGTTGAAGGATGGGAATGTATGTTGATTAAATGAATTTCACAAAAATTCCTTCATCCTAAAAACATCCTCAAGAATATTTCAGTATTTTTAATAAAGAAAAGCAAGGAAAGGGGAATCTTTATTTCAATTGCAAACCAATTATGTGCTAAAATTCTGGGAGAAACACTGACCACATTTATAAAATATAAAATTATTCCATATAGATTTTAAACTTTACATAAGAACACAGTCACAATCACACACATAAAAAATGCAGATATACTTACATATGTATATTCATGTATATATGTGTGCGCATGCTAATATTATTTTTTCTAGTAATAAAACCAACATTCTGGGCCTTAAAATAATAAAAACTTAAGAAAATGTATCAGCTCTATAATATTGCTTCTCATTGAAAGCTTATTGTTCTACTTTAAGAATTGACTTCATAGATGCAATTTCATCATCCATGAAATGGTATAAAAGCCTTTACCTTATACTGTTTTGTATGGACTAAGCAGGGAAATATATGGAAAGCACTTAGCACAATACCAGGCATATAGTAAATCTTTCATAAATAGAAATATTATTAAAAGAAATTATTAAGAGAATTGGGGAATTGAATGCTTATAGTTCTACCAGAGGTTTTAATGACTCAGTGTTAAAGAATGTGCCCACCAATGCAGGAGACACAAGTTTGATTCCTGGCTTGGGAATATCCCTTGGAGAAGAAAATGGTAACTCACTCCAGTATCTTTGCCTGGGAAATCCCATGAACAGAGGAGCCTGGTAGGCTACAGTCCATGGGACTGCAAACAGTCAGACACAACTTAGTGACTAAACAACCATCTCATCCAGCCATCTCATCCTCTGTAGTCCCCTTTTCCTCCTGCCCTCAATTCCTCCCAGCATCAGAGTCTTTTCCAATGAGTCAACTCTTCGCATGAGGTGGCCAAAGTACTGGAGTTTCAGCTTTAGCATCAGTCCTTCCAAAGAACAGCCAGGACTGATCTCCTTCAGAATGGACTGGTTGGATCTCCTTGCAGTCCAAGGGACTCACAAGAGTCTTCTCCAACACCACAGTTCAAAAGCATCAATTCTTCGGCGCTCAGCCTTCTTCACAGTTCAACTTTCACATCCATACATGACCACTGGAAAAACCATAGCCTTGACTAAACGGACCTTTGTTGGCAAAGTAATGTCTCTGCTTTTCAATATGCTATCTAGGTTAGTGGTACTGAATGATAAGTATTCTAGAGTCCCTACAAAGGTAGACCTAAATATGAAAAAATTTTACTTTTAATTTGACAAATTGGCCTTATCCAAATAAATGTAACTGTTAGTTAACGTTTTCATTTTTTTATGGCTAATTTCTTGGGTTAGTTGACAGATGCTTGTTTTGGTCATTCTACATAGTACTTACTACTCTACTGAAAGGAATTAGGAAGTCTATTGTATACTTTTCAATTGCACAATGTGCAACATATCCTTTTCTCAAAGTATATGAACTGATTTCAAAGGTCAGTTATTAAGTGTCCTAATATTTGTGGCAGATTCAGTGTGGATTCAGGATTATGGGAATTTCTATGTACATCCAGGGTAGATAAAGACATGATGAAGTTAAAACTTTTGTTTTCTAGAAATCCACATTCTTTAGATCTATCTAGGAAATCAGCTGAATATGCATGAAACTGTGTTATCATCTGGTGTACATTTTCCCATCTGGTCCAAAGAACAGTGTCTGTCCAATCTCTTGCTACAGCAAATACACTATCATTTGTTATTCTCCATATCTAAGGGCTTAGTAATTCTATTAAAATGGAAATTTGGCTTGTTGGATATTTTTTCATTCGACTGTAATTTCTAAACATAGACAATAATGTATTATTAGTGAATCCATGTTGATATTTAATGGCCATCATTTTCTAAGTGCTTGCAAGGTATCAGTTCTGTAAGCATTCCATAATTTTGCTAGTCTACAGTTTTGAGACTTCATCGTTCAACACTGAAATTCTAATAATGTTTTCTTTATGTTGTTTTTAATTGTATGAACAGAATATTCTTTCCCATGAGTAAGCAACTGTGAAGACGAAGCATAAAAATGTGGCCTGAATCTGGCATAAATTTTAAGATATTTAACAAAAAAGAATTAATTTTTAAAAAATTAATAAAATCCCAGTGTTTGGCATTTTCTTTTCTAAATTCACCAGAATCTAGGGTATATTTTTAGACTTGGGTTTGAATCTCAATTTCAAAATAGCTTCTCTGAATTTCACTTACTTCCTCAGTGAATATGGATATTGTTTATTTGTTGTTGTGAACAGAAGATTGTTGTGAACAGAAGATTCACAACAAAATAAGGTAGTAATGAAGCATCTAATATAAGATCTGGAACACTGTAGAGATTCAATAAACCAGAGAAGGAATTGTTGTTATTCTATTAGTCTAATTTCAAGTACTTACAAGAGTGTCCTTCAGCTGCCTGTTCAGCTTCTCTACATGCTTTGCCTCTAGTGGTGGTGCAGACTCAGGGCCAGGAGAAATTCCAGGCCAAGAGACTATAACTGTCTAGGGAAAGAGTGGGGCATGGTGAAGACTTGGAGTAGGATACCAATTGATGGATTTGTCACCACTGGGCTGGCCAGGGATATGGGGTAGAGACTCTTGCCAAGAGTGCAGAAGATGAGGGAGGCAGAGTAAGATCTGAGAATCTTGGGGCCCACATATAAGAGAAGAGGTGATATTATTGAGGGGCTTCCCACTGTATTCTTTTTTTTTTTTTTAATTTATTTATTTATTTTTAATTTTTACTTTACAATTCTGTATTGGTT